>NW_025999880.1:15537168-15544317 GCF_001458135.2 Marmota marmota marmota
CACAATTCAGGTGTCACCCTGCTGGCTGGTGAAAATGCAGGGAGAACTCACTTTGCAGGGACTTCTGTCTGCAAGGTGGGTTGTGGTCTGGGGCAGCATCCAAGGTAAGGGATCGGATTACAGTCTCACACACAAACTGGGTCCCACTCAGGTCTTCTTCTGCTTCCTCCACTGAAGCAATGTTCTCAGCTTTTCTCTTTGTGGATACTGTGGAATCTGAAAGAGACATAAACCTTGTCTGCACTTGGTGTTTCAAGATTTGAGGACTTTCACTATTCGTTATCCACGCTAAGACCAGGTCAAGGAATAGCTGCTCTCTGTGCCATCTAGGGAGACAAGTGAGATGCTCTTGGACACCCATTTATATGTTAAGGTTAGTAAGAAACAAGAGTTAAAAACGGATGTGGTATTAGGGAGGCTGCAAATGCATTACAGATATTTAATCCCTTACCAGGAAGTGCTTTAAATCCCGCCCCTTCACTTTCTTCCTGAATCTGCCCCAAGCCTGGCTTCTCTATTAAAGGACTGTCATGTGGCAGAGGAGACATGCAGGGAGTCATATCTGGAGAATTGAAGACAGGAGAACCATCAACTGAGAAAAAGCATCACATCATAAACAGTCAAGTGTCCAGAAGTAGCAGTTCATAGGTTTCACACCTCCTGCAGGGCTAAAATAAAACCAGATATGCTTCAACACCTGTAGACCAACAGGTGTGCAACTACCTCAGACAGATCAACCAATTTGGGAAGGATCATAAAACAGTTACTTGGCCTGCAAGGCAATGGCCAAGATATAAAATCATGAAATATAAAGGAAAAAAGGCAGGAAAATAGAGAAAATGATCCCTCTATGGTGGAGAAGCCCTGCACAAACTTTCATGTTGCTTCTGATAGATAATGGGAAGGAAAGAAGGAAAATGGACCCATGGGTGCAGCTTTAAAATCACATTGTAGGAGAAATCCTTGCCATCTATTTCTTCAGAATAAAACAGCAACTACCACAGCATAGGCTACAGTACCTTTGTGCCTGATAATAACATAACCACCATAAACTGAGTGACAGTCTTACCCACAGGTGTGTTGTGAGGTACTCTCTCCAACTCCTGAACAATGTTTATATCCAATAGCTCAAAGGACAGCAGGTCCTAGAAAAAATACAGGCCATGTTAGGCAGCTTGTAGTGACTGTGTTGTTTTGATGAGATCTGTAGTTCATTTGCAGACCATCCTGGATTCAACTGAATTCATGCCTCCCATCAGCCAAGTGAAAACAAAAAGAGTTAAATGGGAACTAGATGTTCACATGACCAAATGTCAAGAAACAGAAAAAATGCGGTGGATATGAAGGTAAACCAGACAGGCTAAAACAAAGAGGCAACTAAAGGAAAGTTGCAGTTAAGCACAGGACTGAATTCCTAATTCAATTAGTAAAAACTCAAGTTCAGAAACTTAGTACATTGGGTGATCTCATTCCTATTAATTACATTTGCCTGGGAACCACCTATGGCTATACCACCTTCTCTTCAACAAGGTTAAAAACTCTTTCCCCAGTGTGGTTTCTCTTGTCCCTTGCCCCTCAAAGTGCTGAATCTTCCACCTGTGCAGTCAGAAGGTCCACAGATGGAATGTAGAGTTCTCTCTCGCTGGAAACATTTTTTGTCTTCTGTAGAATGCAGGTTCCTGTCCCTTCTGTCTGCTGAGTCACTTCACCCAGTGGAATTTCTTCTTTAGCCAGAAGAACCTATAAAGTCAAACCATTGGGGACAAATTTAGGCCCGCAACAAAATAGGCTCATAATACCTCTCCCCTGAAACAAACACACACACACACACACACACACACACACACACACGAACTACATTTAAAACTGATGATGAGATCTAATAATTTTAGAATTAAAATAGTACAAAGGGCCAGGTACAGTGGCACACGCCTGTAATCCCAGCAACTCAGGAGGCTGAAGCAGGAGGATCGCAAGTTCAAAGCCAGCCTCAGCAACTTAACAACACCCTGTCTCAAAAAATAAAAAAGGCTGGGAATGTAGTTCAGTGATAAAGCACCCCTGGATTCAACTCCCAGTATCAAAACAAAAAACTAGCTACCCCCCTCCCAAACCAGCCCCCCACCCCCCAAAAAAACCCGCTCTTTTTGTTGTGCAGGAGACTACAGCCAGGGCCTGTGCACACCAAGTAAGCATCCTACCAACTGAGCTATATCCCCAGCCCCCAACCTTTCTCTTTTTAAGTTAATTATCTCAGGTATTTTGTTACAGTGACAGAAAGATGACCAACACACTAACCTTTCATGATTTCTGGAAGAATAGCCAGCTATAAGTAAGTTATTTTAGTCTTACTCACATCTGCCCTAATTCTTGAGAAAATACCTTGGCATACTGAACCAAAGTCTATCAATCCTCACCTCTTGCTGGCAGGTGAGATCATCAGCTTTGCTTGCACCAATCAGGCCCCTTTCAATGTTATCAGGGCTCTCTGCAGAGGGGAAAGGATCCACTATGATACTGCACCAGACTCGAGGCCCAAACTGCTGGCCTTTGTGAGAAAGACGCCAATGGGAAGTGTATGTTCCCTCCAAGGTTGGGGCGATGAACTCCACAGACACAACCCCCACATGGCCTGCCTTTAGGCAGGGAACCAAAACATCCTTCTTTTCTGTAGAAGCCAAAGTCAAATTTCCCCACATGAACTTGAGCTGAAAAGAACAGTGACCAGAGAAAGAAAGCTTGTCAGGTGAAAGCTATGGCATTTTAAATCACTTCATCTTCACTTTTTGTGAGAAAAAATACCTTTGTGTCTGCACTCCACTTTACATTTCCTGTATTTTTCATTCTCCAGTGTTTTATAAACTTGGTTCCTGGCTGAAGATGAGTCCCATCAGGCAAATTCTCATCCACAAATGCTGCACTGAGTGTTGGCATAACTGGGGCACAGGGTTGCAAGGGGAGCCTGAAGACAAATTCAGATGCTTAGTCACTTGCTGTTGGGTGTGATGGCTTAAGAATATCTCACATTGACTCTAGAAGCTGACTGACTCTTGAGGATGTACTAATGCATTTGCCTTAAAATGTGAGCCAGGCACAGTAGCATATGCCTATAATCCCAGTGACTCGGGAGTCTGAGCTAGAAGGATCATGAGTTCAAAGCCAGCCTCAGCAACTTAGATCTGTCTCAAAATGAAAAATAAAATAAGGGCTGGGAGACTGGGGTTGTGGCTTAGCGGTAGAGCGCTTGCCTTGCCCGTGTGAGGCACTGGGTTTGATCCTCAGCACCACATGAAAATAAGTAAATAAAATAAAGGTATTGTATCCATCTACAACTAAATATATATATATATATATAAAAAAAGCGGAGGGGTGCTGGGGATGTGGCTCAGTAGTAGAGTGCCTCTGGGTTAAATCTTCAGTAACTCCCAACTTCCCCAAATAATAATAATAAAAAGTGTTGTGGGCATGCTGGTACACATCTGCAATCCCAGCAACTTGGGAGATTAAGGCAGGAGGACTGCAAGTTCAAGTTCAGCCTGGGCAATTTAGTGAGACCAACAGCAAATAAGCAAGACCCTGTCTAAAAATAAAAGATAAAAAGAACTTGGGATATAGCTCAGTAGTAACATACCCCTGGATTCAATCCCCAGTACCAAAAAAACAAATCAAAATGACAATAAAAACCCCAAAAAACTGTCCTTATTTTTTTGGTGGTGGTACTGAGGATCAAATTCCAGGCCTAGGAATGCTAAGCAAGCACTCCACACTAAGCTACAGCTCCTAGACCATAAATCAAAACATGAGGAAGAAAATTAAAAGGGTCCATATAAAAACAACTGGAGTGTAAAACTCTTAAATCATTTTTCCCTTTCGCTTCAAATCTAGATTGCTTCCATCAAAAAGGGGTCACAACCATCCCAGTTCTGAGCCTTACTAGTTTCTAACTTTCTGAAGAAGGCAATAAAGCAAACGTCAAAAATAACCATTAAACCACCCATTAATAAAGCTAGGATCAGAGAATGGAAGTTATTATTTTTTGAGATACTGGAATTGAATCTAGGGCCTTGCACATGCTAGGCAAATACTCTAATATTGAGCTATATCCCCAGTCCAAAGAATGGGAAGTTTCAAGGTGTGCATATTAGGAGCCGCCAATGGATAAAGATAAAAGATGGCTAGCCAAGCACAGTGGCACATGTCTGTAGTCCCAGTTACTTGAGAGGCTGAGCCAGGAGGTTTGCTTGAGCCCAGGAGTTCAAGACCAGCCTAGGCAACCTAGAGAAACCCCCAACATGAAAGAATAAAAATAAATAAATAAAGCTTAAGTTACAGTTTTAGAGAGCTGGACCTGAAGTTTTTGACCCCCACCATGGCCCTAGGCTTACATTAGGGTGTTAGACTGCAGCAAGCTCTCAGGTCGGCCCAAAGAGGACTTGGGGCTCTGCAGTCCATGGATAGAATTCCAAAGATGAATCTTCCTGTGAAGTTTAAGCTGCTTTTTAAGTTCCTTGACCTCTGCTTTACGCTGTTTCTTCTCAGCTCGCAATCTCTGCTTTTCTGCTTTAAGAAAATTCTTATCAACCTGTTTCTGGAGCCTGTGAGATAATAAACAAACGTCTTTAAAAAACAAAAAATGCACTCACAAACAAATCTCAAAGCAATTTGGAGCCAAGTCCAGTCCTTATCAGTGTCAACTTCTAATTTAGCTTCTTAAATTCTAGTACGGTTATCATTGCCACTTCATTAGCTTTGGATAATTGCCTTCATTATAGCACATCAACAAAAAGAGTAGAAATAAGGAGACTATCTACAGTCTATGACATTACATATTATCACCATATTTTTTGTTTTTGTTTGAGTACTGGTAATTGAACCCAGGGGCACTTTACTATTGAGCTATATCCCAGTCTTTTTTTTTTTTTTTTTTTAATTTTTTAGTTGTAATTGGACACAGTACTTTTATTCCACTCATTCATTTTTATGTGGTGCTGAGGAGCGAACCCAGAGCCCTGCACATGCTAGGCAAGTGCTCTAATGCTGAGCCACAACCCCAGCCCACATCCCAGCTCTTTTTGAGACAGGGTCTCACTAAATTGCTGAGGCTGGCCTCAAACTTAATCCTCCTGATTTAGCCTCCCAAGTGATTGTGTCACCATGTCCAGCTCACCAGATTTTTTTTTTTTTGAATCAGGATTGAACCTAGAGAAGCTTAAAAACTGAGCCACACCCCCAACCCTTTTTATTTTTTATTTTCTGATAGGGTCTTGCTAAATTGCTGAGGCTGGCTTTGAACTTGTGATCCTCCTGCCTCAGCATCCCCAGTCTCTGAGGATTTCAGGTGTCTGCCACCATGCCTGGCTCAGAATTTGTTTTAGGAATCTTTTTATTTTATTTTTTTAAATGTAATTGTATTTTTTATACCTTTATTTATTTTTATGTGGTGCTGAAGATCAAAACTCAGTGCCTCAGACATGATAGGCAAGCATTCTACCAATGAGCTACAACTGCAGCCCCAGATTTTTTTATCATTAGCATTTTGTGTTACCAGAACCAAGAAGCCAATCAGAGAACAATGATCTCCAACTATATGGTTTTACCTGACTTGTTCCAGAGCAGCAGGAAGACGAGGAGTAGAGTACTTTGACTGAGGAAATGGTTCAGAGGAACTCACAACAGGTCTCCGTAATTTCAGCAGGACATGGTTAGTGTCATGGGCATATGGTCCTGCTTCACAATCTTCACAGATGTTGTAGGATGGGCATAGGCTTGAGGAAAAGAATGGCAGAGTACAGAATGGCATAGCAGGTACCAAGGTAGGGAGGTGAAGATAAGACTTCTATATTTGCTCCAATACCATCTTGGTGGTAATCTGACCAGGCACCTCACCATACCAAGTCTTAATGTTCCTCATAAATAAAATGAGGATAATAACATTTAACCTGCATCCGTTTCTGTGGGACAATCTAAGTGAGGAAGCAAGATATGAAAGCATTTGGAACAAGAGGGGAACTATCCTTAGTTATCTAATTTTGTTTTGGGGAACATGACTTTGCCTGGCTCTGTTAATCCAAATGCATATCTGAAAACAGCAATCTGAATAGTCATCCCTCAACCCACAAAGCACATGTGTGCTTCCCTTCTAGAGCTACAACATCTAATGTTCAGACACACCCAATTTTCTTTTACCAACCGAGAATGCTAGGAAGTTACTGCTTTAAAGCCCATCAATCCTAGCTATTCTCAGGCAACTGCTTACCTACACTGGTAGCGCACACCAATGATCCTCCTTTGGCAGTTGCTGCAAGCAATATGCCAGCTGAACTGGTTTTCTGGCAGAAATAGTGTTTCCTCTGAAATAGGCATTGAGACTTCTGAGGGACAAGAACCCAAAGGTGGGTTTTGGAGAACAAGCTTCTCATGTAATTTCTGTTCAAGCTTCTCAACTGTTTCTTTAACCACTTGCTCTCTGAACTAGAACACAGAACAGAAGATGGAGACAACTCAGTTCCAATATTGCAAAAAGCTGTAACAATATCAACAAATCTGAAACCTCACTATCTCTGGTATAACATAAGAACATAATAAACAACTAATACCTAAAGAATGAAATAAACAGAAATGTAACAAAAGGTCCATTCCTAGTTCAAAGAAAACAACAAATCCTTTTGATTTGTTGCTCACTAGGCGAGCGCTCTACTGCTGAGCCACAACCCCAGCCCACCCCCCACAGCCTTTTTTTTTTTTTTTTAATTTATTTTGAGACAAGGTCTCATTAAGTTGTTTAGGTGCTCCCTAAGTTGCTGAGCCTGGCTTAGAACTTGCAATCCTCCTGCCTCAGCCTCCTGAGTCGCTGGGTTTACAGGTGTAAGCCATCATGCCCTGCCCCAGCCCTTTTTATTTTTCTTTGTGACAGGATTTAAGTTGCCCTTGTTTGCCTCATATTTATGGTCCTCCTGCCTCAGCCTCCCAGGTAGCTGGGATGACAAGTGTGCACCACCACATGTGGCCAAAGACTAGTATATTCTTGACTAGATCTACCAAGTTTGGAAATCACTAGCTACCACTCTTCAAGATTCACTTGCACCAGAGGCAGCAGCTATCTGGGTTCAGCTTTTTTTTTTTTTTAAATAAAGGTTTTTTTTTTTTTTT
>NW_025999880.1:15545531-15549360 GCF_001458135.2 Marmota marmota marmota
AGAGAATTTTTGATATTTATTTTTTAGTTATCCACGAACACAACATTTTTGTTTGTATGTGGTGCTGAGAATCGAACCCAGGCCGTACGCATGCCAGGCGAGCGCGCTACCGCTTGAGCCACATCCCCAGCCCTGGGTTCAGCTTTTTATTTTCCATATTCCACCTGGGCCAACAATGCTGCTAAAACCTAATCCAGAGAGAACACTCACTGTCTCCAAGTAGCTTGTGAACCAGTCTGGAGGCTTGTCTTGAGGCTGGTCTTTGTCACATGGGGTAAGTGGAAATGGCTGTATGAAAACACAATTCAAGATCTTGAAGTTTACTTTTTCTATTTAAATTAATTGCCCTGAAATGTATTATTTTGAATTTGTCAAACTATACAGCATAAGGTTTTAAATAATCACGGTGTAAAGGAATACAAAAGGTAAATAAAGCCTCTATCCTACTCTGCTCTCCCTTCTCCAGAAACAAACCAAGAAGTTTCAAAAAGTCAGACAGATGGTCCCAATAACTTTTCTTTTTGGTACTGGGGCTTGAACCCAGAGTCATTAACCACTAAGTCATATCCCCACCCCTTTTCATTTTGAGACAAGGTCTTGCTAAGTTGCTGAAGTTGGTCTTGAACTTGCAATCCTCCTGCCTCAGCCTCTTGAGTTTCTGGGAATACAGGCATGTGTCACCACGCCTGGCCAACTCCCACATATTTGATGAATACTCAAATCTTATAGAAAAGAAAATGAGATGTAAGGTGAGAGAATTTGACAGACAGGTCCATCTCTTCATACCTGGGCTACAGGTTCCTCTGGGGTCTTCATGTCTGATCCCAAGACTCTCACCAGTGAAGAATAATGTGCAAGTGGCTTCTTCCCTGTCCTGGCAGCTACTCGTTTTTCTGCTACAACTGGGAGTGGGGTTTCATCAACAACATGGTGCCCTTCATGTACTTGCATCTGCAGTTGGTTTCCCTGCTTAACTGCCATCTGAGAGCATATGTTATGAAACAAAAACATATTGTGTGATTTTCTTTTTCCCAAAGGAAATTTCAAAACACATGAATAGTATGGTAAATTAGAGAATTTGGAAACTTTTGTTTGCATTGTTAAATAAATATACAGGTTGAGCATCCCTAACCTAAAAATATGAAATAAATTCAAAATTTTATGCATACTGGCATGATGCCACAAGTGGGAAATGTTAATCTGATCTCATATGAGTTGCAGTCAAAATGCTAGAATACTAGGAATATTGTAAAAAATTATCAGGCTGTGTATAAGGTCTATGTGACATATAATTCAATTCAAGTTTAGACTTGGGTCCCCCCAAGATATCTGATTATGTATATGCATATATACCCCCCCCCCCAAAAAAAAGAAAGAAAATTCCAACACTTAATTTTTGGATAAGGGATACCCAATTTATCCATTACTATCCCTTCTATTTCCTTGCCAAGATTATTATCTATGAGTAGTTTTGCTGTTAAACCTAAACAGAAAGTTTTTAGTGAAGCGACTTGGTGAGATTTTTTCATTAACTGAATTATTACCTGTTTTTTTTTTTTTCTTTTTGTACTAGGGATTGAACCAGGGGCACTGTGCCACTGAGCTACATTATCCCCAGACCTTTTCATTTTTTATTTTTACATAGGGTCTCATTAAGTTGCCAGGTTGGCCTTGAGTTTGCAATTCTTCTGCCTTAACTTTCCTTAGTAAGTATGTGGTACTGAGGCTTTCAATTTTTTTTTTTTTTTTTTTTGGTAGAATGTATTGAACTCAAGGGCACTTGACCACTGAGCTACATCCCTTGCCCTATTTTGCATTTTATTTAGAAATAGGGTCTCACTGAGTTGCTAAGGACCTCACTAAGTTGCTGAGGCTGGCTTTGAACTCTTGATTCGCCTGTCTCAGCCTCCCAAGCTGCTGGGATTACAGGCATGCACCACCATGCCTGGCTCAATTGGTTTTTATGAAATACTCCATCTTTGAATTTTAATCTCTACGATCTCAAAAAAGTCAATCCTAGACTAACAAAACTGGAGGAACTTAAAACCATATCCTACAATGAATCATTTACTTTTCTAACATATTTTGGAAAATAAGCTTAAGTGGTCACATCTTTACAAGTTTAGGGGCCAAGTCAATGGGGTTCTAATTCTCTCTCACTGTCACCAATAACTGTTCTTTATTATTATATTTTTTTGGGTATGGCAGGGGGTCAAGGTACTAGGGATTGGAACCCAGGGCTTTGCATATGCTAGGCAAGTGCTCTATATCTGAGCTATATCCCTAGCACTTTTTGTTTTTAGTCTGAGACAGTTCAAGACTGTCCTTGAACTTGGGATCTTTCTGTCTCAGCCTCCTGAATCCTCCTTGGGATTATAGAGGTATACCATTAAGTCCGGGTGCTAACTGTTCTTTTATCTGTTTTTCTACCTTACACTTAAAAGATTTCATTTAAAAAAAGCACTTCATGGATAACTATATGAGGTGATGGATATGTTTCTTAGCTTGACTGTGGTAATAATTTCACAATATACACATGTATCAAAACATGTTGTTCTGGAAGTGTAGCTCAGGAGTAGATCACTTGCCTAGCATGTGCAAGGTCCAGGGTTCAACCCCTATAACCACAAAAAAAGAAACAAAAATCATGGGACTGTATACCTGATTTAAAAAACAAAACAAAACAAAAAACAAGGTCTCCTATGTTGTCCAAGGTGGCCCCCAACTCCTGGGTTCACATGGTCTTCCTGCCTCAGCCTCATGAGTAGCCAGGACTATATGTGCATGACACTATACCCAGCTTCTTTGCATGTTTAAATGACAGGATAATGGCACCAGGACCAGCAATGAGATGAGACAATAACAGAAGAAACTTGTTTTTGGAGTTGCCTTTTGCTGAGATATGCCTTTCCCATCAGAATCTCCCTAAAAATATGTTTCACTGTGTTTTTACTTACTAGTTTTTAATGAAATTCAATTTCAAATTTTTGTCAATAAATCTGTTTAAAATTATTTGCAAACAGATTAAATAACGATTACCTTAAGTGCTTCTTCATATTCTCCTACAAGGACAAAAAAAATACACAGTGAAATTCAATACAGTCAATTCTGAAGATCCATTTACAGTATGAGGACTATAGTTAATAATAGTGTACTGTATTAAGGATTTTTGCTAAAGGCATAGATTACAGCTGCTCTTACCATGGAGTGGCAGAGGAGGGGTAGAAGGATAGGTAACTATGTGAGAATAAATGTTAATTTTTTTGTTATAATAATGATTTACTATGCAATTGTATCTCATAACATCATGCTGCTATTTTATACACAAGAAAATTTATTTTTTAAAAAAGTACAGGCAGGGGCTGGGGTTGTGGCTCAGCAGTAGAGCGCCTGTCTAGCATGGGTGGGGCCCAGGTTTGATCCTCAGCACTACATAAAAATAAAGGTATTGTGTTGTGTCCATCTATACCTAAAAAATAAATATTAAAAAATAAACATAAAATAAAGGTATTGTGTCCAACTACAACTAAAAAAATAAATATTTTTTTTTTAAAAAAAGTACAGGCAATTTTAATAAATTTTAAGAATTTTAAGAAATCTTAGCTTACTATTTTTTTATTAAAAAAAAAAAAAAACTGGAGGGGACAGTGCTCGGAAAATCCAGGGGTGTCTACTACTGATCTACGTCCCCAGTCCTTTTTATTTTTATTTTGAGTTAGGTTCTCACCAAGTTACCCAGGCTGGCCTCAAACTTGTGCTCCTCCTGCCTCAGCCTCCTGAGTAGCTGGGATTATAGTTATGCACCACCATGCCTGGATATTAGCATCTT
>NW_025999880.1:15552167-15608291 GCF_001458135.2 Marmota marmota marmota
AAAAAAAAAAAAAAAAAGGAGGCGGGGCAGAGGCTGGGGATGTAGCTCAGTTAAGTGTCCCTGGGTTCTGATGATTGAACCCAGGGCCTCACAAGTGCAAGGCAAGCTCTCCCCCTCTGAGCTACGACCCTAGCCTAGAACTATTTCTTCTAAGAAATAAGGATATTAGTGCCCAAACTATGTCATAAAGACTTTGACTTAAATAAAACACAAAAATTTAGTAATTAGAAACCTCCACATTAGAAATAGAAGTCGAGCGAGGTGCAGTGGCATAAGCCTGTTGTCCTAGTTACTTAGGAGGCTGAGGCAGAAGAATTGCTTGAGCCCAGGAGAGGCCAGCCTGGTTAATATAATGTTGAGACCCCATCTCAACAACAACAAAGTCTGCTCAGTATTTAAATTTTGACTACATGCACAGAAATCATCTAGCATTTGTAAAATCTCTAAGGACTGACTGCACTTTATAGGCCCTAGGCAACTTAGCAAGACCCTATCTCAAGAAAAAAATTGGGGGGGACTAGAGTAGATACTAGATTAAGAAATTGTAATGGTATGATAATGGTATCATGGTTGTTTATACACACATGTATACATATGTATATACATATATGTACATATATACACAACCATATATATATATGTATATCTTTTTGGTACTGGAGATTTAGCCCAGGAGTGCTTTACCATTGGGCTATACCCCAGCCCTTTTAATTTTTAAATTTAGCAAGACCCTGTCTCAAGGAAAAAAAAAAAATCTTTTTAAACCAGAATAGATACTAGATTAAGGAACTGTTAACTTCTTAGACACAATAATGGTATTATGGTTGTTTATACACACATACATATCCCAGCCCTCTTAATTTAAATTTGAGCCAGGTTCTCACTAAGTTGCTTATTGTCCCACTAAGCTGCTGAGGCTGGCCTCAAACTTATGATTCTCCTCCTCAGCCTCCTAAATGGCTGGGATTACAGGTCTATGTGCCCAGGCCCAGCTCATCCCATTTTTAATCTGCAGCTACTCAGATTCTGCCCCGCATATAGGCGATATGAGACGAATAAGTCCTGGAAGTTCCCAAGAAGGGGTAGGAAGACTTAAGTCATTTAACTCTGAACAGTCTGTTCATCTCTGAGCTTTAGTTAATTAATCTGTATAACAGGACTAATATCTCTGCTTTGCCTATCTCACAATTTTATTGTAGGGACTAAGTAAAAATGAGGGGGTGCTGGGATTATAGCTTAATGGTAGGGAGATGCTGGCATGTGCAAAGGCATGGGTTTACTCCTCAGCACAAACACAAAAAGTGTGTGCAAGTTCTTTGAAAACATTTAAAATACAAAATTATTATTATAGTAAACCAGTCCTTAGGGCATTAAAATAGTATAAAGCACTGCCCTGTGAAACAATACACTTGAGGTTATCATTCTGAGAATCTTGAACTCTCTGAAGATTACAGATTTTTTTTAAAAACCCATAAATTTTTTCCCGTTCTTTGTCTTCACCTAAAGTTCAGTTCACTGCCAAAATAATACTAGTCTCTAGGCCCAATCCTGCTGCCATCAAGCATTTATTCACATTGCATAAAATTCTTGGAGTCCTCAAGATTGGTCAGAATTCCTATAAAATTCCCAGGACTTTGTGAAAAAAATGAGGGGAATGAAGTGATTGATTCAGTCTGCCAAAAGTGACATTCCAAAATACATTCTCACTTTCCAACTTCAAAAAACATTCTTCCCGCCAGGGATGGTGGCACATGCCTGTATTCCAGCAACTCAGGATGCTGAGGCAGAAGGATCTCAAGTTTTGGGACAGCCTCAGTGACTTAGGCCCTAAGCAACTTATCAAGGCCCTATCTCAAAAATAAAAAGAACTGGGAATGTAGCTCAGTAGCAAAGTACCTCTGGGTTCAATTCCCAGTACCCCACCCAACCCCAAAAGAAAAGAAACATTCTTTTACACTTTTTGAGAATCTGGAAGGAAACTAATGTATCCTTCCCTTTTCTCAAATCACACAATTAGAATCAGTTGGATAATCTGGAACTCACCCAGCTGGTTTGCCAATAGCAGAAAACAGGAAGTCAGAGATTCTAATTCAACTGGACCACAGCCAGGTCTTCATAAAGAACTGCCTAACACCGGACATGGTGACACATGCCTTTAATCCCATCTACCGTGGAACCTGAGGCAGGATGATCCAAGTTCCAGGCTAGCCTGGACAATTTAGTAAGACTCTGTCTCAAAATAAAATTTATAAAGAGCTGGGGACATAGCTTAGTGGTAGAGTCTTGCCTAGCTTGAGCCAGGCCCTGGATTCATCCACAGTACCAAAAAAAAAAAAAAAAAAAAAAAAAATCCATGTCCATCTCTTTTGCTTACATTTGAGAATTCTTTCAGTAAGAGCATTAATCTTGAACTTGTGGAAATACCAAAGCTATAGTTAGTTCCATTTGTTCCTGTAGACTTTAAACCAGTAGAATCAGATAACTCGGGCCTAGAACTTCAGCTTTCATAACTGGTGTTATTATAAGTTCATGCTACTGACTCACCTTCACTTGGCACAAATCAGCTTTTCCTCTATGCAGATTTTTTTTCAGCTTCAACAAATACTTTTAATGAAACCGACCTTAGAACCTAATCTTTGATTACTGTCTTCACCAGAAGCCTGTGCAAGCTATCCAGGCTTTCAAATGTGTGACCTGAAAACTAGATAGTTGACAAATAGGAAAGAGTGACTTTCCAACACCAAAAGTCTCAGACCAAGGAGATCTCTTTAAGAGGGTCTCAAAAAAATAATAAAAAATAAAAAAATAAAAAGAGGATGGAATGGGGAAGGTGTATGGGTAATGTCATTTCTTTCTTGCAGTCTTAATCCTAGTCTCCCAATTATCGTTTCCTAGTACTCGATGTCCCCAAGACAGTGTCACCACCCCCTTAGGGCTCTCATTTTCTTTGCCTAGGAGCTTTTGAGCTTTTGAACTGGAGAATCTCGGTCTTCCTTCGGAAGAAACCCAGCGTTCTGATTCACGGACTCTCAATCCCTCCAGCGGTATCCACCCTCACGATCCCTCAGAAGAACATGAATGGCTCTCTCATCTGGTCACTAAAAAGATTGGCTGCCCTAGACACGGAAAAAAGTCTCTCCTCTTTTCAGGAGTCTCCTCTGAACTTTCCCAAGCCCTCTTGGTGCGACGTGACCCCACACCAAGGTAACCGCATTTGCTTCCTTACCAGCACACCGCCCCCGGGGGGCGCTTGCCGGAGGCCAGTGCAAGGACCGTTCGCTTCTTGGCCTGCTGTTATCCCTGCGGGGTGAATCTAACATGGCGGATAGAGACAGGGCCTAGTCCTCTGTTTCTCTGAGTTTCCAAAAAGATGATTGGCTCTGACAATTTGTCCCTCAAAATTATTACCCTGCTGATTGGTTGAAGCTGCGTTGGCGGGGGCGGGGCAGGATAAGCCTGAACCTCACAACAATAACAAACACTGGGCCGAAGGGGCGGAACTACAGGTGCGCAGACGTGGGCATGGGCGAATTTCCCCTTCCTAGGCGGAGCGGGTAACTCTTGCTTTTCCTCAGTTCACTGACCTTAGAGGACTACTTGCCTGAGACTTGCAGGGCTGATGGGAATTGTAGTCTTTCTAACGTTTAGTCCAGTGTCCACTCTTAAGACGCGAAAAACACAACACTCCAATCCATAGCTGTTGATGTACATAACGTGAAGAGGTCTCCAATCTACCGACTGGGTTGCCTTAAGAATTGTGTCCGCTTCTGGTGTCGGAAGCTCCTCTTCATCAGACTACAGTTTCCAAGAAACACTGTAGCGAAGGCCTTTTGTTCCCCAATGCATGCTGGAAGTCGCAGCCCCTCCTACCCCACTATCCTCTTATTTACCTAAACTGAAGACTTCCATTGCAGTGGAAGGTTGGGGGGGGGGGGCAATGTAGCCTCATTTCCACTGCTTTGGGTACTATGTTGCGCTCTTATTCGAGACTTAGATGACTATTCCAACACTTGCACCGTAATTACTGTGATGTAATACCCCACAGCTGGAAACTTAGAGGCAAGCTGGCGCGCTCGTAATAGAAGACTCAATTCTTTCTCTTCCGTCTCTCGCTCATTACGTCATTCAGGGAAAGAATGGATAACCAATCCCGAGCCCCGAAAGACCCTCGACCCTTTTATGCCCCGCCCTTCCGCCAACGTGTCTTGATCTTGCATTCTGAGAGGCTATCGCTGGGCTGCAAAGGCCAGTTTCCTTGGCGACAGAAAGCGCGGGAATTACAGATAAATTGAAACTGCGACTGCGCGGCGTGAGTTCTTCGAGACTTTCTGGATAGTCCATCCCCGGAGCTTTCTCAGATATCTTGGTCCCTGGGCCCGGGAAACTTGGATGCTTTGCTCTGGGTAAAGATGGAAGAGCCCTAGGGACGGGAGAGGGGTCCAAAGAGTATTCATGGTGACAGGCGGGAGGCTGGTGTGAGAATAGCGTCTCCTAAAGGAGAGCAAAACGGGTGTTATTTGGCTCGGGGAGAAGGTGCGGCGGACGGATCCTGAAGGGCCTAAGACAGTGTGAATCTGAGCGAAACCCTGGGAGGGGAACAGTTTGTGGATTGGAAGGGGCGCTCTCAGGATAGGAAGGCGGCACAATGTGTTGGAGGGAAAATCCTGGTGTTAGAAATTGGAATGTGCCTTGAAGGGGACACCATGAGTATAAGAATATTGGCTGGTAAATGTGAGGAGAGGACCTTGACGAAGAGGAGCAGACAGGATTTTGCGGAAAAGAACCCTTAAGAACTGGATCCAGCTGGACGCGGTGGCCCACTCCTGTAATCCCAGCAATTTCGGAGGCTGAGGCAGGAGGATGGCAAGTTTCAGGCCTGCTTCAGCAATTTAGCGAGACCCTGTCTCAAAGGAATGAATAAATAAAAAGGACCGGGGATGTAGCTCAATGGTAAAGCATCCCTGGGGTTCAATGCTTAGTATCAAAACGAAAAACCTAACTGGATTTTTATGCGTTTTGAGTTGGGAGTAGAAGGAAGTACATGTTGGGGGACATCAGTAGTAACAGGTGCAACTGGCTGAGACATTTGTGGAATATTGTGAAATGAGTGCAGATCATTGGGAAACACTGGGGAAGAGGTGGAGTAGGGAAGGGTTGACGTGTATTGGTTTTATTGTTGGTGGTGTTTTGGGGTGCTTGTTAAGAGGTGGAGTCTCCTGTTGCCCAGGCAGACCCCTGAACTCCTGGGCTCAAGAGATCCTCCTGCCTCCGCTTCCAGAGGAGCTGAGGCTACATGTGCATGCTATCATGCCTTGCTTGTTTTTGGTTTCAAGCAAGAAAAAGAAAACAGCCAGGATGATGGAGAAAGCTGACAATACCACCCCACACCCAATCAGTCACCCACCGTGGCTTTCCTTTTCTTGGAAAAAGGAGAAGACCAAAGGAAGGGGTTGGAGGCTATGTATGAGTGAATTGAGAATTCAAATAGTCTAATCACAAAAAGCAACTGCTAGAATTTTTTTGAATGAAACCTTTGTCATTTGGTCTGTGGTTGAAATAATTATATAGCACTCCAGTCTTAATTTTCTTTTATTTAGAAATGATACTCAAGATGCTGTTCTTATAAACCTTCTAAAGAGGTTTATTTACTTATGTTTTGTATTTTATGTGTTAAAGTTCAATGGAACAGAAAGAAATGGATTTATCTGCAGTTCGTGTTGAAGAAGTACAAAATGTCCTTAATGCTATGCAGAAAATCTTAGAGTGTCCAATTTGGTAAGTCAACAGAAGAGTTTATTAGTTTGTGATTCTTCCTTGTATGATTATCTCTTAAGCAAATGAGAAGAATTGACCATACATAGTTGGAAGGAAAAAATATAATAAATCTATTAAGATTGGGGTGATTGGGCTGGTGTTGTGGCGCAGTCATAGAGCACTTGCCTGGCATGTGTGAGGCACTGGGTTTGATATTCAGCACCACATAAAAATAAATAAATAAAATGAAGGTCCATGGACAATTAAAAAAAAAAAAAAAGATGAGGGTACTTAAGTCAGCTCCCTTTTTCCCCAGTTTACAGACTGTCTGGATTAGTGCTGCATTGGAACAGGTATCTGTTTTGGATTAAGTGGTACTTAGGCTTTTCTTCCAGCTCTAAAGCCAGCTTGGTTGCTTGAATGGGCATAGTTAACAGAAAAATAAAATCATAAATGCTTGGTGTCTCTGAGATGATTGATCTTTGGAATAATATTTGATGAAAATTGACCCAGTTATTTAAATAACAAAACCTCAAGTAACAGAAGTGTCATAGCACACAAAGTTTGGGGCCAGCCTGGGCAACTTACAAGACCTTGTCTGAAAATTAAAAATAAAAAGGTCTGGGGATATAGTTTAATGGTGGAGTACCCCTGGATTCAATCCTCAGTGTTGCAAAACAAACAAAAAAAAACTGAAAGTGTTTGAAGGTTTTTAGAAGGTCTGATTCTGAGTGAGTCTTTGTTTCTCTCCATTTATGAAATGAAGAGAGGGCTGGATTATTCAATTTTTTTTTCTTTTTCTTAATTGAGGTAAAATTTACATACAGTAAAATACAGAGATGTTAGGTGTGCAGTAGAGATGTTAGGTGTGCAAGGCAGTGAGTTTTGACAAATTATATATCTAGGGTTGGGGAATGTGGCTCAGCAGTAGAGCACTTAACTAGCACACTGAAGGCCCTGGGATCAATGTACAATCAAGATATAGAACCCTGGGGCTGGGGTTATGACTCAGCGGTAGAGCGCTTGCCTCACACTTGCAAGGCCCTGGGTTCAATCCTCAGCACCACATAAAAGTAAATAAATAAAATAAAGTCATTGTGTCCAACTACAACTACAAAAAATAAATATTAAAACAAACAAACAAACAAAAAAAAACCTTGCCATTATCTGATAAAGTTTCTTTGTGTATATTCTGGAGTTCTTGTAGACCCTCCAGGACCCTTGTAGGTTAGATTTTTGTATAATTTTGTATCTTTAGGCATAAAAGCATTACTCAGGGTTGGGGGTATTGGTCACTGGTAGTGCACTTGCCTAGCATGAAAATTGATCTCTGAATTTGGCCCTGAATTTGATCTCTGCAGAAAAAGTAAATTAAAAAAACTTAAAGCATTACTCTGAGAAGGAGTCCATGATACAACAAAGGTTAAGAACTACTAAACAGATATAGTTTCTCTTAAATCTACTAAATAGATGGGAATCCATATTTTAGACCCTTTTGGTAAAAAAACAAAAAGGAAAATCAGAAGAATTAGAATTATTGCCACTCTCCTCTCTGGTCTTTCTTGAGACTTTGGCTTTTTACCTGTTCTTCATATATGACATATTCTGCCTCTGAACTGTTGTATTTCTTGTTCCCTCTGCCTAGGATTTCCTTCCCCTAATAATTGTGTGGCTTAAAAATCTTGTTTCAGGGCTGGGGATGTGGCTCAAGCGGTAGTGCGCTCGCCTGGCATGCGTGCGGCCCGGGTTCGATCCTCAGCACCACATACAAACAAAGATGTGTCCGCCGAGAACTAAAAAATAAATATTAAAAAAATTCTCTCTCTCTAAAAAAAAAAAAAAAAATCTTGTTTCATATACCACCTTTTCAAAAAGTATCTCCAGGCAATCCTATTTAAAATTATAATGTCCCAACATGCCCCTTATCCCCCTTTCATGTTTTATTTTTCTCTGTAACTATCTGACTTATGTATGATTTATTCATCTCCCTACAGAATATAAACTCTATGAGGACAAAAGTTTTTGTTTGTTTGTTTAATTATGTATCTTCAATAGTTAGAATAGTACTTAAGATATGGAAGTCACTCAATAAGCTAAATTAATTGATAAACTAAATTGATTCTTTGATAGTTTATTTTTATTTTTTTCTTGGTGCTGGTGATTGAACCCAGGATTTTTTAAATGCTAAGTACATATTCTACCACTCAGCTACAGCCCAACCTCAGCCCCATTATTATTATTTTTTTTAAATATAGTGATGATTAGTAGTGGGTAGCACTCACAAATAAATTGAGGCAGGCATGGTAGCAAGCACCTGTAATCCCAGCAACTCATGAGGCTGAGGCTAGAGGGTTACAAGTTTGAAGCCAGCTTCAGCAATTCAGTGAGACCCTCAGCAACTTAGCGAAACCCTATCTCTAAATAAAAAAGATTTTGTAAAAAGTTGTACCTCTTACCCTTTACCCTCAATGAAGAAGAGAAAATTCAAGTAAATTTGCTTTCATGCTTCATGAGAATTGTTTTTCATATTTGGACTCAAGTTAATAAGATTAAAGAAAATACAAGTTGTGTTTTCAGGGAAATAACGCAATTTATAAGTAATCATTCTCTTACCTCTCAACATTTCAGCTTGACAAAAACAATAGATAAATAAAATTTACAGCCTAATTTATGAAAAATCAGAACCAGGAAAGCAGGAAATAACATTGTAGGGAGATAGCTGCTTTTTAAAAAAAAATCACAAAACATATATGATAATTATAGTGATCAAAAAGTTTTCAATAATGTGGCATCTGGGTCCATTTATTTTACATTCTCATGGGACTCAGTCATAAAAACATAATGTGCTTTCTCATTCTGGCAAGTTAAACCATCAATTTAAAAACTTACACATTGAGCTGGGATTGTAGCTTAGTGGTAGAACGCTTGCGTAGCACATATGAGGCACTAGGTTCAATTCTCAACACCACACATAAATAAATAAATTAATTAAAGGTCCATCAACAACTAAAAAAAAAAAAAAACTTACACATTGCCAGGTGCACTGGGCACATCTGTAATTCCAGTGGCTATGGAAGCTGAGGCAGGAGGATCTAGAGTCAAAGTCAGACTTGCAAAAGCAAGGTGCTAAGCAACTCAGTGTGACCCTGTCTCTAAATAAAATACAAAATAGGCCTGGGGATGTGGCTCAGTGATTGAGTGCCTCTTGAGTAGCTAGAATTAAAGACTTGCACTATTGCTGGGTGCAGTGGTGCACAGCTGTAATTCTACAGGCTCAGGAGGCTGAGGCAGGGGGATGGCATGTTCAAAGCCAGCCTAAGGAACTTAGTAAGACCCTGTCTCTAAATAAAATATAAAAAAGGGCTGGAAATGTGGCTCAGTGGTTAAGTGTCCCAGGGTTCAATCCCCTGTACCAAAACAAACAAACGAAAACCTTTCACTACTGCCTCTGGTCCCAACTTCATTATTTTTTTCACAGTGCTCAGAATAGTACAATAGTACAATTTGCAGTTATATCTTTTTTTTTTTTTTCTAGTCTGGAACTCCTAGGCTCAAATAGTCCTTCCATATTAGCCCTTCCACCATCTGTAATTATAGGCCTTTGATACTATACCCAGTTCAGTTGGGTAGTCTAGTCAGGCACACTGGCACATGCTTATAATCCTAACTACTCAGGAAGCTGAGACAGGACGATGCCAAGTTCAAGGCTACCCTGGCAACTTAGCAAGACATTGTCTCAAAGAATAAAAAGGGCTGAAGAGCTGGGCATGGTTGTGCATGCCTGTGATCCCAGTGGCTTGGGAGGCTGAGGCAGGAGGATCGATGAGTTCAAAGCCAGCCTCAGCAGAAGTGAGACACTAAGCAACTCAGTGAGACCCTGTCTCTAAATAAAATACAAAATAGGGCTGGGGATGTGGCTCAGTGCTTAAGCACCTTGAGTTTAATCCCTGGTGCCAAAAAAAAAAAGGGTGGTGTTGGCTGAGGGTGTAGCTCTGTTAAAACACTCCTGGGTTCAGTCCCCAGCACTATACCAAAAAAAAAAAAAAATACCCTGGTGGTTTTTTGTTTTTTAAACCTAAACCTAACTGCTTTTTCTAGTAACTTCAAAATGCAAATATGCAATAGGCTCAAATATTGCCTGGTTTAAAGAGTTTAAGATATATTTTTTTAAGTTTTTAAAAAATATTTATTTTTTAGTTTTAGGTGGACATAGTATCTTCATTTTTATATGGTGCTGAGAATTGAACCCAGGTCCTCCTGCATTGCTAGGCAAGCACTTGACCACTGAGCCACAACGGCAGCCCGAGTTTAAAATATTTGAATCACCTTTATAGTAAACATTTATTCTCATCAGGACTGAGACGGGGAACATTTAAAAATTTTTTTCTTTTTTGCTCCTGTTTGGTCTTCAAGATCTTCTTTCAGTAGTCATTACCTTTTTACATATTGGAGTTTTCATCTGTTCAGAGTTTGTGTTTACAGTATGTTTGTGTAGCTTGGATTATAATTACCATACTGAAATATAATTATTTCAGAATTGAGTCAGTGGTGAGAAAGTAAGCCATCTGGTATCATAGCTAAGTCCAATTTTCTCTTTTACTGAGAATTTCTTTCATATCTAGCTTTAGTAATTTAGTAACAAATTGGCATTCTTTTTTTTCTTTTTAAAATCACATTTGGTCTCAATAATAATACTGACTTTGGTACAAGTCATCTCATATTGTGAAGCAGTTGCCCAAGTAACGTTAAATTTTATTTTCATAATAGTCCCAGAAGACTGGAAGGATAGGTGACAGAAGGAAACTGAGATTCATGTAGAGGACTTGGCCCAAGGGTATGGTGCTGATTAAAAAAAAAGAGAGAGAGAAATGGGCTTAGGGATGTAGCTCAATGGTAGAGCATTTGTCAAGCATGTAAAAGGCCCTGGGTTCAACCCTCAGTACTATAAAGACAAAAAAGAGATGAAGAGAGAACTGATAGTGGAAACCTAACCTTCTGACTTTGGCCAGTACTTTTCTTTTCATTGCCCTGTCCTGCGTCAAAAACCCCATGATTACTAGAGTTGTATTACCAAATCCTTTAGAACAAGGCTATTGTCCCCCCAGCTTTTCTTGTGATCCTTTTCTAAAAAGTTAAACATTTAATGAAAAGAACCATATTCCTCTCAAATGACCAGGTTATACCCCTTCTTTAATGTCCTGTCTAGATTTGACCACCAAAGTTCAGTTTCTAAAGCTCTCATTCAGTACGAATCTAAATAACTAACAGATTCCTACCTGTTTAGGCTTCCAGCTACCTCTCTACTTCTTCTACTATTTCATCCTAGTACCCTGGCCTACCTGCTGTCTGCACAAACACCAGGCATAATCCTGCTCAGGGTTTATCTTTGCTCCCTCTGCTGGGATATTCTACCCACAATTATTGTATAGCTGATTTCATCACATTATTCAGCTGTCTTCCATTGTCACTTTCTTAGGCCTCTTATGACCCTATGTGTGTGTGTGTGTGTGTGTGTGTGTGTCTGTGTCTGTGTGTGTGTGTGTATATATGATCCTCCTGCTCCACGTATCCCAAATCACTGAGATTATAGGCCTAATACCACTCTTCCTAGCCTTAAGTCTCTTTTTCTATAGATTTTTCCCTCCTGTTTTTCTTCCTTGTCATTTGTCAAAAACATATTTGTGTGTGTGTGTGTTTGTGTATCCCCCATTACACACACATTGCACTCCGTGTCCCCTTTGTCCTGCCTTATTTGTCTCTTTAACATTTCCCCATCTGTTCTTATTTGTCAACTGCCTACTGCAACTGGAATAAAAGCTTTATGAGGGGAGGCTTTATTTTGTTCACTGTTATATTTCAAAACCAGTGCCTTCCTGGTAGCTGCTCAATACATGTTTGTTGTATTACTTAATGAGTTAATTTCAAAAAGGCCTTGAAACTTCTTGGATAGACAGGTAGGGATGGGAATTTCCTTTAGTGAGTATTAGTTACATTGGGGTTTTTTTTGTGTGTGTGTAATGCTGGGGATTTAACCCAGAGGTGCTCTACCCCCAGATCTTTTTTTTTTTTTTTTTTTAATGTAAGAAAGGATCTCACTAAGTTTCCCAGGATGGCTCAAACTTGCAATTTTTGTACCTCAAACTCCCCACTCACTGGGATTATGGGCATGTACTGCCTCATTCAGCTATATCACATTGTTTTTACCAAGTAATGGAAAATCAAACATGACCCTTCCGAAGTGATGTAATAGAAGTACACAGTACATCTGTAAAGTGTTCTTGCCAAACAATTGAATCTGACTTTGATTGAGCTTGTCGGTATACTTTACAGAAAATAAAGAGGCTAAAAGAACATGTTAAATCACAACATAGAGTTACAATTAGCAAAATCCAGAATATGGGAAATTCTGAAGGTCAGATGATCTTTTTACTTACTTATTTATTATTTTTGTGTGCTGACGACTGAACCCAGGGCCTTACATGCTAGACAAGTGCTATACCACTGAGCTATACCACCAGCCCTTGTTTTTTTTTTTTTTTTTTTTTAAGTTTGTTTTTAGTTGTCAATGGACTTTATTTATTTATATGTGGTGCTGAGAATCAAACCCAGTGCCTCACACATGCCAGACAAGTGCTCTACCACTGAGCCACAACCCCAGCCCTTTTGTTATGTTTTTGACATAAATGACAAGGAAGAAAAACGGGAGGGAAAAAATATAGATTAAAAGAGACTTAAGGATAGGCACAGTGGTACAAGCCTATAATCCCAGTGGTTTGGGATAACGAAAGCAGGAGGATCACAAATTCAAGGTCAGCCTGGGCAATTTAGGAAGAACTTGTCTCAAAAAAAATGTAAAGGGGCCAAGTATGTAGCTCAGTGGTAGAGTGCCCCTGTACCACCAAAAAGAGAGAGACTTAAAACATAGCAACTAAATACAATGTATGAATCTTGTTTGGGTCCTGATTTAAACATATCTTACTATTTAAAATAATTTTTATGGGCTGGGGATGTGGCTCAAGCGGTAGCACACTCGCCTGGCATGCGTGCAGCCTGGGTTCGATCCTCAGCACCACATACCAACAAAGATGTTGTGTCCACCGAAAACTAAAATAAATATTAAAAAAAATTCTCTCTCTCTCTCTCTCTCTCTCTTTCTCTCTCTCTGTCTCTCTCTAAAAAAAAAAATAAATAAATAAATAAAATAATTTTTATGGGGCTGGGGATGTGGCTCAAGAGGTAGTGCGCTCGCCTGGCATGCATGCGGCCCGGGTTCGATCCTCAGCACCACATACAAACAAAGATGTTGTGTCCGCCAAGAACTAAAAAAAATAAATAAATATTAAAATTTTTTTAAAAAAATGTTTAAAATAATTTTTATGAGACAGCAAAGCAACTTGGAACATTAGTTATATATTAAATTATATTAAGGCAATTCTTTTTAGAACTAATAATGGTTTCATGATCATGCTAAAAAAGTGTCTTTTTTGAGAATATAGTTAAAATATTTATAGAGGAAATGATATGATGGCTGGGATTTGTTTTAAAATAATCTAAGATAGAGGCAGGTATGGATAAAAGAAGATTGGCCATTTGTTGAAATCAGTTGATGTACCGGGAGTTTATTTTACTATTGTTTTTTTTGTGTGTAAATGCTCAAAAATTCCTACACTGAGTTACAAAAACAATCACATACCAAAAAAGTATTTTGAGGGAATTCAAAAGAAATACATATCTGTGTGGGATGCATTTCAAGATCCCTAGTGGGTGCCTGGATATATTGAACCCTATATATACACTGTTTTTTCCCCCACACATACATAAACTAAGATAAACTTTCATTTTCTCACCTAAAGCATTTTATGGTTTTACTTTGGTATATCCAAATTGCCAGCATCACTATTCTTGTGCTTTGGGGCCATATTAAATCAAATAAAGATTACCTGAACACAAGCATTTTCATACCCTGACATTCAGTACAATAAACAAGACTTCTACTAAGTGACTAACAACAAGAAGCAAATACAACCTGCACATGGTCCAGAAGGGATGAAGCGTGATTTCATGATGTTACTCAGGATGGCATGCAATTTAAGACTTACTGTTTATTTCTAGAATTTTTTATTTAACATTTTGGGACCATGATTGTCTGTTGGTAACTTAAGATTTTAGAAAGTGAAACCAGGAATAAGGGGAAAGTAATGTAAGAGGAAATTTTTTGTTTTTATGGAGTTTCATCAGGTTGTAAAATGCATACTCAACATATTAGCTCAAAAATATATATCAGTGAAAAGTAATTAATTGAAGAATTATCAGCTGATCTTTTTTCAGTGCTAACAATTAAATATAGAGTATTAAGTTCACATAATTCTGTTTTAATGACTGAAAGTTCAGTAAAGTTAAGGATCATATTTTCTGCTGTATTCTTAGCTCCTAGCATAACAGACATTTAATAAGAATTGAATGAACTTAAAGTCATACTTTGACTCAGTTATAACTGCTTAAAGTTGAACTTCTTTACTAAAAGTTATTTATTTTTAAATAAATTATTAAGCCTTATTTATTTTCTCTTGGTTTTTTTTTTCCCCCTACCCCTCTAGTCTGGAATTGATCAAAGAACCTGTTTCCACAAAGTGTGACCACATATTTTGCAAGTAAGTTTGGGTGTTTTTGTGGCTCCATTATTAGCTTTTGTGCTTATTCTTTATAACACAGGAAACACCTAACTTTATAGAATCTTTACTTTCTTCAATTAAATGCAACATAACCCAATTCTATTCATTCTTCCTCAGAGAATTACTTAGGAAGTCATCATAAAGTGATTGAAGCCATAGTTCCTACATAGCTTATCTGTATATAAAAAGTGTTGTAAGGGGCTAGGGTTGTGGCTCAGTGGTAGAGTGCTCGCCTAGCATGCACGAGGCACTGGGTTCAATCCTCAGCACCACATAAATGTAAACTAAAGATATTGTGTCCACCTAAAACTTATGAATAAATATTTTTTAAAAAATGATATAAAATCACTTTAAATAGCTGTTTGGTTTTTGTGTCCAAGGATAAAAGCAGTTGTGAAACAAGCAAATTGTTTTTCAGCCTTCCCAGTTTCTCCTTTCTATTCATTTCTTCATGCCCTTCTCTTTTCCCTCTTCTAAGGTTCAGTGCTTGCCTGCTTTATCATCTTTGCAAAGATAGGAAGGGTTCTGAAATTAGTTTTTATTTAGGCTGAAATTCATTCATATCAGTGATTCAACTTACACAGTCAGCCTTCCATCTGCCCTCGAAATCTGTAGGCTCTCTATGCTTGGATTCAACCAAACATGGGTCAAACTATTCAGAAAAAAAAAAAAAATGTCTGCACTGAACGTGTACAGACCTTTTCATCATTCTCTTAAATGATACAGTATAAAAACTTTACACAGCATTTACGTTGTATTAAATATTATAAACAATCTAGAAATGACTTAAGATTGTATGTATTTATATGCAAATACTATCTCATATAAGGGATTTAACTACTAGGAGATTTTTGGTATCCATGGAGGAGTCTTGGAACCAATATCCTCTCATAGGGGATGAGTGTATTTACATATTTAAGGATCTTGCCCTTTGAAATGAAAATGTCTCTTAATTGAAGAATTTCAGGAAAAGTAGTGTAGGTAATTTAGTGAAACATGACTTTCTCTTTTCCTTGATGTTAAGCTATTGATTGAGTCTTACTCTGAATGTCAGTTTGTTTAAAGTAATTTTTCCTTTAATTGAAAAAGCAAGCCATGTACCTAGTTATGAGTTTATTAATATAAAAAAGTACATGATACACAGTATGTTTTCTTCCCACCCAAGAACCCCACCTCCTGCTTTCCTCCCCAGAGTTGACCATGATTACTAATTTTCTATCTATCATTTCGGAACTTTTAAAATTCAAGAGTTCTTAATTTGTTCATGAATAGTCTTCATGAATGTCCTAAAATTATATTCAATTTAAATCTTAATTACATTAAAAGCTATGAGCATGTACTTTTTTTGGGAAAACAATCCATAATTTTGATCAGTCTTAGGATGTTTCCATAATCTAAAAAAAGGGAACAGCTGCTGCTTTAAGGATAATGAGTGCTGGCTGAAGCTGTAGGAAACCTGTTCCTTTGGAGGCATACCCTCTGAGCACAAGTCTGCCAATTGGCTAGTGTCTTCCTTCTTCTGAATTCTATCTTATTCTTTCTTTTTTTTGTCCCAACAAAGACCCAGAGGCTCATTTCCATTGTCTTTTTACTCCTTTCCCATGTTACCCCACTGGTTTAAATCTGTTTCCAACAGTTTTCTTGTGATTCTTCAGCCCAGTTTCTTCACAGATTGGTAACTTTGTGAAACAAAATAATAAAGTCCTAGTTTTTAAAAGTTGAAAGAAAGTTGGAAATTAACCTTTGTTTTCTTCTTTTTTTAATGGGGATGAATTTTGGACCCAAGGCCTCCTGTATAACTAAACCAGCATTGTACCACTGAGCTGTATACCCAAACCTAAAGGGTTCGTCTTTTGTTTTTGTGGTTCTAGGGAATGAACCCAGGATCTCACAAATGCTACACAAACGCTTTACCACTGAGCGCCCCTAACCTTTTTTATTTTTGTATTTTGAGACAGAATCTTGCTAAATTGCTGAGGCTGGCCTTAAACTTTTGATCCTTCTCCCTCATTAACACTGAATAGCTGGGATTGTGGGTATGCCCCACTACACAAGTAAATGTTGTGATTTTCCTTGTTTCTTTTTTTGGTACCGGGGATTGAACTCGGGGGGAATCGAACACTGAGCCTCATCCCCAGCCCTTTTTTGTATTTTATTTGGAGACAGGGTCTCACTGAGTTGCTTAGTGCCTCACTGTTGCTGAGGTTGGCTTTGAACTCCTGTCCTCCTACCTCGACCTCCTGAGCTGCTGGGATTACAGGCATGCACCATCCCTGTTTCTTGATGAGTATCTTTTTGATATACACTATATGCTTTCTGGTCATCTTGACTAATGAATACTGAATATAATATTGTAATATTAAGAAAAAGTTGAATTGGGGTACGTGCTTAGCATATGTCAGGCCTTGGGTTCAATCTCCAACATGGCTTTCTTCCAAAAAAAGAAGAAAGAAGAGCCAGGCATGATAAGGCATGTCTGTAATCCCAGCTACTCAGGAAGCTGAAGCAAGAGATCATAAATTCAATACCATCACAGGCCACTTAGAGCCTATCTTAAAATAAAAATGGCTGGGATGTGGCTCAGTAGTAGAGCGCTTGTCTAGTATGCGCGAGTCTCTGGGTTCAATCCCCAGTACTTCAAAAAATGAGGGGAGGGAAAATGGACTAAATTAGTTACTTTGAAGGAGCTTATAGAAAAAGAAAATTACAGGCAGAGGAAGTAACATGAACAAAGGTAGGAAGAGAAGAAAATAGAATATATCTAAGAAAAAAGGACCTAACTTTGCATATGTTTATTGTGTTAAGAGAGGAATGACCCCTCAGGGAGGAAAAGACATTAAGAGAGAAGGTCCAAGAAAAGGCAGAATGGATTGGAAATGAAAAATGGATACAAAAAAAAAGACAGGGGCTATTACTTATAAGCAATAATGAATAAAAAGGAGAATGATTCTACAGGAAGCTTTTGCGGGAGAATAAGGTGGTTGACCTTGTTAGAGATGGAGAGGAAGACAGTTGTTGAGATCGAGATTGAGAGAGTTTGTGTTTTTAAGTAATTAAGAATGAAGAAGGCTTGGAATTCCTAAAATAGACTTATGTTAAGAACAGCCAGTCATATGTTGTGTTTTGAATGATAGACTAGATTAAAATCCAATATAATGTCTGCTTTGGTTTGGATATAGTTTGACTGTGTCCTCAAAGGGTTCATGTATTAAAATTTAACTCCCATTGTAAGGTACTAAGAGGTCGGAAACTTAATCTATACTGTTGGGGGGGGCGTGCTTTAGGAGATGATTAGGTTTAGATAAGGTCATCAGAGTGGAATACCCTTTACTGAATACTGATAAGTTTATAACAAGAGAAAGACCAAGGGCACACTTGGTACTCCCCATAACTTGTCATGTGATTCATTGCACAAACTGCCAGCAAACAGGCCATCAATAAATGCCTTGAGCCTCTTGAACTGTGAGCGAAATAAACTTCTTTTCTTTCTAAGATTATCTAACCTTAGGTATTTTGTCATAGAAATACAAAAATGGACTAACACAATGCCTATGTAATACATCAAATTTTTCATGAAATTTCTTCTGTATTATCTTTATAATCTATATAATACCTTGATCTATATAATGAGAAAGCTGGGAAGAATATTCCCAAGCATTAATTGTGCTAACTGAATTTTCTATGGGTAAACTCTGATTGCTGAAAATAAAATAGTTTTATTGACCTGGGTAACTATAGAGTTCTGAAATATTTAATGAACTTTACCCAAAAGATAATAGTACTAATCTAAACAAAAAAATTACCTAGGACATTCATTACTGACTTGAAGTTTTCAAACAATGAATGAAATATATAATACTTTCTAGAAGAGCTAAAATCACATGTGAATCATAAATGTAACTTAAAATTTCTAATAAACACTAAGTTGCTGAGTGCCTTGCTAACTTGCTGAGGCTTACCTTGAACTCGTGATCCCCCTGCCTCAGCCTCCCAAGTTATTGAGATTATAGGCGTGTGCTTATACCTGACTAATAACCACATTTTAAAAAGTAAAACGAAATAGGTAAAATTAATTTTAATTATATATTTATGTAGTTTATATTATCTAATTCAATTGTGACTAAGATTTTATCATTTCAAATTATAATCAATGTAAAGAATATTAATGAAACAAGGAGTGGTGCCAATTGAATTACATGCCTGTAATCCCAGTGATTTGGAAGGCTGAGGCAAAAGAAATGCAAGTTTAAGACCAGCCTCAGCAACTTAAACCCTGAGTTTTCTGTTTTTGGGGTTTTTTGGGGTTTTTTTTTTGGTACTGGGGATTGAACTCGGGACACTCAACCACTGAGCCACATCCCCAACCCTATTTTGTATTTTATTTAGAGACAGGGTCTCACTGAGTTGCTTAGTGCCTTGCTATTGCTAAGGCTGACTTTGAACCCATGATCCTCCTGTCTCAGCCTCCCGAGCTGCTGGGATTAGAGGCATGTATCACCTCGGCTAAACCCTAGGGGATTTTTGTTGTTGTTTGTTTGTTTGTTTTGTTTGTGATACTGCATTGAAACCAGAACCTTGCACATGGTAAACACTACCATGGTGCTCTACCACTGAGCTACACCCACAGTCTGGCCTCAGCAACTTAGACATGTCTCCAAATAAAAAATGAAAAGGCCTGGGGATATAGCTTAGTGGTAAGAGTACAGTGAGGTTCAATTCCCAGTACCACAAAATATATTTATATATACTAATGAGATATTTGACATTCTTTTTTTTTTTTTTTTTCTTGTACTAAACCTGCCTTTTTACATTGTTTGAATACACCTAAGTTGAGACTAGTGACACTGTAAGTGCTCAGTAGCTGTATATGTAGTGGTGCTATATTGAACAGTGCACCTCTAGGAACTTACTACTCAAAGTAAAGCTTATGTGTCAACAGCAATAGCATCACTTAAAAGCCTGCTAGAATCTTATCCCTGCCCTAAACCTACTGAATCAGAATCTTCTTCTTCTTTTTTTTTTTTTTGGTACCAGCGTTTGAACCAGTGGTGCTTAGTCACTGAGCCATATCCCTAGCCCTTTTTTATATTTTATTTAGAGACAGGGTCTCTATGAATTGCTTAGGGCCTTGCTAAGTTGTTGAGGCTGACTTTGAACTCATGATCCTCCTGCCTTAGCCTCGTGAGCTGCTGGGATTACAGGCATTCGCCATCATGCTGAGCAGAATCTTCATTTTAACAAGATGCCCCAGGAGAATTTTTTTTCCCTCCGACAAGGTTACAATGTTGCCCAGGCTACTCTGGTTTCTAATGTACATTAAAGTTTGAGAAGCAGTGCTCTGGAATGATGAGACCTTCTTGTACATTTTTTGGTGTATAATAAGATGAAATAGACTAAGGGTGGTTGAGTTCTAAAGACCAGATAGACCAGATAAGGTATGTCATGAAGTGACCAACTGTGGAAATCCAGTTAAGTGGTAAGTTAGTCAGTGTTAGGCAGGTTTAATACCCAGATTATTAAATCATGATTTCAGACAATTATTGTGTCTAGTAATGGGTTTGGTGTATCAGAGAGATCCAGAAATAGGCAAGAGATGGCTTATCTAGCAATGTATATTGAACAGTCTCTCAGGAATCTAGCAGCAGAAATGAGAAGAAATTCAGAAGCAGGGATCAAGCCACAGGAGGGTGAGGGTTAAGGGTAAAATTCTTGTCCCTAGGAGACAAAAAGCCTTGACCCATGGAACTAGGATACCAAGCAGGAAATCTAGGCTGAATCTTCCAAATGAAGAGCTCAAGACAGATGTAATTGTTAGAACTAAAGTACAGACAGTAGGTTTGCTCGAGAAAACAAAGCTTTGCCAAGTAGAGTATGTATGCCTGTAATCCCAACAACTCAGGAGGCTGAGATAAAAAGATCAAAAGTTCAAGACATCCTCTGCAGTTGAGCAAGGCTCTGAGCAATTTAAGTATGACCGTGTCTTTTTTTTTTTTAGGTTTTAAAGTAACTTTTTTTAAAAGAAATTAGATTTTTTAAATTTGTTCCAATTAGTTTTACATGACAGCAAAATGCATTTTGACTCATTGTACATAAATGGAGCAGTTTTCATTTCTCTGGTTGTACATGATGCAGACTCACACCATTTGTACAATCATGCATGTACATCGGGTAATAATTACCGAAGACCCTGTCTTAAGATAAAAAAGGACTGGGGTAAAGCTCAGTACAAAAAAGGAGGGGAAGGGAGGAAGGGAGGAAGGAAGGAAGGAAGGACGGAAGGACGGACGGACGGACAACAAAGTCTTATTGTTGAAATGGACAAGATTTGGTGGAACCAGTCACAGGATATCTCAGGATATGTATTTTCCTTCTTAGAGGATATATTGGTCCACAATCTTATCTCTGTTGACAAGGCAGTTAGGAGAGTAGGAATCCTGAGTACCCAAGATAAACAAAGGTAGCCAGAAATCAACCTGTCATTATTTTGCCAATTTAAGATGAATTTAGTGTTCTCTGCCAGAATAGACTTGGACAAGCATTAATAAATTAGATAAGTTTCTTCAACATTGTTAAACTGCTTGGAGTATAGATGTGCCCCAAACTGAGTACTCTGAAAAATCTCCAGAATTGGTTTGTGGCACTGTGATTTGCTGTTTTCTATCTGCTGAAATCACCTTTCAGAAAATTTGCATTTGCTTAAAAAATGCATTGTCGGGCTGGGGTTGTGGCTTGGAGGTGGAGCACTTGCCTGGCATGCGTGAGGAACTGGGTTTGATCCTTAGCACCACATAAAATAAAAAATAAAGTCCACCTGTAACTAAAAATAAATATTTTTAAAAAATGCATTACTATTTGTTTAACCTTTGGGCTTTAGCAAACAAAAAAGGCCAAAACTTGCCTCAGACCTTTTCACTGAGAACCTTATTTAAAACTTATATATGTATGTTTTTCTTTAATTGGTGCATCATGTAGACTCCCCAGAGCTCTAAAACAGATTTTTTTTTTAAGAGAGAGAGAGAGAGAGAATTTTTAAAAATATTTATTTTTTAGTTTTTGGTGGACACAACATCTTTTTTTTTTTTTTAAAGATTTAATATTTTCTTTTTATTTATTTATTTATTTTTTTAGTTTTTCGGCAGACACAACATCGTTGTTTTGTATGTGGTGCTGAGGATCGAACCCAGGCCTCACGCATGCCAGGCGAGCGTGCTACCACTTGAGCCACATCCCCAGCCCTACACACAACATCTTTATTTGTACGTGGTGCTGAGGATTGAACCCAGGGCCGTGTGCATGCCAGGCGAGCACGCTACCGCTTGAGCCACATCCCCAGCCCCTCTAAAACAGAATTTAATGAATTCTTTTTCTGAGTCCTGAAGGGTATGCCAATGTTCTGTTGATCTGTCAATATTTTCCTTAGCTTAGTCTTTTCATGTCATATACAATTCATTTTCTCTTTTGAGTTTAATTTATGTGCTCTTTTCCTAACATAATGATAGATTAGAATCCCTTCTTGGTTGATTTTCACATACCTAGTTCCCTTGCATTGTTTATGTAATTCTATAGGCTGTAAGTCTATATAGCTTGTCATTATATAACTTGTCACTATATTCTCAGCACTGATCATAGAATTTCCTTCTTACCTCTACTATGAATTGTTTGATTGTACCATTGTCAAGATAATACATCACTGCCTCCATGACCCACATTATACCTGAGTGCAGGTAGTATTTGCATCTTTACAGGAGTGGTAGGCTCTATCCTGTGTCTTTAAAGAGTACTTATATGCAATTCTTGGGTTTTTTTTTTTTTTTATTTTTGGTGTCTTTTTGTTTGTTTTTGTTGCTACTGGGGATTGAATTCAGTGGTGCTTTACCACCACGCTACATCCCCACCCCTTTTTATTTTTTTATCTTAAGACAGGGATGCACTAAATTGCAGAGTCTGGCCTTGAACTTGCAATCCCCCTGCCTCAGCCTCTGAGTTGCTGGGATTACAGGTGTGTGCCCCTGTTCCTGGCTCCAGGTAGCTTTTGTTTGTTTATTTTGCTATTGGGGATTGAACTCAGGGGCACTCAACCACTAAGCCACATTCCCAGCCCTATTTTGTATTTTTTATTTATTTATTTATTTATTTATTTATTATTTTTTTCTTTTTAGGTGTAGATGGACACAACACAATGCCTTTATTTTTATGTGGTGCTGAGAATCGAACCCAGGTCCCGCCCATGCTAGGCGAGCACTCTACCACTGAGCCACAATCCCAGCCCCACCTATTTTGTATCTTATTTAGAGACACGGACTCAGTGAGTTACTTAGCACCTCACCAATGCTGAGTCTGGCTTTAAACTCATGATCCTCCTATCTCAGCCTCTCGAGCCACTGGGAATACAGCACCACCGCACCTGGCCCTGGGTAGCTTTTTGACATCTTCATCCCCAAAACTACAGAATCATTATTGAGTACAATATGGTAGTTGAAGCATTTCTGTAGGTATAGAAGGACAAAGTCTTCATCAGATCTCTATACATTCACTGACTCAGAAAGACCACGAGAAAGACCTCGGGCCTGTTGCAGTTCAGTACTAGATCCAGTATCACCTTCACCACTTGATTACTGTGATTTGGGAAAAGTCTCTATTTTAAATGGAGGTAATTTTTTCTGAATATTCATAGCAATGTTACTGGGTTTTTTTTAATATTTATTTTTTAGTTTTAGGTGGACACAATACCTTTATTTTATTTTTATGTGGTGCTGAGAATCGAACCCAGTGCCTCATGCATGCTAGGCAAACGCGATACCTTTTGAGCCACATCCCCAGCCCCTCTTTTTTTTTTTTTAATATTTATTTTTTTAGTTGTAGTTGGACACAACACCTTTATTTCACTTGTTTATTTTTGTATGTGGTGCTGAGGATCGAACCCAGGGTCTCGCACATACGAGGCGGGCGAGCGCTCTACCGATAAGCCACAACCCCAACCCCTAAATGGAGATAATTTTTTAGGGTTATTGTGTGGATTAAGAGAGGGCAATACACATATCCAGGACATACATCTCCCTGACCCTAACCCTGGAAAAGAGTCTGTGTTCACCAAGTGTCCCTATCAAGAATTCACCAACCATCTTGTAAAACCCACACCAGTGTGGGTTTTTTTGCGGGGGCGGGGGTACCCAGGGATTGAACTCAGGGGCACTTGGCCACTGAGCCAAATCCCCAGCCCTGTTTAGAGACAGGGTCTCATTGAGTTGCTTTGTATCTTACTTTTGCTGAGGCTGGCTTTGAATTTGTTATCCTCCTGCTTCAACCTCCCGAACTGCTGGGATTACAGGCATCTTCCATCGTGCCTGGTGGTTTTTAAAACCTGCACCAGAGTGGGTACAGAGGATCCAGACTCCAGCTGTGGCTACAATATAAGGTTTTTAATACAAGAAAAATAAAGTGAATGTAACCCGTTTAAAAAAAGAGAGAGAAGCCAATACATGTGGGCTAAGGATATAGCTTAGTTGCCATTACCACTGAGCTACATCCCCAGCCCCAGGTGCTGAATTCTTTAATGAATTATAATCATTTTACATGAACTACTTACCATTTATGTCTGATTATGCAATATGAAATAATTATGAATATATCATTAAATATTCCATATTAACTTTTTAATAAGTTTTATTTGATCATAACCTTAAGCTATATGCAGGTAAGTTCAGTTTTCATAGATCATTTCTTACATAGTTTGGTTTCCTGCTTATGCAGCATCTAAAAAACTTAGAGATAACCATTGGTTGTAATTCACCTGTCATTACTTTTTAAATGATTCTTCAGGGCAGTTATGAGATTATCTTTTCATGGCTGTTTGCCTTTTGAATGTTCTCTCCACAAAAGAAAGCAATTTGAATTGTTCTTTTCTTTCTTTATAATTTATAGATTTTGTATGCTGAAACTTCTCAACCAGAAGAAAGGGCCTTCGCAGTGTCCTTTGTGTAAGAATGATATAACCAAAAGGTATATAATTTGTATAATGGTGGGAGGTTGGAAGCAACAATGGCAGGAAAACGTAAAGATTCTTTGATAGCATAGCTAGTGTTCCTAAAAAACTATTCATCAGTAGAAAAATGTATAAAAGTGTGTTTAGCAGACAGAGTAAATTATTTCTAAGGTTATTTTCCTGAAAGTTTTATGGGACATCTGCCTTACAGAGCGAACTGATGCCTTTATTTTCCCATCCAAATACCAACCAGGCCCAATCCTGATAATCTTCCAACATCAGAGGAGATCAGGCAATGGTAATGCTGTAGACAACTTATTGCCTTTTTCTAGTGTTTCTGAATAATGCAAGGACTTGCATTCTTATCTAAAGTACAGCAGCACAATCCTGCCCCAATTATCCACTAATCCTGCTTTTATTTTTCTTCATTTCATTTATTTCTACCTAATTATTTACCTGTACACATGTATTTATATACACATGTATTTATTTATATATCTTTCTTGCCATAGTAGAAGTTCTGTTAAGACAGTGACTTTGTCTATCTTGATCCATAATGTCTCTCCAATGTCTGGAATGTTGTAGGTGCTCAAATATTTAAAAGAATGAATGAGGGCTAGGGTTGTAGCTCAGTGGTAGAGCGCTCGCCTCGCATGTGGAAGGCACTGGGTTCGATCCTCAGCACCACATACAAATAAAACCAAGGCATTGTGTCCATCTACAACTAAAAATAAAAGAATGAATGAGGGGCTGGGGCTGAGTGGTAGAGTGCTCGCCTGGCATGCATGAGGCACTGGGTTTGATCCTCAGCACCACATAAAAATAAAACGAAGGTATTGTGTCTACCTGCAACTAAAAAAATATATATATTTTTTAATGAAATAATTGGCTGGGTGTGGTGGCACATGTCTGTAATCCCAACAACTTTGGAGTCTGAAGCAGCAGGATCAGGAGTTCAAAGCTAGCCTCAGCAACTTGGTGAGACCCTAAGCAATTTAGCAAGACCCTGTCTCAAAAAAAAAAAAAAAAAAAGGGCTTAGGATGTGGCTCAGTAATGAAGTACTCCTGTGTTCAGTCCTCGGTACCAAAAAGAAAAAAATATTAACACTGCCACACAATATATTCTGATGTCAATGATATGTTAATTATAGTGCAATGTCACTAATAGCTCTAGTTTTTAAATACGGTTTTCTACCATAGCTGTAGTAGAAAACAGTTATAATCTTATATTTATTTGTTTATATTTCTTTCCTTATTTAATGTCCTTAAAAAATTGATAATCAGGGCTGGGGTGTGTTCAGTGGCAGAGCACTTGGCTGGCTTGTGTGAGGCACTGGGTTTGATCCTTAGCACCACATAAAATAAGTTGATAATCACTTGCTAAGTGTGCCTCTCAAACAATTTAATTTCAGAAGCCTACAAGAAAGTACAAGATTTAGTCAACTTGTTGAAGAGCTATTGAAAATGATTCATGCTTTTGAGCTTGACACAGGGTTACAGTGTAAGTATTGCATAGCCCCAGAGGCAGTACTGTCCTTAAATTCTTAGGAAGTCTGAATAATTATTTTCTGTGAATAGATGATAAGACCTCCTTGGTCTAGGTTAATTTTAGCTCTGTATCTGTGAATCTATATTTTAAATCACTCCTATTAATCTCAGACCTTATTTTATTAATCCTGATATGCACATCTTAACATCTCTGAAATTGGTAATATTTTAGTATCAATGGTGTGTTATTGTTTAATGTTTTTTTAGTGACCCATAAAATAATGGTTTAGCTTACAGCATTGCTATCTCATAGTCAGTGAAATATGATATTAATAGGCAAATTTGTTAGTTTTAGGTGGACAAGAAGAAACAGAAATAACTTTGACCGTTTGTATGTGTTTGTTTTTTAGGAGTAGAATTTCCAAAGTTGATTTTTTAGAAAATTAAGGTAAACTTAATGCATTACCTTAACACAACAAAGCACACGCAGGATATTTCTTGGTTTCTTTAATGAAAATTAATGTATTTTTTTCTAACTGAAAAAATAATGTGTTCCAGGCTAGGGATATAGCTCAGTGGTAGAGTACTTTCTTAACACGCATGAAGCCTGGGTTTGATTTCCAGCATTCCAAAAATAAGAAAATAATGTGTTCCCTTATAATTTATAGTTGCCAACAGTTATAACTTTCCAAAAAAGGAAAATAACTCTCCTGAACATTTAAAGGAAGAGATTTCTATCATCCAAAGTATGGGCTACCGAAACCGTGCCAAAAGACTTCGAGAAAGTGAACCTGAAAATCCTACCTTGGTAAAGCCATTTTCGTTTATTCTGGTAACATTTCTTCATTAAATATTGTGAATTAGCGAATGAGCTAAATGTTTGTGGCATTATATGAAGTATCAGTAAAGAAAGGAAAATGGGCTGGGCATGATGGCACATAACCTGTAATTATAGCTACTCGAGAGGCCGAGGCAGGAAGATCACAAGTTGGAAGCCAGTCTTGGCAATTCAGTGAGACCCTGTCTCAAAATAAAAAAGGATTTGGGGATATAGCTCAGTGGGAGAGTGCTCCTGAGTTCAGTCCCTAGTACTGGGGGAAAAAAAAGGAACGTGGTAAATTAAGTGGTTGGACAAGTGTTCTAATCAATAAGAGTTCAAGGAATTTGGAAAAGTCAGGGTGACTGGTATGTCGAGAGAGACATTTTAGGAACTGACCCTACTTTGGAGCTTTATCAGCTCTGATGCATGTCAAAAATAGCTTCAAGGGGCTGTGTTTGTGGCTCAGTGGTAGAGCACTTGCCTAGCATGTACAAGACCCTGGGTTTGATCCTCAGCACCTCATTAAAATAAAGGTATTGTGTCCAACTACAACTAAAAAAATAATAAATATTAAAAAATAATAGCCACAAAGTCCCTGATCTTTTTAAGCATTTGAAAAGTGCTTTAAGCCAGGCATGGCTATTCCCAGCTACTTGGGATGCTAAGGCAAAGAATCTCAAGTTTGAGGTCCAGCTGGACAACCAAGCAAGACCCTATCTCAGAAACTTTTTAAATGGGTTGGAGTTGCTAGGAATGTAGCTCAGTAGCAGAGTGCTTGCCTAGCATGTGTGAGGTCCTGGGTTCAATCCCCATGTCACCAAAAAAGGGGGCTGGGAAAATAGCTCAGTAGTAGAATGCCCCTGGATTCAATTGCCAGTATCAAAAAGCCAAAACAAACTTCAATTAAAATGTGTAATCAAAGAAACTGCAGTTATTTGCTCTGATGTTAACTAATATGTGAATGCATAATGGATATCTTAAAAATAACAGGTCTTATGGTATTAACATTTGTTTTTCTGTAGAAGGGCAAAATAGGAAGCAGAAAAATCTTCATTCAAAGCGATGTTGGGCCAGGTGCCATGGTGCATACATGTAATCTGAGCAATTTGGGAGGCTGAGGCAGGAGGATTACAAGTTCCTCAGCAATTTAGCAAGGTCCTGAGCAACTTAGTAAAACCCTGTCTTGAAATAAAAAAGTTTTTAGAAGTTCTGGGGATGTGGCTCAATAGTTATGTGCCCCGGGTTCTATCCCCAGTAACCTGCCCTCCCCCCCAAAAAAAGTAATGTTGGATGGTGCTCAGTGGCAGACACCTATAATCCCATTGACTTGGGGAAAAAGATGACAAGTTCAAGGCCAGCCTAGGCAACTTAGCATAGACCCCATCTCAAAATAAAAAATAAAAAGAACTGGGTATGTAGCTCAGTGTGAAGCACCCCTGGGTTCAATCCTCAGTTCAAAAAAGCAATGTTGGGACTTTTAAATATTGTGTTACTAAATTTGTTCTTAGGTATACTGGGGTTTTATTATCATCATTTCTCTCTTTTTAAAATTTATCTTAGTTGCTAACCCTTTCATCAGATGTGGTCATAAGTATATATCAACTATTAGCTTAAAAAAAAAAAAAATATATATATATATATATATATATATATAAATATATATTGAGCCACTGGGATGACAGGTATGTGCCACTGTACCCAGCAAAATATACTATTTTAATACTTTAAGAATGTACATAATGGGACTGGGGTTGTGGCTCATTGGTAGAGCGCATGCCTTGCATGTATGGGGCACTGGGTTCAATCCTCAGCATCACATAAAAATAAATAAAGGTATTGTGTCCATCTACAACTAATAAATGAATGAATGAATGAATAAATAATTAGAAATGTATAGAATGGTACATAATCGGTTTGGAAAATTTTTAAACAATAGAAAGAGAGGAAAAATACTCAACTCACAAATAACCCTGACATTTTAGTGAGTAGTTTGTCAGGTTTTTTCCCAGGTATCATAAATTTTATTTATCTGATTGTGGTGGATTTGTTTTGCCCATGGTCTCAAGTTTCTCTTTAGGAAAAAAGCACTGAACTGGCCATCGATTTGTTGACCATTCTTTACTGTACTGCTTAGCAGGAAACCAGTCTTAGTGTCCAACTCTCTAACCTTGGAATCATGAAATCTCTGAGGACAAAGCAGCAGATACAACCTCAAAATAAATCTGTCTACATTGAATTAGGTAAGGTCTCAGATTTCTTAAGTGTAGAATAATAGTTGCTAGATTGCTTGTCTTACTGTTTTACCAAAAACCTTAGTCATAATTTATACATGTGACAGGGAACTTTTGGAAGTGAAAATAAAATAATTTTATGGGCCCCATGGTGAGTTATAAATAATGTAAAAGATGCAGTTTACACCTCAAAGAGTCTTACTTTATAAAGGGAGCAAAAGAATGGTTATAAGCTAGTATGAATCAATTTTGGAAAAATGGAAAATAGCAGTAAGAAAGAACATGATGGGTTTCTATATCATTTAAAGGGATCCAAAATAATTTGTACATTTAAAAACTAACCTGGGGCTGGGATTGTGGCTCAGCAGTAGAGTGCTCGCCTAGCACAGACGGGACCCAGGTTCGATCTTCAGCACCACATAAAAAAATAAAGGCATTGTGTTGTGTCCATCTACACCAAAAAAATAAATATTAAAAAAAATAATAAACTAAGAGTTCAAAAAAGTCTAATTGCCTTCTTTCTTAGAATTGGGAAAGGCGGTCCTCTTTTGAACTTTTAAAGACTGCCATGTGTTTCCTTAACACTTATTGGATTTCACTGAAATTACCCATATGTCTCCCACCCATAAGATAATAAATTCATGAGCAATAGGTATATGTCTCAAAAATAATTATAGTATTTAATATTTAGGACCACTTACTTGTATCCCTGGCACTGTTGGTTTTTCTTTTATAACTCATTTAAAAATGCATGTCAAACTTCTGAGGTTGTAAATATGTATACTTATTTTACAGATGAAGAAATTAGTCACAGGCTGGGGATGTGGCTCAAGCGGTAGCGCGCTCGCCTGGCATGCGTGCGGCCCGGGTTCGATCCTCAGCACCACATACAAACAAAGATGTTGTGTCCGCCGAAAAACTAAAAAAAAAAAAATAAAATTAAAAAAAAAAAAAAAAAGAAATTAGTCACAGAAGTTAAATATTGCTAAGTTAGTAAAGCTAGTAAGTGGCAGATCCATTTTTTAAATAAGCTTCAGAAATAAGCTTCAGAGCCTGTACTTTCTACTTCTCTGTGTTGCATGACTAATCTGTCTTGCTTGCCATGTAATATAGATGTTCAGTAAATGTTTCTAAGTGAATGAATATCTACTTTGCAACAAGTATATTTTTCAAATTTAACCCTTCTAATAAACAAAAACTGACTGATTTTGGGGGGGGGGTTTGATGGATATTTTTAGGATCTGATTCTTCTGAAGATACAGTTAATAAGGCAAATTATTGCAGGTGAGTCAAAAAGAGCCTTTGTCTATGAAGCTGGGTTTTTTTTTTTTTCATGTTTAACATTTAGGATTAGTATTTTCCTAGATTTGAGTGAAGTCCTTGGAAGAAACTTTAGAGATCATCTTATCTTATCTCCCCTCATTTTATATCTGAGGAAATACTGTTTTTGTTTGTTTCCTTTATCCAAAGGACCTTAAGATAACAGTGAAACTCTATACAAACTTGCTTTTAGCAGATGGTTATTTTCTAGCTGATTTTCTCATATGTAGTATTGACCCAATGGTAATTGCTAATGGAATTATTAGAGGATTTTATTTGTAGTTTTCTTTCTTTCCTCAGTTCTTTCATTTCACCTATTCCCAAACTTTATCTATATAAGTAACATAATAATCTATAAGGGACCCCCAGTTGGGTTACCTGCAAGAATGCTTTCCTTAAGAATTATTGCTTGACCCTGATTAAGATAAGTGATCTGAATTATGGTGATGTCATTAGCAATCAGTTTTTGTTTAAAAATTACTTTTTCCTAATCTTGAAATTAAAAGGACATTTTTCTTGGCCAGAAAAGAAGCAAAGAAAGCAATGAAGCAAAGTAGTAGTTTTTGCATTTCATTGGAATGCCTGCTCTTCTAGTGCTTCCTTTGTTGTTTTTTGCTCCTACCTTCTCATTAATATACACTTTTTTAGCTGGGTGTGGTAGCACATGTCTGTAATCCCAGTGTCTCAGGAGGCTGAGGCAGGAGGATTGCAAATTCAAGGCTAGCCTCAGCAATTTAGCAATTTAGCAAGGCCCTAATAAGCAACTTAGTGAGACCCTGTCAAAATAAAAGGACTAAGGATGTGGCTCAGTGATTAAGTGCCTGAGTTCAATCCCCTGTAAAAAGAGTTTTTTTGTGTGTCCCTTTTTTTTTCTTTCAATACAAGAGGATTGAAACAGAGGCTCTGTACCACTGAGCTACACCTCCAGTGCTTTTTTACTTTTAATTTTGAGACAGTCTTATTAAATTGCTAAGGCTGGTCTTGAATTTGCAGTCCTCTTGCCTTAGCTTTCCAAGACTCTGAGATTATAGGCATGTGTCACTGTGCCCAGCTAAAATATTCTTTTATTTTGGGGAACTGGGGTTGAACCTAGAGGTGCTTAACCACTGAGCTGTAACCCAATCAGTCCTTTCTACTTTTTTTCTTTCTTTCTTTCTTTTTTTTTTGGTGTGTGTGGGGGGGGTGGGGTGGGGGTGGAGAAATGGTTACTAAGGATTGAACCCAGCAGTCCTTAACCACTTTATTACTGAGCTACATAAGACGGAGTCTCACTACATTGCTTAGGGCTTCACTGCATTGCTGAGGCTGGCTTTGAACTTGTGATCCTCCTGCCTCAGCCTCCTGAGCCTCTGGGCTTACAGGTGTGGGCCACCATGCCCAACTAAGCATTTTTTAAAAACTATCTTTTAGCAGTCATGTAAATTGGGGCTCTCATTTGCATCTTTATAAAGCAATGTTCTGTCTTGCAGCTTAACTTTTGTGACTGGATGTTCTCAGTCTAACCATTTCATTTTGATTAGAGGTTACTTAAAGGAAAGACCAGGAATCACAAAATGAGTCAAATTGGTCAGCAACTACAGCCCTACCTAGAGAAGTTAAAATATTTGATCTTGCTCATTTGACAGTTCTATGAACATATAACTAATGATTCTAATTAAGGCTTCTGTGTTTTCCTTATAGTGTGAGAGACCAGGAATTGTTGCAAACCACCACTCAAGGAGCCAGGGCTGAAACCAGTGTGGATTCTGCAAATAAGGGTAATGGCAAGTCTTCCCAACTTAATAGACAAAGAAGATAGATAACTGTAGATAGAGAACCCAGGCATCATGCATGCTAGGCGAGGACTCTACCACTGAGCCACAACCCCAGCCCTGCCTTTTACTTTTAATAGACATATTTGTATTTCAGTTTTTTCCAACTTCTTTCTAAGTGTATGGAATATGAGTGTGTAGATAGAATAGAATAATGTGTGTCTGATGACCAAACAGACTGCATTTAATTCACTGTTAGAAGTTGGGGGATAGGAGATGTGGTTTATGCATAGGGAACATTCTGAAATTGACTTTTTAATTGGCTTGAGGAGAATAATGAGAATTTAGTCAAATAGAAATTATTTGAAAGAGCATGAGTTACATCTTCAGTATATTTGGTAGTTTATGATATTAGTTGCTCTAAAACTAGTTGCTTGATTTCCACTTCCAAGTTGTATTAATTATGTATTTATTTATAATAATTCAGTTTTTAAGCATCTTGTTATTTTTATATATTTTCAGCTGCTTGTGAGTTTTCTGAGAAGGACATAGCAAATATTGAACATCATCAATCCAGTAATAAAGATTTGAACATCATTGAGAAGCATGCAACTGAGAGGCATCCAGAAAAGTATCAGGGTATTTCTGTTTCAAACTTGCATGTGGAGCCATGTGGCACAAATACTCGTGCCAGCTCATTACAGCATGAGAACGGCAGTTTATTACTCACTAAAGACAGAATGAATGTAGAAAAGGCTGAATTCTGTAATAAAAGCAAGCAGCCTGGTTTAGCAAGGAGCCAACAGAGCAGATGGGCTAAAAGTAAGGAAACCTGTAACGATAGGCAAACTCTCAGCACAGAGAAAAAGGTAGATCTGAATGTTGATCCCCTATATGAGAAAAAAGAACCAAGTAAGCAGAAACCTCCATGCTCTGAGAATTCTAGAGATACCCAAGATGTTCCTTGGATAACACTAAATAGCAGCATTCAGAAAGTTAATGAGTGGTTTTCCAGAAGTGACGAAATGTTAACTTCTGACGACTCACATGATGGGGGTTCTGAGTCAAATGCTAAAGTAGCTGGTGTATTAGAAATTCCAAATGAAGTAGATGGATTTTCTGGTTCTTCAGAGAAAATAGACTTGTTGGCCACTGACCCGCATAATGCTTTAATTTTTAAACGTGAAAGAATCTGCTCCAAAGCAGTTGAGAGTAATATTGAAGATAAAATATTTGGGAAAACCTATCAGAGGAAGGCGAGCCTCCCTAACTTGAGCCATGTAACTGAAAATCTAATTATAGGAGCATTTGCCACAGAACCACAAATAACACAAGAGCGTCCCCTCACAAATAAATTAAAGCGTAAAAGGAGAACTACATCATGCCTTCATCCTGAGGATTTTATCAAGAAAGCAGGTTTGGCAGTTGTTCAAAAGACCCCTGAAAAAATAAATCAGGGAACTGACCAAATGGAACAGAATGATCAAGTAATGAATATTACTAATAGTGTCCAAGAGAATGAAACAAAAGTTGATTTTGTTCAGAAAGAGAAAAATGCTAACCCAGTAGAATCATTGGAAAAAGAGTCTGCTTTCAGAACTAAAGCTGAACCTATAAGCAGCAGTATAAGCAATATGGAACTAGAATTAAATATCCACAATTCAAAAGCACCTACGAAAAATAGGCTGAGGAGGAAGTCCTCTACTAAGCATATTCATGCGCTTGAACTAGCAGTAAATAGAAATACAAGTCCACCTCATCACATTGAATTACAAATTGATAGTTTTACTAGCAGTGAAGAAATAAAGACAGGAAATTCCAACCAAATGCCAGTCAGGCATGGCAAAAAGCTTCAACTCATGGAAGATGCAGAACCTGCAACTGAAGTCAAGAAGAGTAACCAGCCAAATGAACAAATAATTAAGAGATATACCAGTGATGTTTTCCCAGAACCAAAGTTAACAGGCATATCTGGTCTTTTTACTAACTGCTCAAGTTCTAGTAAAGTTAAAGAATTTGTCAATCCTAACCTTCAGAAAGAAGGAACAGAAGAGAACATAGAAATAATTCAAAGGTCTAATAATACCAAAGACCCCAAAGATGTGCTAAGTGGAGAAAGGGGTTTGCAAACTGAAAGATCTGCAGAAAGTACCAGTATTTCATTGGTACCTGATACTGATTATGGCACTCAGGACAGTATCTCATTACTGGAAGCTAACACTTCTGGAAAAGCAAGAATAGCATCAAATCAACATGTTACTCAGTATGTGGCAATCGAAAACCCCAAGGAATTTATCCATGGTCATCCTAAAGATACTAGAAATGACACAGGGGGTTACAAGAATTCATTGAGACACGATGTTAACCACATTCAGGAGATAAATGTAGAAATGGAAGAAAGTGAACTTGATACTCAGTATTTAGAGAATACATTCCAAGTTTCAAAGCGTCAGTCATTTGCTCTGTTTTCAAATCCAGGAAATCAAGAAAAGGAATGTGCAGCTGTCTATGCTCCCTCTCAAACCTTACAGAAACAAAGCACAGAAGTCAATCTTGAATGTGAGCAAAAAGACAAAAATTGGGGAAATAAAGAGTCTAAAATTCCGCATGTCCAGGCAATTAATGCCACTATGGGCTTCCCTGTGGTTTGTCAGAAAAATAAGCCAGGTGATGATGCCAAATGTAATACTACAGAAGTCTCTAGAATTTGTCCTTCATTTCCGTTCAGAGGCAGTGAAACTAAACTTATTACTGCATATAAACATGGAATTTTACAAAACCCATATCATATGCCATCAGTTTCTCCCATCAGGTCATCTGTTAACACTAAATGTAAGAAAAACCTATTAGGGGAAAAGTTTGAGAAACATTCAAGGTCACCTGAAAAAGTAGTGGGATATAAGAGAATCATTCAAAGTACAGTGAGCACAATTAGCCAAAATAACATTAGAGAAAGTGCTTTTAAAGAAGCCAACTCAGGCAGTATTAATGAAGTAGGCGCTAGTACTAATGAAGTAGGCTCCAGTATTAATGAAGTAGGTTCCAGTGGTGAAAACATTCAAACAGAACTAGGTAGAAACAAAGGACCCAAATTAAATGCTGTGCTTAGATTAGGTCTTATGCAACCTGAAGCCTATAAACAAAATCTTTCTCTAATTAATTGTAAATACCCTGAAATAAAAAGACAAGGAGAAGATAAAGTAGTTCAAGTTGTTAATACAGATTTCTCTCCATGTCTAATTTCAGATAATTTAGAACAACCTATGAGAATTAGTCCTGTCACTCAGGTTTGTTCTGAGACTCCAGATGACCTGTTAGATGATGATGATGATGAAATAAAGGAAAATACCAGCTTTACTGAAGGTGGCATTAAGGAAAAATCTGCTGTTTTTAGTAAGAATGTCCAGAGGGGAGAATTTAGCAGGAGCCCAAGCCCTTTAGCCCATACATCTTTGGCTCAGAGTCACCAAAAGGGGGCCAGGAAATTAGAGTCCTCAGAAGAGAACACCTGTAGTGAGGATGAAGAACTTCCCTCCTTCCAACACTTACTATTTGGTAAAGTAACCAAAACACCTCAGTCTACCAAACACAGCACTGTTGTGACAGACTGTCTGTCTAAGAAAACAGAGGAGAACCTGGTATCATTTAGGACTGGTGTAAATAACTGCAATAATGAGGTGATACTGGAAAAGGCCTCCCAGGAACATCACTTTAGTGAGGAAGCGAAATACTCTGGTAGCTTGTTTTCTTCCCAGTGCAGTGTATTAGAAGACTTGACAACAAATACAAACTCCCAGGACCCCTTCTTGATGTTTGATCCTCTGAAACATCAGTCTGAAAACCAGGAAGTTGTGCTGAGTGACAACAAATTGGTTTCAAATGATGAAGAAAGGGAAACTGGCCTAGAAGAAGATAATCACCAAGAAGAGCAGAGTGTGGATTCAGACTTAGGTATTAGAACCAGATTTTTGTGTTTGCCTCTGCCTGTTTTATAAAATGAGCTAAATGTTTATGCCTTTGGGGGAGCACATTTTATGAATTTCCAAGTACAGTTACTTAAACTTGAAACATGTTTCTTCTAAAATTCTTTTCCTTAAGTCAGAAGTCCTTCACCCAGCTATCACATCTTCCCTGATTGAATGAGCTTTAATATCCTATTTGTTGGTGGACTTGCTTCCAGTTTTTATTGTTAAAGAGTTGTAAGAGGAAATCCTGGTAGCAAGGAGGTTAATCATTTTGTGTGACATGAAGATGAAACCAGTCCTGCCAATGGGAAGAAACAGTTAAAGCAAGTTGCAATTTTTATAGTCTTCCTACATCTGAACCTCTGTTTTTATTATCGTTTAAGGTGAAGCAGCATCTGGCTATGAAAGTGAAACAGTCCTCTCTGAAGATTGCTCAGGGGTGTCCTCGCAGAGTGATATTTTAACCACTCAGGTAAAAAAGGCATGGGATGGGGCTGGGGATATGGCTCAAGCAGTAGCATGCTTGCCTGGCATGCGCATGGTGCTGGGTTCAATCCTCAGCACCACATAAAAATAAAAAAATAAAGATGTTGTGTCCACCAAAAACTAAAAAATATATATTAAAAAAAATTTTCTCTCTTAAAAAAAAAAAAAGGCACATGGGTACTTATGTGGTATCCTCTGCATTTAGTGGTATGTATCCACATTCTTAAGTCTGCTGATATCTTCCTGTGAATTAATGGCATAACAATTAAGTATGATGCCTTGTTTCCCCAAATCAGATTATAAACACCTTTGTGGAACTCATGTCATACACATACATATACTATCTAGCTCTCTGCAGAACACTAAGTACTAAATTTAATAAATAAGCTGAACCTTGAAAACCATATGCCCTGTTACAAAACATATAAAAGCACTTTGGTATCCAGAGAGAGAGGTGATTAATCTTGGTGCTTAATTGGAGCCTGTAGGGCTCTCTTCCCATTAGAGACTATCTAGTATTTCACTGTTTTGTGCCTAATTTTTTTATGTTTATGTCTTTTATGTGAAATCTATTAGTTGAGTTTTCTGTAGTGCCCGTAAATCATCTTTAATAATAATAACAAAAGGGCATAATTTGGAACCCAGTAGATAAGGCCAATAATTTGGTTACTTTTTTTGAGAGTATATGTGGTACTGGGGATTGAACCCAGGGGCTCTCTATCACTGAGCTATATCTGCAGCCTTTCTATTTTTTTATTTTAAAATAGGGTTTTAGGAAGTTGCTGAGGCTGGCCTTGAACTTGTGATCCTCCTGCCTCATCCTTCTAAGTTGCTGGTATTACAGGCGTGAGCCACCCACACTTGGCATAAATAAAGGTCTATAACAACTAAAAAAAATTTGAAAAAGAAAAAAAAATTAGGGGACTACAACAGATAAACAAGAATCATCCATGGATGAACCTTGAAAACATTAAATAAAATGTTATATTCCAAAGGACAAATATTGCATAATTTCCCCTTATATAAGGTACTTAGAATAATCAAATTTATAGAAACAGAAGATAGAATAATGGTTATCAGAGATTTGGGGGAGGAGGGAGTAGAGAGTTCCTTGTTTAATGGGTACCTGTTTCATTTAGGGAGGATGATGATGATGATAAAGTTTTGGAGATAGTGGTGATGGTTATAAGACATTGAGAAAATACTTAATGTCACTGAACTGTACTGTTCAAAATGGTTAAGATGGTAAATTAGGGGCTGGGGTTGTGGCTCAGTGGTAAAGTGCTTGCCTAGTGAGGCACTGGGTTTGATCCTCAGCACTGCATAAAAATAAATAAATAAATGTATTGTGTCCATCTACAACTTAAAAAAAAAAAGATGGTAAATTAGATAAATTTTATAAGCTATCCAGAGATGGTTATAGTAACTCATTGGTCTATATCCACTGAGTCTTCTTTCTTTGTGTATAGGGTGTTTATGTATACCTTATCATTATTTATTTATTTATTGGTGTTGGAGATTGAACCCAGTCCTTGTGTATGCTGAACACACTCATTACAACTGAGCTATGCCCCCAGCTCCTATACACCTTATCTTTAAAAAAAATCATTTAGATAGGGGCTAGGATTGTGGCTCAGTGGCAAAGCACTTGCCTAGCATGTGTGAGGCTCTGGGTTCAATTCTTAGCACCACATAATAAATAAATAAAATAAAGATCATGTCCACTACAGAATAAATAAATAACTAATACTCTACATACTTACATTGTAATTTAATTTTTATTATGTCATTAAAATTCTTTAGTGCCTTTAGTTTTAATTATTATATAGCATTTTATTCTGTTGGGTGTATTATGATTTATTCAACCTATTGTTAAATGTTGAAGATTTCAGGGTAACAGTCACAGTTTGCTGTTATGTATGATACTATGGTAGACATCTTGATAGTTAAATATTTGTCCACATCTCTGATGATTTCCTTTATATAAATTCCTGGAACTGAAATTTTTTTTTTTAATCTTTGATACATATTGTTAAATTGACCTTTAGAAGGATTAAACCAAACCAGACAGATGGCACATGCCTGTAATCCCAGTGGCTCGGGAGACTGAGGCAGAAGGATCACAAGTTCAAAGCCAGCCTCAGCAATTTAGTGAGGCCGTAAGCAACTTAGTGAGACCCTGTCTCAAATAAAAAAGGGTATGTAGGGATGTGGCGCAGTGGTTAAGCACTCCTGGGTCAAACTCTAGTACCCGCCCCCCAAAAAAAAGAAAGAAAGATTAAATCAATCTGTGCTTTTTTCCAGCCTCTGTGGTATTTGATGGTTCCCGTTTCCCTGTACCTTTGCCCACACTGGGTAGCATCCAATTGTAAAATCTTCCAAATCTTGGCATTGTTGTGAGGAGCAGAGATAGAAAGGACATGTCTCCTACTGCCTATTCTCTGTTAAGAGTAAATCCCTAGTCCTGAAGCCCCTTGGAATCAGGGAAGAAACCTTTGGGATGACTACATGTTTGATACCTGAATTGTCACCAGTATTCAGTTCTACAGGATTGTTAGGGTGACTAAATTGATGAAAATACTTAGGTGACATTTTATCTATTTGTAATTCCTCAGATCCTTTCTGAATATGGATTTGGAGCTCTGTCAGTAATGCCTGTCAACTAATTGTTTCCCTTGTGTTTTAAAGTTTTAGGTTCCATTTTTTTATTCCATATACCTTAGCCATTTTGTGTTATAACTGAGATTCAAATAAACTACTCCTTTGCTTTTTTATATCCTTGATATTATTCCCAGGGATAGGTTTATTTGTTCAGGATATATTTTACAAAGTTCTTTTTGTCATACATCTGCTCAGACAGGTAGAATGATTGAAGTAGGCCAGGTATGGTGGCACATGCCTTTAACCCCAGCTACTCAGAGGCTGAGGCAGGAGGATCACCAGTTTGAGGCCAGCCTGGGCAGCCTAGCAAGACCCTGTCTCAAAAAATAAAAAGGGCTGGGATGTACCTCAGTGATAGAATGCCCCTGGATTCAATCCCCAGTACCACACACACACACACACACACACAAAAAAAAAAAAAAAAAAATTCCCCGGTTTATACAGAGCCCAAGAATTATGTAGAAGATAAAGAATGTCTAGGGCTGGGGTTGTGGCTCAGTGGTATAGTGCTCACCTAGCACGTGCGAGGCCCTGGGTTTGATCCTCAGCACCACATAGAAATAAATAAGTAAAATAAAGGTATTGTGTCCAACTGAAAAATAACTATTTAAAAAAAAAGAATGTCTAATTTGGTATCAATAGTATCTGTTCAAGGGGCAGTTCTTTCCATCAAGGAGGTCATATGTCCCACTTGTAAATACTAATATTAGTAGTACATAATGAGGGGGTCCTCTGTTCATGATGGATAGATTATTGGTGGGGACTTCTAAGAGAGACATTTGAGCTGGCCCTTGAAGGATAAGAAGAATTTTTCCAGGGCCAGGGCGTAGCTCAGTGGCAAAGCGCTTGCCTAGCATGTGTGAGGCACTGGGTTCCATCCTCAGCACCACATTAAAAAAATAAAATAAAATAAAGGCATTCTGTCCCCACATTAAAAAAAAAAAAACAAGTAAAGGCATTCTGTCCATCTACACTATAAAAAATTTTAAAAAAGAATTTTTCCAAGTGGAAAAAAAGAGGAGGCAGCAATTGAGGCAAAGGTTCAAGAGGCATGAAATGCCCAGGAAACACAAAATTGTCCTGTGTCACTGAGAAATGGGCATATGGGAGATGTTGGAGAGAAAGAAGAGAAAATCAGGGTGTGAAGGGCCTTTTCAATGCAGTGCTTAGGAATTTGGACTTTACCCTGAGGGCAGTAATGACTAACAATTATATAGTGTTCAGAAAGTATTAACTAATCATCTGAGCAGTGGTATATATACCACTAAAAGGTCCTCATAGAAGAAAGAGGCATGAGGTACATAGCTTTCAGGGAACTTCTGCAGTAATGTAGCTGTATTAAAAGTAGGATAGAATAGGGATAAAAGAAGCTCTTTAAGAAGATATTTCAGGGCTGGGGCTGGGGCTCAGCGGTAGTGCGCTTGCCAGGCATGTGTGAGGCACTGGGTTCGATTCTCAGCACCACATATAAATAAATATATAACAACTAAAAAATATTAAAAAAAAAAAAAAAAGAAGATGATATTTCAGAATTAGAAGCAAGAAGACTTGGTAACCTGTTTGGTTTTGTTCTCCCTAATGTATTGAGCCAATTGCCTATAAGGGAATTTGTCCAAGTTATAAGTAATTTGTTTGAGAAAATCTAAAGGAAAGTTATTTAACTCTAATTTTCCCATTACTGTTTTTTTTTTTCTGATTTAATGGCCACATAAAGGATAGATGTGGTGGTTGTAGCCCTGCTCACTAATTAGTTTCTGAAGCATTGGTCAGGCATCTGTGTACAGTTTTTTTCTGGGTTTACTGAGGCAGGGCCTTGGCTCAGGTTTGATCAGTGATGTAAGTACTCAGGAGTACCACGTGGTGGCAATGGCGTTGCTGCAGATGTTGGCAACAAAGCAGTCTCCGGGACAGCAGTAGAAACTTTTGTGAAACTGGAAATGCATTTTCTATCATAAAAACCTCCTGAAAACTATGAACTCAGTGTAGCAGGAAAAAGAAGATGGCTTGTTTTTAGTAGAGGGCAAACTCATTTTCAAGGATCAGAAGAAGAGGAAAGAAACAGAGGGTGGAACAGTCTGTGTTTACACTCCCCCAGCTTGCCAACAACCATCAATGTTCTTTCAAAAAGTGATGAAGAAATGTATATTTTGGAAAACTCCTTATGTACCTAAATTCTTTGCTTATCAAATACCTTAGACTTCACAGATTGCTTCTTGAAATGGAGCAATAAACAACAGAAGCTTCATAAGCAAAGAGAATCCATTATCTTGAATTGAAAACAGTTAATTGTCCTTCAGGCTTTCTTAGGGCTCTTTTTGTTAGATGCTTTTTTCTAACAGCACATTCTAAAATGAACTGCAGGTATCCTGTACCAATTTAGAATCATGAGGGCCACATCCCCAAAATTAGGACAGGGCTTGGCTCGGTAGTTGTTGAATGAACTGAACAAATAGCTAAATTAAAGAATTTACCTTTTCATTAGAAACTAAAAAGTCAAAAGAATCCCAGAAAAGGAAGAGTCTCATAAGCTAATAATGTAGGCAGGATTATTGATAGTATTTTTCTAAAATACCATAAGAAATATTCAACATTATATCAGTTTTTTAAAAAAATCAAGATTTTTGTGGGGACTAATTTTAAAGTCTTATGAATTTCACAATACCAAAACTTAGAAACAGCAGTGTGAAATGTTATCAGATTTGTGCTAATTTTAAATATCAATAGTGCTTAAGTACCTGAATTATTTTTTCACTTCCTACCTTTATTTTATTTTATATTTTTGCTTTTTATGTTGCTAGGGATTATATCCAGGGCCTCACACGTGGCTAGACAAATGTTCTACCATTGAGCTGTACTCCCCCAGTGATAAACAGCTGCAAAAAGACATCACAATAAAGCATGTCTATTTGTGAGAATTGGAGGGTTTTTTTTCCCCTTCTAACACCATTTTGAAATAATTTCAAGGACATTAATTTGCATGAATATGGTTGAAATAAAAGGTGTTCAGCCTGAACTCATAATTCCATACTAGGTGATTTCACTTCCCATGTTAAAATTAATTGGTGTGACATATTTTTGTTTTATGCAAGTTTTTCAAAATGTATAATTTTCTTGGTGTCCTTTCTTGTTTTTGCAGCAGAGGGATACCATGCAAGATAACCTGATAAAGCTCCAACAGGAAATGGCTCAACTGGAAGCAGTGCTAGAACAGCATGGGAGTCAGTCTTCTGACAACTCCCCTTCCCTCGTAGCTGACTCTTGTGCCCCTGAGGACCTGCCAGATCTGGAACAAAACCTATCAGGTGAAGGTCTGTAGTATCAGCCAAGTGCCAGTATCTTTATTTTTTTTTTTTTTATTTATTTTTTAGTTGTAGTTGGGCACAATACCTTTATTTTATTTATTTATATGTGGTGCTGAGGTTAGAACCCAGGGCCTCACACGTGCTAGGCAAGCGTTCTACTGCTGAGCCACAACCCCAGTCCAAGTGCCAGTATCTTTTTTTTATTATTATTATTATTTACTTACTTATTTAGTTTTAATTTGAGGTAGACACAATATCTTTATTTTATTTTTAATGTGGTGCTGAGGATTGAACCCAGAGCCTCAGGTATGCTAGGCAAGCGCTCTACCACTGAGCCACAAACCCAGCACCTAAGTGCCCGTATCTTTTTTTTTTTAGAGAATTTTTTAAATATTTATTTTTTTAGTTTTCAGCAGACACAACATCTTTGTTTGTNAGCTTTGCTATTGAGCCACAGCCCCAGCCCTGGAAAATGTTTTGAGTATCACCTTGCTATCAACTCATGAAAATTAAAAGAGAATATCAAGAAAAATTTAAAAAGAATTTCTAGGCTTCTTCCTTGAGAATTCTTAATTAGTTGGGTGAGCCTTTTCCTCAAGATGATGTGGGTCTAACTGAAACTCAAATTTCTTAACCTGGGAAAAAAGACTTGATTACCTTCTGCTGTACTCATGACTTTTAAGTAGATTTTTTATTTTAAAATAATTTTGGATAAGTTGCAGAAAAGTTGTAATAATAGTGCAGTGTTCCTGCATATTCCTTACCCAATTTTAGCTCCTCCCTAATATTAGCTTATATTCCCATTGTATTTTTTGTCAAGTAGTAGATTATTATCTGTGTGTGTGTGTGTGTGCACGCGTGCGCGCACGCGTGTGTGTGTCTAGGAATTGAATCAATAGGTTTTCCACTGAGCTACATCCCCAACAATTTTTTTGTTTGTTTTATTTTGTTCCTTTTTCCCAGGGTCTCATATATACTAAACAAGTGCTCACCGTTGAACTACATCCTCAGCTTAACTCCTCAGCCTTTTTTATTTTTATTTTTTTAATTTTTTTGTTTTGAGCTAGTGTCTCACTATATTGTCCGGGCTAACCCTGAACATGTAGTCCTCCTGCCTCAGCCTCTGAGTCACTTGGATTATAAGTGTGTGCCACCATGTCTAGCAAGATCTGGTTTATTTGTTGTTATTACTAGGGATGGAACCCAAGGGCCCTTTAGCACTGAGCCACATCCTCAGTCCTTTTATTTTTTTATTTTGAGACAGGGTCTTGGCAGGTTGCTGAAGGTCTTTCTGAGTTGCTGAGGCTGGCCTCAAACTTTCGATCCTACTGCCTCAGCCTCCCAAGTTGCTGCAATTGTTGGCGTGTACCATCATGCTGGCCCAATAGTCTTAAAGATTATAAACCAACCAGGGTTTTAACATCAATGTCCTCCTATTCAGCATAGATCTTCCGACTGTTTACAAAGGGTTATTCCCAATAATATTTGAGTACTATTTTTTTACCAGGTGCTTTTATTTCCTTCCTGGATTTCCTATCATTCAAACCATAAATGTTAACATTTGTGAGAATATGACCCATTACAGTGAAAAATATGCCTGAGCTTTTCTGTCCTACAATATATTTCATTCCTGGAAGCAACTGTTAAGAATTTCTAGGCTTCTTAGCCAGGCATGGTGGTGCCCGCCTGTAATCCCAGCGGCTTGGGAGGCAGAGACAGGAGGATCATATGAGTTCAAAGCAACTTAGTAAGACTCTGTGTCTAAATACAATAGTTAAAAAGGGCTGGAGATGTGGCTTAGTGATTAAGTACCCCAGAGTTCAATCCCTAGCACCAAAAAGAAAAATTAAAAAAGAATTTCTAGGCTTCTTCCTTGAGAATTCTGAACTAGTTGGGTGGATTGGTTAGGTACTTTTTTTTTTTTTTAAAGTTTGTTTTGTTGGTAGCAGAGATTGAACATAGGGGTGCTTAACCACTGAGCCACATCCCCTGCCCTTTTTATTTTGAGACAGGGTTTCACTGAGTTACTGAGGCTGGCTTTGAACTTGCATGTAACATCATGCCCGGATGGGTTAGTTACTTTTTAAAGCCAAATTTCATTATGGGCTGTATATTTTCTATTTTACTATTTATTTTTAATATTTTTAGTTGTAGATGGACACGATACCTTTATTTTATTTATTTATTTATTTTTATGTGATGCTGAGAATTGAACCCAGATTGAACTCCCACATGCTAGGCAAGCTCTCAGTAAGTTACTGAGCCTCACTATCTCAAATCAGAAAGTTATTCTCAATAAGTTACTTGTAGGGGCTCAGAGGTAGAGCGCTCACCTAGCATGCGTGAGGCACTGGGTTCAATCCTCAGCACCACATAAAATAAAATATATTTAAAATAATAATAATAATATGTTACTTGTACAATGCTTAGTACAAAGTGGACAGTCAATAAATTTATTAAATGTTCGATCCAGCCCAAATTCCCTACCCATAAAGAATGTAACATATTAAGATCCCAGATGAGAGAATGATTTAAGGGAGTTTCAGAGCCAGGCCTATAATTCCAGCTGCTCAGGAGGTTGAGACAGAAGGATCTCAACTTACTTGACAACTTACTAAGACCCTGTCTCTAAATTTAAAAAAAATTAAAAGGGTCCAGGCATGTTGGCACATACCTATAATCTCAGCAACTCCGCAAGACCTTCAGCAATTTAGTGAAACCCTTAACAACTTTGCCAGCTGTCTCAAAATAAAAACAGGACTGGGGATGTTGCTCAGTGGTAAAGTGTGCCTGGGTTTAATCCCCAGTACCACAAAAAAAGGGGTTGAAATTTCTACACAATCCTGGAACCTGACCTCTGGATCCATACATTTATACTTTCTTAAAGTCAACAAATAGTTCATGATATCACAAGGTGTGGATTTGGCATACTGTTCAGAGAATGAAATAGAATTAAGGAAAAAGAAGAGCAGAAAAGTTTTGCTTTTGAAAACTTTTTGTTTGTTTGTTTTTTAGACTGTTAAGTTATTGACTCCTGACTCTGGTTAGCTTAAGGTAAATGTTCTGGTGATTTGTTTTGTTTTGTTTTGTTTTTGGCAATGCTGTGGGTTGAACCCAGGACCTGGTACATGCTACACTGAACTAAATCCCTTTATATTTCTTTTGAGACAGGATTCCACTAAATGTCTAAGGCTGGCCTCAAACTTGCAATCCTCATACCTCAGACTCCTTTGTTGCCTGGATTACAGATTTATGCCACTGCACTTGGTTCCAAATGGCTTTTTAGTAGCTGTGTTTGTATGTGAAGCTTCCCCTTTCCTTCCTTTCCTTTTTTTCCCTTTCTTTTTCACCTTCACAATGGTTTGATTCTTTAGAAGCTGCACAATTTCCTTTATCAATTATCAATCTGTATTGGAAAGATAAATGACACCTATATTTATGGTTAGTTTATGGTTAGGACCTACTTATTTTCAGCAGCTGGTGGCTTTAGGCAGAGTTCTTGTGTTCCTAGAAACTTACGGTTCCAGAAAAGATGAGCATAAAAGAAACTATGAATAATGCATTTGAAGATTAACTCAGAAAAATCAATGATTATCCCCCCTAGCAGTGTCTTAAAAAAGCAGTTTAATTAATAAAACCTTTTGTTTAAATTTTTTTGCCTCTATTTATGAATTTTAGCTTTTCTATTTAAAAGCTCAACATTAATTACAATGATCAGTGACTTTTTAAAGGATAAACACTTTATTTTTTTTGAACTGGGGATTGAATCCAGGGGCACTGTACCACTGAGCTATCTCCCCAGCCCTTTTTTATTTTGAGACAGGGTTTCACTAAGTTGGTTAGGGCTTCTCTAAGCTGCTGAGGCTGGCCTTAAGCTTGCAATCCTCCTGCCTCAGCCTCCTGAGTCACTAGGATTACAGGTGTGCACCACCACTCTTCTCTTTAAATAGTTATGCCTTTAAGCCACAATAATATATTTGGAGGAGTTAATAAGTAAAATGTACTAAAATGCCAGAACTTTGCCTTAGGTCTGTTATGTTTTTTCCCTTCTTATGCCATTTCATTAGTTCCTTATGTCACTTCAAGGTTCCTTATCCACTAGTACCTTTTTGTTTGTTTGTTTTATTGGTTTTTTTCTTTGCGGGGGGTGGGGGGGNGCTGAGGCAGGAAGATTAGAAGTTCAAAGCCAGCCTCAGTAACATAACCAACTTAGTGAGAGTAACCTAACCAACTTAGTGAGACCCTGTCTCGAAATAAAGAATAGGGCTAGGGGTATAGCTCAGTTGGTAGAGTGCTTGCCTCACATTCACAAGGCCCTGGGTTCAATCCCTAGCACCACAGAAAAATAAAGTAAAATAACAAATAAAAAAGGGCTGGGATTGTGGCTGAGTGGTTAAGTTCCCCTGGGTTCAATCTCTGGTACCAAAAGAAAAGAAACAGATTCTTTTTAAGTTGCCCAGGCTGGCTTTGAACTTGCAATCTGCCTCAGATTCCTGAGTAATTAGGATTACAGACCTGACCACCATATCTGACTTCATTTTTATTTTTTAATTGTTTAGTTCCATTTGGTGCTAACACCTGTCTTGTACCACTTATACCTGTAAAATTCTGTCCAATATTTAAGAACAAATTGGAGCAGGGCAAGGTGGCACACAACTTGTAATTCTACTGACTTGAGAAACTTGAGGCAAGAGGGTTGCAAGTTCAAGGCAATCTTGGGCAATTTAGAGAGTCTGTCTCAAAATAAAAATCAAAAGGGCTGAGGATGTAGCTCAATAGTAGAGTGCCCTGGTTTTTATCTGCCAACCTGGAGTAGACAATACATCCAATTTGATATTTACTTTTTTTTTTTTTTTTTTAATTGCAGTACTGAGAATTAAATCCCGAGATGCTCTACCACTAAGCTACCTTCCCAGCCCTTTTTATTTTTTGGTACTAGGAATTGAACCAGAGGTCAATTCCCACTGAGCCACATCCCTAGCCCTTTTTTTATATTTTATTTAGAGACAGGGTCTCGCTGAGTTGCTTAAGGCCTTATAATTTACTGAGACTGGCTTTGAACACGTGATCCTGCCTCAACCTCCTAAGCAACTGGGATTATAGGAGTGTGCCACCGTGCCCGGATCATTTTTATTTTTTGAGACAATCTCAGTAAATTGCCTGGGTTGGCCTCAAATTTACAAGCTTCCTGAATTGCTGGAATTTCTGAATCACCACACCTAGTGCAGATCACTGCTTTTAAAAAATAAATATCCTGCTGGATGTGGTGTGTGTACCTGTAATCCCAGCACCTTGGGAGGCTAAAGCAGGAGGATTACAAGGTCAAGGCCAGCCTCAGCAACTTTGGCTCTAAGCAACTTAGCGAGACCCTATCTCAAAATAAAAAAAGGGCTGAGGATGTGTGGCTCAGTGATTAACTGCCCCTGGGTTCGATCCCTGGTACCGAAAAAAATTTTTTTTTAAATATATATCCTCTGGCTGGTGTTGTGCCACAGTGGTAGAATGCTTGCCTTAGCATGCATGAGGTATTGGGTTCGATCCTCAGCACCACATAAAAATAAAATATTGTGTCCACCTAAAACTAGGGAATAAAATATTAAAAAAAATATATATATATATATATATTTTAATATTTCTATATATACACACACATACACATATATATAACCTAAATTATCCCCATCAGGACAAAGAATTAAAGTAGATTTCTTTGTTTTCTCGTTCCATTTAAACAGTGTTAACGTCACAGAAAAGTAATGAATATCCTGTAAGTCTGAATCCTAAAAAGCTTTCTCCTGACAAGTTCTGGGTATCTCCAAATAGATCCATTAGTAAAAACAAAGAATTGGAAATAAAAAGGTAAGAAATGTCAAGTTGTGGTCTTGAAGTAACATATGTATGCACTGCACTCTTATTGTTAATTTTCCCCCTACTCTGCAGGTTTTTCCTTTTCTTTTTCTTTTCTTGTAGAAAGGCATTTATAACCTCTCATTGCTCTTTAACACTTCCTTTATTTAACTGTATATAGGCTTTTAGGACCTATACAATGCATAAGCTACACATGAGAATTGTACAGTTATTTGAAGGTCAGAATACACTATAGTAGAACTAAAACCTAGACTGGTCTGGTGGCACATCTGTAATCTCGCTATTTGGGAGGCTAAGGCAGAAAGATTACAAGTTTGAGATCAGTCTGGACAATTTAGCAAGACCCTGTCTCAAAATAAAAAAGGTTGGGGATATTGCTTAGTGATTAGAGCACCCTGTGTTCAATGCCTAGCACTACAAAATCAAAAAATAAAATAGAATAGAACTAAAACCTGAGCAAGCCTGCAGGATGATGGTAGACTTACCCAAGACATCTCTTTCTCTGATTGAAATGTTTGCCTTTCTAGAAAAAATTTGCCTGTTGATTTACCTCAGGAAATATTTAGAGTATTATTAAAGGATGTATGTTCAAAACATTGTTTATATATGACTGTAAAGCACTTTATATTTTAAAAAATACTCAAGCCATTAGGGTCACATATCTCACCACTCCAGAAAGTATAAAGAATTCATATTTATTAAATCCCTACTGTGTGCCTTTGTGTATATGTTTCTTACTTAACTTTGGGAATGGTGCTAGGTTGTCAATAATCTAACCACATCCTATTTTCTAAGCCCTTTGGGCTTAACTGATGTCCTGGGAATTAAACCTAGTAGTGCTTTACCACTGAGGTACATCCCCAGTCTTTTGTTTTGTTTTGAAGCCAGGTCTCACTAAGTTGCCGAGGGCCTCACCAAGTTGCCTCAAACTTGCAGTCTTCCTGCCTCAGCCTTCTGCGTTGTTAGGATTATGGGCATGCACAATCACTCCTGGCTTCTAACCAAGGATATATTTTTGAAGCTAGTAATTGTGATGAATAATGAAAAGATCTGGTTTCTGTAGGCATGAAAGCCATGTTTAGGAGTAATGTCCTCATTGTCTTGCTTTAACCATCCACTTAATATTCAGATTAAATAGAGACTTTTATCATAGACCCTACACATAATTGAACTTCCTCCCTCTACTAGACAACTAGCAATTCAGTTATTGCTCATCTTCTGTCCACAGGGTTTGACTTTAATGCCTAACTCATAGTAAGAAGCCAGTAATTAAATGTTCAAGTAATTAATGTCTGAGCCCTTTAAACCTATTGATAATTATTTTTTCAAAGTCCTAAACACCTGAAAGAGTAGAGGAACTGCTTATGGTTGCATATTCTAACAATATTTAGTGGTTGGGTTTTTTCTTTTTGGGGGTGGGGTGGGGGGGGACAATGCTGAGATTGAACCCAGAGCCTCATACATGTTAGACAAGCTCTCTACCACAGAGCTACATCCCTGGCCATAATAAATGACTTTTGTTTTTGGACATTGAAAAGGCAAGGCATAAGGATGATTCTGTAAATTCTGCCCAAAGTAGGTAGAAAGAATAAGTATACAGATGTCAACATTAATCAAATTTCTATCTTCGTAAAAGGTCTGATTCTAATATATTCGTGTGGACTCAAGTAGAATACTATATGGAATTTGAGTGAGTGGTGGTGTATAATTTGGTAAAAATTACTGATGTGCTTTTCAACAGCTAGGAGATATATTGCCTTAGAGTAACCCCTCAGGGGAGATGTCATATGTCAGCCATGGCATGTTGGCAGGCAGCATGAATCCAGACTTCTAGGAGGTCATGTGAGCTTTTTTACTAGTCATTCCTTATTTCTCTGACAGTGAACTGTTTCACTTATGCTTGGCTGCCTGGGGATTATGATCAGTCCTTTCAGAGTTGGTGGTGATGGTTTTCTTCTTTCATCTATCTTTCCAGGTCTTCCCCCACTTCTAAATCCCAGTTAGTAGATAATAGGTGGTCTGTACATAGTCACACTACGAGTCTTCAAAACAGAAACTCTCCCTCTCAAGAGGATCTCATTAAGATTGTTGATGTGGAAGAGCAAGAACTGAAAAAGTCTGAGCCACCTGATTTAATGGAACAGTCTTACTTGCCAAAGCAAGATCTAGGTAATATTTCAGATATTCTAATGGGAAAAACACTTTTTATTTTATTCTAATCCTATATAAAGGCATTCTGGTTAATCAGGAATATAGTCATAAGCTAGGCACAGTGGTACAACTTCAGATATACTAACCTATCATGGATGCTTCTGTTATACTGAAGCCTAATTTTGAAAAATAGCTTGAGTTAACACTTGAATTACTCCAAGTTTACTTGAAAATTATTGTATTTTTTTAATCTGTTTATATTGGTTTAAGTAACAGTTTTAAGAATGAAGGAGTCAGGTATACTCTAAATATTTTACTTCAACTATTAGATAAAAGTTCTAAGGCCCTAGAGTAAAGTTTTACACCTGTTCTTTTTTTTTTTTAATTTTTTTTTTTTTTAATTTATTCTTTAGTTTTCAGCAGACACAACATCTTTGTATGTGGTGCTGAGGATCGAACCCGGTCCGCACGCATGCCAGGCGAGCGCACTACCGCTTGAGCCACATCCCCAGCCCCACACCTGTTCTTTATTGAAAAGAAAATGGAATCCCAATGCAACCTCTTTATTTATGAATTAATGAATGCAAATATCCATATATTTTATACTTTATAAATCTCTTTTAATGGATAGTATCTTGGATGGCTTTTAAATCAAAGTTTTAATCAGTAATGAAAGTTTTTAATTAATCCTCAAAAACACATTATCATCAAAGGCTGTATGTGGCATCAAATGTGGCATTTGGCCAGGTTCATTAGGGTCAATTTTAAGAATCTCAGACCTTTTATTTATCTGCTTACTTTCTGACAGAATGACACTTTTTGAAATGTCTCAAGGATGGTGTCTACTGTTTCTAATTTGGTAGTGCTTTCTGTTGATTTATTAAATAGAAAATGTAATGGTATCATTGTAAGTGCAAGAAGGAAAATGGAGTCTTTCTCATATTTTTAACCTCCTTCTCCTTCCTTATAAAAGTACTGTATGTTCATTGTCCACAATTTGGACAATATAGGAAATAAAAAATGAGGGATATTAAAATTACCTGTGTTCCTATCCATTAACAATGAAACATTGCTTTTTTTTTTTTTAGTTACTTTACGTAAAATTTTAATTTTAAAATACAGTCAAGAGCTGGGGATATAGTTGGTATATTCCCCATTGGTAGATGCTTGCCTTGCATGCACAAGGCCCTGAATTCAATCCCCAGCACCACAAAATAAGTAAAGAAAAAAAAGCCAGGTACTGCCGTATAGGCCTACAGTTCCAACTACTTGGGGGGATCACTTGAGCCCATGAGTTTGAGGCCAACCTGAGCAACGTACTAAGACCTCGTCTCAATCAAAAAAAAATAAAATAGAGTCAAGATAAATAATATCTTTGCTATCATCTTTACTATATTAGAAACATTTCTTCATTTTATTGAACATCAGCATTTGTATTCAAACTGTAATAAGGGAAGAGTAACTCCTTTGAAATAAATGTATCACAATTTATTTAATCTCATATTGGACATGAGATCATTTCTAAAATTAAACTATTATAAACAGTGTTGCAGTGAACATCCCTATGACTGAACCTTTGCATACATCTCTTATTTCCTTAGGATGCATTTCTAAAATTAGAATTGTTGACTGAAAGTGTGAACACATGTTAAAACTTTTGCTACATAATGACATATTGTTAAGCCACTGCACTTCCACCAACAATGTATCTGTGTATATTGTACCTGTTTCTGCTCTTAACCTAACTTCACCTTTAATTCTTAGCCAACACTGAAATCTTGTAATTCAAGATTCATTGTCTTATAAATTAAATTTCTCTGGTTCCTTTCAGAGGGAACCCCTTACCTGGAATCTGGAATCAGCCTCTTCTCTAAGGACCCTGATTCTGATCCCCCTGAAGACAAAGCCCCAGAGGCAGTTCATGTTTGCAGTGTACCAGCTTCAACCTCTGCATTGAAATTATCCCAGTTTCAAGTTGGACAATCTGCCAACAGTCCAGCTGTTGCTCACACTACTAGTACTGCTGGGTATAACGCACGGGAAGAAAGTATGAGCAGGGAGAAGCCAGAATTCACATCTCCAACAGAAAGGACCAAGCAGAGAATATCCATGGTGGTATCGGGCTTGACCCCCAAAGAACTTGTGAGTGTAACTATATGTATCTCTGTAATGACTAAAATTTAACAACATGCTACAAATAGTTTTACATAGTTTAAATAGTTATGTATAGTTTTATATAGGTACTAGCAATGAATAACCTATAGGAAGAAATTTATGCAATAAACAGAATTATATGTGATTTAATTTTCACTCCCAATTTCTGAAAATTTGCATCTAGATAAAGCTCAGGTATGGGATTTCTCATATATTTACTTGTGAAAAAGAATTATTAAATATTAGCAGAAAAGGCATGCTTTTGAATATGATATAAAACTTTAGAATTAGAATTTTCTTTTTACTTAACAATTCAAGTAGGTATGGCTCTGCTCTCTGAGAGGCATTTTTTCCCCCCTCAGTTTGAATTTACTAACATGTTTCTGCTTAACAATGGTGTTTTTTCAGTGTGTGTTTGTCTTTATCCTGGCTTCTAATACAGCTATTCAGTAGCCTGCCCTGTCATTTCTGCCCTATAACAACCTTTGCTATTAGAATTTTGGCATCTCCTTGGACCCCTTGTGCCAGAAATGGGAATTGTTTCACATTGTAGAAAATACCCACTAACATATTAAGACCCTTGAAATCTTGTTTGTTCTTAGTTAAGCTTCTTATAGATTTTAGGCATCCTGGGAAATTTACTTTCCCTGTAATTGGCATTGGTATTACTTCATAATAAAATAATGAGTGAATTTCTTTAAGATAAGACTGGTGTGATAGTACGTGATTCTAATCCTGACAACTCAGGAGGCTGAGGCAGGAGAATTGTGAGTTCAAAGCCAGCCTAGCAATTTAGCAAAGCCCTAAGCAACTTAGCAAGACCCTGTCCCAAAATAAAATTTTTTTTAAAAAGCTGGGGATGTGGCTCAGTGGATTCAATCCCCAGTTCCAAAAAAAGAAGACAAGATAACACATCAGACTATCAATTGGATTCAATAGTTGGTGCCATGAACTGCACACAGAGAGGCAACCAAGTCATTCTGAAGTATCTTTCATAATATATCCTTCTTAGGATAAGAACCATTTCTCATCCTAACTTCTCCATGGATAGTGACTCAGAATAACATTCTCTGGTCTGATGGTCTAAAGGGCAAAGAAGCAACCCGTGTATGCCCTGATAGATACAATATTTAAGTGCAAGAAGGAAGCTGTTGATGTTCTCACTTCACAGCAATTGGCTCTGAAAATTCTTATGGTATATCTGATTAAATGGCTCTTGATCACTTGTCCACACATTGAGAATTCCCATATATCCATTGAAAATTAGCATTCCTTATTCCTTTGTTTTGAGAGTTCAGGTTTTCAGAGATGCCTAAAATGATCTAATCTTTTTTGCCATGGGCAATTCTAAGCTGCAGATTAAACTATAGTGGCTTGGGTACATGCTGTTTTTAAACAAGCAAAGAGGAAAACTTCGAGCTCTTTTCAGACTTGCTGAAGTGTGATAAATTTATGATGAAAGCTACTGACTGTATTACACATGATTAATTCTGAAGCCTGTATTAAGATGATCTTTTCAGCAGTTGCTCTTCTAACTGAACACTGTTTCAAGGCTGAGGTTTCAGCAATTAATCAGTTCGGAATTGCTAATGATCCTGGCAGAGGGCAGTGGCAAAAGGAGGAGGATGTCATTAGCTTCTCTAGTCTGCCTTTTTACAGTGCCTCATGGCAGTATGGAGTGAGGCAGCATGAAAGAAAGATGGCCTGACCTCCATTACAATATTATACAGCACATAAATATTGAAGTGGGTGGTGATGGCTAGTAAATGATGGCCCTTGGTAAACAAAGTTATTTGCCGTACAGTAGCTACCAATTATGTCAGCTGTGCTCATAATGGTTCTGGTTAATTTCTTTCACTTCCTATTGATTTTTATTTGGTTAATAGATAATAGCTAAAGGACTCCAGATTTCTTTTGCAAAGAATGAGTCTCTTCCAATCCTCCTTAGAGAGAATTGATAGTTTTTGCACTGACCTTTAGAAACATCTTCACTGAGTTTTTTTAGCTATCAGAGAATCGACTCTTGTTTTTTAGCCACATTTATCTGTAGCATAACTTTCTATAGAGGCTAGTTACCTCTCACTTTATAAAGTGAAAGCTAGATTATAGATAAATCTAAATAATAATAAATCTGAAGTATAGTTGAAAAGAAATTGTATTAGGGAATCAAATGATATCTGCTATTAATGATAAAATTTATATTATTTGAATTTTTGGTTTAATTCCATATCTTTTAACACTGTTACATTATATTAGAATGTTTTGCTCTGGTTTGTACATAATTTTTATTAGATTATTCATTTTTTAGACTTCAAGCATGTTAAGATTTAAAAAATGTACCTTTTCTGAGAAAAATGGAGATTTAGAGCTAACATAATTAATACTTAATTCATGTACTAGATGTAATTTATTATAATACAGCATTTGATTTGATTTCAGATGCTTGTACACAAGTTTGCCAAAAAACACCATATCAATTTAAGTAATCTAATTACTGAAGAGACTACTCACGTCGTTATGAAAACAGGTATACCAAGAACCAACCTATCTTCCTTCCTTCCTTCCTTCCTTCCTTTCTTCTTTCCTTCTTTCCTTCTTTCCTTTCTTACTTTTTGACATAGGGTCTCACCAAGTTGCTGAGGCTGGCCTAGAACTTTCAATTCTGCTGTCCCAGCCTTCTAAGTAAATGGAATTATAGATGTGCACAACTGCACTGTCCTAAGAACCTTTATAGAATGTGTTGCATCTGCTGCATAAACCACATGAAGAAATAAGAGCCAGATCTTGGGCTGGGGATGTGGCTCAAGTGGTAGCGTGCTTGCCTGGCATGCGTGCGGCCTGGGTTCGATCCTCAGCATCACATACAAACAAAGATGTTGTGTCCACTGAAAACTAAAAAAATAAATAAATATTTAAAAATTCTCTCTCTCTCTCTCTCTCTCTCTCTCTCTCTCTTTAAAAAAAAGAAAAGAAAAAAAAAAAGAGCCAGATCATGGTAGCACACACTTGTAATCCCAGCTACTTGGGTGACTGAAGCAGGAGGATGACAAGTTCAAGCCCAGCCAGGGCAATGTAAGTGAGACTATGTCTAAAAATAAAAGAGCTGGGCTATAACTCTGTGGTAAAGTGCTCCTGGATTCAGTCCCAAGTATCAGGGGATTAAAAAAGAAGAAAAACTTCAAACTAGGTATAGTGGTACATACCTCCAATCCTAGCACATGGGAGGCTGAGGCAAGAGGATCACAAATTCAAGGGTACTAAAAGCAACATAGCAAGACCCTGTCTCAAAAATAAAATGTAGGGGCTGGGGTTGTAGCTCAGTGGCAGAGCACTTGCTTAGCATGTGTGAGGCACTGGTTCGATCCTCAGCACCACATAAAAAATAAATTTAATAAATGATAAAAGATACTGTAAGGGCTGGGGATATAATTCAGTTAGTAGAGTGCTTTCCTCACATCACAAGGCCCTAGGTTCTAATCCCCAGCACCACAAAAAAAAAAAAAAAAAAAAAAAAAAAAA
>NW_025999880.1:15609369-15671016 GCF_001458135.2 Marmota marmota marmota
AAGAGGATACACAAATTGCAAGGGTACTAAAAGCAACATAGCAAGACCCTGTCTCAAAAATTAAAATGTAGGGGCTGGGGTTGTAGCTCAGTGGCAGAGCACTTGCTTAGACATGTGTGAGGCACTGGTTCGATCCTCAGCACCACATAAAAAATAAAATTTAATAAATGATCAAAAGATACTGTAAGGGCTAAGGGGATATAATTCAGTTAGTAGAGTGCTTTCCTAACACATCACAAGGCCCTAGGTTAACTAATCCCCGACCACCAAAAAAAAAAAAAAAAAAAAAAGATATTGTGTGTCCCTCTACAACTAAAAAATATTTTAAAATAAATAGATAAAATGTGAAAACACAGCTGATGCTGTATCTCAGAAGTAGAGCACCCTTGGGTTTGATCACCAGAACAACAACCAAAAAGAAAAAAAGACTTCAAAAATAGTGAAGAATTCTGTGAGGGAGAATGGCCTGCTGTGTTTAGCATCTAGTTAAATACATTTCTCTTGTTTAAAACTAAATGGCTTTTTCTTGGTTTTTTAGTTCTTCAAAAGGGTCTTTGAAATACTAGGAAATAAATAGAAGTGATTTTTCAGTTACTGCTTTCAGAAATACTTATGTAGGGAAGAAAAAAGCTATGAAGAGACTGTATTTTTCTGTCCCTCTCGGAGGAATACAAGGCGGGTAGGATTCCCCAGGTAGAAGTTATGTGGGTGAAAATTTGTCATGTTGACATTTCAAAATTAGGGTTTCAACAGTGTTTTCTTCTCTTTTCACATGTTACCATCCAGTAAAGTAGATCTTTTCCATCTGCATCAATTACCACTGCTGACGTGGATAATTCCTTGAACACAATAGTGGAGTTCTTGAGCAGGCCTTGGCATCTAGAAGATGGGACAGACACTTCCTCTAGTCTTTCCTATCTTTTTCTTCGGGCTTCCAAAGATCCACATCTACTGGTGATAATTAGTGATGCTTCCAGCCCTGGATGCTATCTCCTGGGATGGATGATTGATCTTGAGAGCAGGAGCTGGGCTCTTTCTCTTCTTAGGTGCAACTTCCTGACTTTGTTTTCTTCTTGTAATCCTTCATATGCTTTTCATTTTGCAGATGCTGAGTTTGTGTGTGAACGGACACTGAAATATTTTCTCGGAATTGCAGGAGGAAAATGGGTAGTTAGCTATTTCTGTAAGTACAATACAGCTTCTCCCCTCCTTTCTTTAACACCTCAGAATTGCATTTTTACAACTAACATCTTAACACCTGAGGTTTTTGCTGATGCTGTGTCTGAATTACCAGAAAGGTCTTTATTGGTAACACAAAACTAGCCTTATCTTTAATGCATATTGCTTTGTTCAGTTAAGCTGGTGGGGGATGTTGGGAAATGGATTTCTTTTATAACTAATAAGACCTAATCTGCTTCTAGCAATGTTTACATATGAACTGAGAATTTATTTAATAGTAGGCAGAATTCCATGTGCAGCAGGTACTTTTACAATGTTTAAATTAAGCATCAACTGTGTCTCCAGGAGGAAATTTCTACCATAAGCCTCGTTAAAGAACTATGGCTTCAGAGAGAACCTTCCCATGCTCTTTTGTGAATTGCTCAACTTTCCACCTTCACATAAAAGATTGTGTTCTTTTTTTTTTTTTTTTTTTTAATTTTTTTTTTAAGATTGTGTTCTTCTTCTGTATGTAACCTGTTTTTTTCTGTGATCTCTTTAGGGGTGACCCAGTCTATTAAAGAAAGAAAGATCCTAGATGAGGTACGTATTTGATATTACAAACTAATCAAGAGACATTTGATATCACTGAGTTACACAGTTAAGAAAAATTTATCTGCTTCCTTCCATGAGTGCAGCACTTTCCATAAATTTTCCTTGACGGTGGAGATCATCAGGAGTGATATAGAAACCTGTGAGGTGATGCATCCCAGCTACTCATAAGGCTGAGGCAAGAGGATTTCAAGTTCAAGACCAGCTGGGCACTTTAGCAAGACTGTCTCAAAATAAAAAATAAAATGGTCTGAGCATATAGCTCAGTAGTAGAGCACTTGCCTAGCATATGGGAGACTAAATTCAATCCAGTACCACAAAAAGAGAGAGAGAGAGAGATCCAGAACAGACCAAGAAATTCTGTGTTCTCATTCATTTATTCTAGATTTCAAAAGAAATAATTATCTCTTTGAGGGAAAGGGAAAGGAATTTATAAAACAAAGAAAAGATTCATAAGGACAAGGTTGGGATAGATCTTACATGTGTACACAAACTAATTCTTCACCATTGTTAAAGAAAAAGACTTTATATTAATATGCAAATGTGTCTCCTTAGAGATCAGATTTCTTCAAAGAGATGTTGCTCTTGATGATACTGAGAACAGTGAGAGGTAAATAAGATAAAGTGTAGGAGGAGGAATAATTTTAGAACAGCCAAGAACTGCTGGTGACAATAGATCAGGCAAAATAAAATTAGCAAAAGCAGTTTTAAAATATTATGTGTTATTCAGTATATTCATAATTAATTAAGTGACATTTTTGTTGGTTTTAACTTTCATTCAGTAACTATTAACTGGGAGCCTACTATGTGCCAAGCACTAGGAATACAATAATAAACAAAACCCATCAATTCTGTACTGTTATATATTTATGTTCTATTGAGGGAAGATACTCAATAAAGATGAATTTAAGATACCAGGCAAGGTGGCACACACCTGTAATTCCAGTTTCTTGGGAGGCTGAGGCAGGAAGATCACAAGTTCAAAGCCAAACTCAACAACTTAGCAAGATCCTGTCTTAAAATAAAAGAATAAAAGGGCTTGTGGATGTAGTTCAATTGTATATCACCCTGGATTCAATCCCCAGTACTCAAGGTAGGGGCATTGGGACACAAGAAATGCTCTGAAGAACAACAGACTAGCAATCAGCTGGGGATAGGGTCATGGAACCCCTTTCTGAAAAGATTGAGCTGAGACCTAAATGAAAAGAAAGAATTGTTAGATGCAGTGGCACACACCTATAATCCCAGCAGCTCAGGAGGCTAAGGCAGAAGGATTGTAGTTCAAAGCCAGCCTCAGCAAAAGCGAGCCACTAAGCAACTCAGTGAGACCCTGTCTCTACATAATACAAAGTAGGGTTGGGGATGTGGCTTAGTGGTCAAGTACCCCTGAGTTCAATCCTCGGTACCCCCAAAAAAGAAAAAAATTGTTTTTGAGAAAATGTAGAGGACAACTGTTATAGGCAGAGGAACAGAAAACATTAAAGGTCTTGAAGTAAGAATGAGCTGGGTTTACTAAAGAAAAATACACCATGGATTGGGGAGGTAGCTCTGTGGTAGAGCACTTACCTAGCATGTACAAGGCCTTACCTAGCATATACAAGGCCCTGAGTTTAATCCCCAGCACAGAAAGAAAGAAAGACCAGTGTAGCTGGAGAGTAATAATTGGTGAATTACGTGTACAGGGCAGAGATTGGACAAGGGCCAGATCAGGTAAGTTTAGGTAAGGAATTTTATTCTTAGAATAACGAGAAGGTAAGAAAAGGTAGGTTTGGGGGCTGGAGATGTGGCTCAAGTGGTAGCGCGCTCGCCTGGCATGCGTGCGGCCCGGGTTCGATCCTCAGCACCACATACAAACAAAGATGTTGTGTCCGCCGAAAAACTAAAAAATAAATATTAAAAAAAAAAAAGAAAAGGTAGATTTGGAATATATATAAAGCTAGGATCTGCTAATGGATTAAATTTAGAGGATAAAGTAAAGAGAAAGCAAAGAGGTAATTCTTGGGTTTGGGACCTAAACAACTGAGTGAATGTTAGTATTATTATAGTTGAAAAGACATGAGGGAGGAGCCCATTGGGAAGAGGGAGGACAGGAGTGGGATCAAGAATTCTTTTAGATGAGTAGATTTTTGAGATTTATACTAGACATCTGGAGAGAATGGTTAAGTAAGCAGTTAGACACATTGTAAGAAGCTCAGGGGTGCAATCAGGACTATAAACATGGCAGTTATCTTTAAATAAATGGCAAATTCATCACTAGACTCTTCTTATTCAAGTGACTAGGAAATATTAGGTGTTCTTTCCCCTAGTAATAGCCTGTGATTACAATCTCACCTTTATTTTTCTTAGTAATACTCTTAGCAATACATGCAGTCTTCTCCATAATCTGAGTTTCAGTTTGAATGTGTGTATTGGGCATGCATGTGTGGTTCTGGGGATGGAACCAGGGCCTCATGCATGCTAGATAAATACTCTACCACTGTCCTATATCCCTAGCCCCAGAATTATTTCTAAGCATTCTGCCCCAAGTTTCTCCCTAAAATCCTAAACTCCCCGATCCCATTAGTAGTAGTAGTAGTAGTAGTAGTAGTAGTAGCAGCAGCAGCAGCCAGGGATTGAACTCAGGGGCACTCAACCACTGAGCCACATCCCCAGCCCTATTTTGTATTTCAGTTACAGACAGGGTCTTACTGAGTTGCTTGTACATTACAGGGAAAAAAAAAAAAAAAAAAACACAAGCAAAGAACAAAGTCATCCAGTCACAAGAAGCTTAGTTGGACGTGTCCCTCTAGGTTGTATGCATATATACACAATATCCCATTTTGTGTGATTGAGAATGTGGTGTGTATTATGCTTTTCCACACATCATGAATATTCACCAATTCAAAATCCCGAAGCTACATGAGTATTTTTTGATAACCAAGAATACGCTACACCAACTCAATCTGTTATCCTTTCTTGGGGAGTTCCCATTCTTTATTCTCTCTTCCTTGACCAAAGTAATGATTATGAAAGACCTGTAACTTTCTTCACTATAGTAAATACATATTTTATCATTTTAGCTTCATTAACTATAACTCTCTCAGTGGAAATCTGAAAAGCCCTTATTTCTTTAGATGGCAATATACAATTGATTTAAGAGATCAGGAATTCTCCAGTTATCTTTGTAACAGCACAGTATTAGCAGTTTAATCTAAATGCTAAGTGAATATTTTGAGAGAAGATAGATGTTGAAAATTAAAATACATTAAGTCCCAGTGAGGTGAAAAGTCAATTGTTAATTTCTGTATATGAAGATTTGCTTCAATGAATTGATTTCAGCAGCTGAGATCCTGGTCATTTCATCCAGTCCACCAAAAAGAATGACTTTATTTATTTATTTTTGGTTAAAACTCTGGCAATTCTGGATTCTTTAAACAGACCTGTTTGTTCCACTTCCACTGAAGGAGGCTTCTCTTTCTCTGATCCTGATGGTTTGGGTTTGGTTTCTTTCAGCATGATTTTGAAGTCAGAGGAGATGTAGTCAATGGAAGAAACCACCAAGGTCCAAAGCGAGCAAGAGAATCCCAGGGCAGAAAGGTAAAAGCTCCCTCCCTCTTATTGACAAGAACTCCATGGTTCTCCATTCCAGCCAGCTTTGTCGCGATGGTTTTCATCAGGTTAGGCACTGCTAGAGCACCAGCTCAGTGTTTTCACACAGCTCTTCTTAGTTCTCCCAGCCCAACAAGGCTAATAATGTTTGTTTCTATTGTATGACCAAGAGAACACAGAGGTTCAGAGAGGCTGTATAATTTAGTGACTAGGAAATGTTAGGTGTTCTTTCCTCTAGTAATAGCCTGTGATTACAATCTTGCCTTTATTTTTCTTAGTAATACTCTTAGCAATACATGCAGTCTTCTCCATAATCTGAGTTTCAGTTTGAATGTGTGTGTTGGGCATGCATGTGTGGTTCTGGGGATGGAACCAGGGCCTCATGCATGCTAGATAAGTATTCTACCACTGTCCTATATCCCTAGCCCCAGAATTATTTCTAAGCATTCTGCCCCAAGCCCCCTGGGCTTCAAATTCCAGCTGATAAGTGGCAGAGCTAGGATTTTATAGAAGTGTAAATCTAAAACCTTTGCTCTTTCCACTTTACCATGGTATCTTTCTTAAAGCAGTGTAGTAAATACTATGAGCAGGGGATATAGAGGGCTATCTGCTGGAGCATATAAGAGGAAGTGGTTAATAATCAACAATAGCTGGCATTTATAGAACGTTTACCATATGTTAGGGAATGTTCTAAATCCTCAACCATATTTTGACTATCAATTTTACAACAACCTTATGAAATATGTACTATTATTACCTATTTTACCTATGAGAAGAGCTCAAGAGTTTGAGTAAGTGGCCCAAAGTCACATAGCTAGTTAGTAATGAAACCAGAAATTGAACCCAGTCTTCCTAGCTCCAAGTCTAAACTCTCAACCATGCCATGGCTTCTTAGAAAGTTACAGAAGGCTTTATAGAGGAGAAAAATAGATTATTCAAACAATTTTGTAAATGAGGCCCAGGGAGATTCAGTGGCTTTCCCCAAATAATATTGTAGCAGATGATGTGGCCAAAACTGTGTCCTTTTCTCAGGGAGAAGTTCAAGCAAGATCTCACACTTGTCTGTCAGGCCTGAGCCAGCTGCTTTCTCAAGTTCCTGACTAAGTGCTTGTGTTCCTGGTGTTCTTTTCTTTTTTCTCAAGGAAAAAAAAAAATGCCACAGGGCATTTCAGAACATCCCCATTAGGAGCACTTTCTGTCCTTTTACACAAACTTAAGCAAGAACCAATAGGGAGAGTTTTCTGAAGAAAACTGCTTTGGGAGACAATCATAAATCAAGCCTGGAGTTCTCCACCCTGGAGTTCTCAACCCCATCCTCATGCTCTCAGCCTATCAAGTAACTGTTGCTAATGTCAAGAAAAGTACTTGCCCTATTTCTTCCTCTGCCTTCTGCCCAGGGGAAGCTCTGTGAGAACCAACCATTTGTTTTTTACTCCATTTGATTCAAGGCAGAATTAGCACCAGATTCCTCCCACCTTCAAAGAAAATTCCAGTGCTTTGAGAATTTTCCTGCTTTCCAGGATGCCATTGCTGGGCTTGGTGGTTTGTGCCTGTAATCCCAGTGACTCGGGTGGCAGGAAGATCACAAGTTCTAGACCTGCCTGGGCAAGTTAGCAAGACCTTGTCTCAAAAAGGGATAGTAGAGTGCCCCTGGTGCCACTGAGGGGAAAAAAGTACCTGGCCAAAGGAATGACATTCTAAAGGTACTAAATGTCATCTAGTATTTTCCTCTAGAAGAGAAATGTATTTGTAGAAGTAAAGCTTCAAATTCCTTATCTCATGACTAGACATTCTCATCAGTGTCAGCCTGGATGCAAAAATTCCTAATCTGTTGTACTTTTCATGGTACTATTTGGTTCCAGCTGGCTGCCTGGGGAGAACTCTTAGCATTATGATCATCTAGGTCCTATCAACAGGTTGAGGATGCATTTTATTCATGCAGATGGGAAGAATGGTACAAATGGAAGCTGTCACTTAAAACAGAAACAGACTTGTCCTGCTGTCTTTTCTTTTTCCTCTGCCTGTAAAGTATGTGTATAGGGAGAGGGGGACACATTGCTGTGTTTTTAACTTCCTGATTTTTCTCTATTTTTGTCTTTTAGAGGCCAGATAAATTTGAGGCCTATGTAATTTTCCTTTTAGTTGAATATGAAGTAGGAAGAGGGTCAAGACAATGAGAGTTGTCCAAAATAATATATTTTTTTAAAAAAATATTCACCTGCTGGGCATAGTGGCACGTTTCTGTAGTCCCAGCTACTGGGCAGGCTGGGGCTGGAAGATTACTTGAGCCTAAGGGTTTGTGAACATCCTAAGCAACATAGTAGGACCCCTATCTCAAGAAAAAAAAAGAAAATATATATATATATATACACACACACACACATACATATTCAGGCTGGGAATGTGGCTCAGTAGTAGGACACTTGCCTAGCATGCAAAAAGCCCTGAATTCCTCTCTTAGTATTGATTTTTTTAAAAGTGTGTATTTGTTTATGCATCCAACTGACACAAATTTATGGGGTATTTTTATTGGGGTTTTTTTGGGTTTTTTTGTACAGTGCTGAGAACCAAACTTGGGGCCTTGCACCTGCTATGCAAGCGTTCTACCACTGATTTATTTCCCAAACTCTAGATTTCTTTTAAATAATACCCAAGTCCTTTTCTAAAAATCTGTGCCAATGAATTTGTACTGTCCAACACAGTTGCCACCAACAACATAGAACTGTTCAAATTAAGATTGAAATATGAAATTCAGGTTATCACTCATCCTAACCACATTTTAAAGGCTTAACAATCACATGTGACTTGTGGCTACCTTACTAGCACAGATACAGAACATTTCCAGTATCGTTGAAAATTCTTTTGTTAGCACTGCCAAACATTTGTAAGTGGAAGTACCCCTAGGAGAAGTGTGTGATCTGTCTTCAGAAAACCAAGCAATCTGATCAACTTAAGATACAAAACCAGTCCTCGAGTTCTCATTAAGAACTGCGTATGCCAGGCACAGTGGCACACGCCTGTTATCCCAGCGGCTTCAGAGGCTGAGGCAAAAGGATCATGAGTTTAAAGCCAGCCTCAGCAAAAGTGAGGTGCCAAGTAACTCAGTGAGACCCTGTCTCTAAATATAAAAAATAGGGCTGGGGATGTGGCTCAGTGGTTGAATGCCCCTGAGTTTAGTTCTTGGTACCCACAAAAAATAAAGAACTGTGTATAGCTGGGCGTGGTGGCACATGCTTGTAATCCCAGCAGCTCCAGGAGGCTGAGTCAGGAGGATCACAAGTTCAAAGCCAGCTTCAGCAATGGTGAGGCACTAAGCAACTCAGGGAGACCCTGTCTCTAAATAAAATACAAAATAGGGCTGGGATGTGGCTCAGTAGTTGAGTTCCCCTGAGTTCAATCCCCAGTACCAAATAAACAACAACAACAAAAATCCTCCTGGGCTCAAGTGATCCTCCTGCCTCAGCCTCCTAAGTGCTGGGATTATAGGTGGGTACAACTGTACCTGGCTAGAAAACTTTTAATTTGTTAATAAAAGAGATTTCTGTGCCTGGTGCAATGACACACACCCGTAATCCCAGCATCTCGGGAAGCTGAGGCAGGAGGATCATGAGTTCAAAGCCAGCCTCATTAAAATTGAAGCACTAAGCAGCTCAGTGAGACCCTGTCTCTAAATAAAAATACAAAATAGGGCTGGGGATGTGGCTCAGTGGTTGAGTGCCCCTGAGTTCAATCCCCGGTCTCCCCCCAAAAAAGAACTGTGTAGACTGCATAATATGCAATGGCCATTCTCAAAGGAAAGTGAGACAGAGAGGTATTTGGGAATCAGAAGAAAGTCAGGAGAAAAGGAGCATGTAAACAAAAACATGACTGCTTTGCTGACTGGTCTCATGGTTAGTACTGTGCCACTCTGGATAAACATCAAATTTCAACCAGTAGCTTTGAATCTCTTGCCATCCAGGTCTTATTAAATATAAAGAAGTAATGCACTCTACTGTATATATATATATATATATATATATATATAAAATACATACAGTATATATATATATAAAGAACAAATAATTTAAAAATACATATATATATATGTAAAATCCTAGGTACTTGGGAGGCTAAAGCAAGAGGATTACAGTTCCAGATCCTGTGTCAAAATAAGGATCAGGGTTGGGGCTGGGACTCAGTGGTAGCACATTTGCCTGGTGTGAGTGAGGCATTGGGTTCGATTCTTAGCATCATATGTGAATAAATAAAATAAAGTTATATCAACAACTAAAAAAACGTATTTTAAAAAATAAGGGCTAGGGATATAATTTAGTGGTAGAATAATTGCCTAGCATGCACAAGGTCCTGGGTGTGATCCCCAGTATCACTCCACAAAAATGAAGAAATAAATAATAGAGGAAGCTTCTTTTGAGAGTCTTTATTTTTTATAAAAACCCATTTACTTAGTTATAACCATGTTTCTCTCCGTCCCTTGTCCCTCTTTCTCTCCTTACAGATCTTCAGGGGCCTAAAAATCTGTTGCTATGGGCCTTTTACCAACATGCCCACAGGTGAGGATCTTAAAAGAAACACAGAGCTCCAGCCTCTTTCTTACATGGTGGAATAGTATAGGCAAGATCACACTATCGGAATTCTTCAGATCAATGAGATATTCTGAAGTTTATTCTGTTTGCCCTGCTCTAAGCAAAAGAGCCCCTAAATGTCATTGTAGGGCAAAAATCTAGGCCTTATGCCCCTTTCAAGAGCTTGAGGGCAGTGAAAAGTTAGGATTTAGGACACAGAGATGGGGTAAAATTGTTGTTAGTGCCCATTTGGACTAAGAAAGAGGTAGGGATAATAAATTAGGAAGAAGATACTTTGGGCTTGTCAATGTCAAGAAAGAGTTCTATTCTTCCTAAACCATCTTCATTTAATACAGAGAAGAAAGCACAGCAGTTGCATAAGCCCTGTGAGTCTGGGGCCATGCACAGGCCCAGAGCAGGGGCAGACTCTTGATGAATATTTTCTAATTACATTTGACATTGAATGTGATGATTAGGACTGCTGTGGGGCTCAACTCTGGTATTGTTTGACACTAAGGCCCTTGTGTATATATAGATTTTGTTCTTTCTTTTCAAAACAAAGACTACTCACCTTTGCTTCCTATGCCCCACTTCTGCCCCAGGAGCTCAGGTCCTCTTGCTCATGAGAAGAAGGCTTTAGCATTTGGTTGCTGGCAGATGAGTGGCTACAAGGGAGACTGGCAATATAATTTTGCTTCCTACTTCCACTGATTATTGTTGGATTTTTATGAAATTTCCAAGTGTTCATTGAAGAATTTCTTCATTTTTTTTTTTTTTTTTTTTACTTTGGTATAGTGAAAAGCAGGTATCTCTAGCAGGTACCATTTTTGGAATGAGTTAGTGAGTTTTGATTCAGTCAGACAGTCAGGAGCACCTCAGCAATTCTCAGAAATGAACTGACAGGGAAGAGCTCATCCATGGATGACTTATTACAAAGCATGTCCAAAGGGACCTAGAAGACACCCATTGATTTTACTGATTCTCCAGGTGCAAGTGGAACATCTCTTCAATCTCTTCTAATTTCTGTACCCCTGAGTCTGCTGATTCCATCTCAGCATGTAGCCTTTCCCCACTGATACACTGAGTCTCTGACCAGGATGATGTATATTTTTTTCACTGGATGAATTATCTTCCTGTCTCTTGACATTTACAGTAATTATCACCAAGTATGGTGCTCTCAATGGCTGTGATTATCAATTACCAACACAGAATTAGGATGCAGGAAGGGAAGGAAGGTGGATGTTTTGTTACACAGTATCTTATCTAGCAACTTAGCAAATTAATGGAAATTAGATTTTGGATTTTTTTCTCTTTCAAGCATTTTTTTTTTTTTTTTAAGATTATAAAACCTTATCTTCCAAGTGGACTTATGGAAATGGATAGCCAGAGTAGGTGGCAGCAAATCAGTGGCAAATTGACTTAGAATACTTTACAGCCTTTCTGTTCTTTGGGGCAGAGATAGAAACTCTCCCACTAAGAAGTCTTGCTGTAATCTTTCCTCCAGGGATATGTGGTATAGGGTTATATATGTGGATCACCATGGTAATTTTGGGTCTGATTGCCCTGTTTAGATCAACTGGAATGGATGGTGCAACTGTGTGGAGCTTCTGTGGTAAAGGAAATTTCGTCACTCACCCTTGACACAGTGAGTATTTGCTGCCCTGTCCGAGGGAGGACACAGTATTCTGTCTTGCAATTGAGCAAGGCTGGTACCCAGCAGTCTCACAATTTCCCAAAATGTAGCCTCAGGAGCCTTCTCTGACCATGTGCTTGTGTCTTTGGGGCCTCCATCTATGAGGCCCAAGTAAGAATTTGATAACTACAAGTATTTATTAATACACTGAGAGGAGGCATCTTCCTTCCCCTTCTTGCCATGTGCCTTTCCCCCTCTTTTCTGTGGCTGCTGCCAATGTATTCTGCTTTAGAAACCAAGAAGTGGTGAAGTGGCAGTGTCAACACACATCTGTGATCTCAGCAGCTCAAGAGCTGAGACAGGAGGATCACAAGTTCAAGGCCAGCCTCAGCAACTCGAGACCCTATCTCAAAAAATAAAAAGTACTGGGATTGTGGCTCAATGGTTAAGTGCCCATCAGTTCAATCCCTAATACCAAGACAAAAAAAAAAAAAAAAAAAAAAGGTGATGTAACTATTGCAAAAGCCCTGCTCTGACACCCTCAATACTTTTTTCTTCCTGGGGATGCAGGGTGCTCAGCCAATTGTGGTTATACAACCAGATGCCTGGACAGAAGACAATGGCTTCCATGGTAAGATGTCTGCATGCTCCTATGTTATTTGGGGTTCTGTTGGATGGGTTTGGTTCACCACTTATCACCTGGTGCTTGAGTAGCATAGTTCTCAGCACATTTTAAATATTTATTGAAAGAATGGATAGTTACAATGTCTTTTTAGCCAGGTATGGTGGTTTATGTCTGTAATCCCAGGGACTTGAGAGGCTGAGGCAAGAGGATCATAATTTCAAAGCCAGCCTCAGCAACTTAGCAAGACCCTGTCTCAAAACCAAAAACAAAAGGGCTGGGGGTGTAGCTCAGTGGTAGAGTAGTTTTTTTTTTTTTTTTTTTGTGTGTGTGTGTATGTCGCTGGTTTCAAATCCCCAGTATTGCAAAAAAAAAATAAGTAAATGTCTTTTTAACATTGTTCTTGTTTAGTTTTTTTGTTAGAGAGGTAATCATGAACTTTTTGCATGGGGGGAAGGGTTTTTTGGGGGAGGGGGCATTGTCATTTTGAGATGTGGGTCTCACTATGTTGCCCAAGCTGTCCTTGAACTTGTGATTCTCCTGCCTCAGCCTCCTATGTTGTTGGGGTTATAGGCATACATCTCTTGGCCTGGCGTTGAAGGGTGAAGGAGGTTTAAATATGAATGTTTGTCACAGAAAACATAATCTAGCACAAGAACAAAATAATTGCTAAAACCCAGCACTTGAAGATGATCACCATGTTTTGGTTTTTTATTTGAGATATTTTTCCACATCATGTCAGGTGTGGCACACATCTATAATCCTAGTGATTCAGGAGGCTGAGACAGGAAGATCACAAATTTGAGGCCTGCCTCAACAACTTAGTGAGGCCATATCTCAAAATTTTAAAAAAAGTTTTTTTAAAGGTCTGGGAACGTAGCTCAGTGATAAACCACCTCTGGGTTCTATCTCCAGAACCTAAATAAATAAACAAAATTAAAACAAAAGACATTTTTCTAATCTTTAAATTGCAATGCCATTTTGTTCTTTCTGGTGGCGTTTCCTTTACCAGATTATAGCCCACGCTAATAAAATTGCCAGAGGCTGGTTTTCACCAGCAGTCACCCCTCAGGTTTTTGAACAAGGATTTATGTCCTCAAGCATTGCTTATGTGCAATAATTTGGCTTTTATGTGATTAGCCCTAAGAACTCACATAGCCACGTCCCCAGAGTAGATTGATTAGAATCTGTTCTGAGAGAATGAACTGACACTAATCTCTTTGGCTCTGTCCCCAGCAATTGAACAGATGGGTAAGGCACCTGTGGTGACCAGAGAGTGGGTGTTGGACAGTGTAGCCCTCTACCAATGCCAGGAGCTGGACACCTACCTGATACCACAGATCTCACCCAGCCACTGCTGACTGCAGCCAACCATGTGTCTAGAACCACAGGACCTCAAAGATGAGCTTAAGAAATGGCCTTTCCAGGGGCTGGGGATGTGGCTCAAGCGGTAGCGCACTCGCCTGGCATGCGTGCGGCCCGGGTTCGATCCTCAGCACCACATACAAACAAAGATGTTGTGTCAGCCGAGAACTAAAAAATAAATATTAAAAAAAAAAAAATTCTCTCTCTCTCTCTCTCTCCCCCACTCTTTCTTTAAAAAAAAAAAAAAGAAATGGCCTTTCCAGCTGGGTGTGGTGGCACACGTCTATAATCTCAGTGGCTCAGGAGGCTGAGGCAGGAGGACTGAGAGTTCAAAGCCAGATTCAGCAAAAGCGCATTCCTAGCAACTCAGTGAGACCCAGTCTCTAAATAAAATACAAAATAGGGCTGGGAATGTGGCTTAGTGGTTGAGTGCCCCTGAGTGCAATCCCTGGTACCCAAAAAAATAAAATAAATGGCCTTTCCACCTTAGGCCTGAGGAACTCCTCTTACTCTTGAGTCTTTCCATAGTTATTAAATATTTATACACATCAGCCTGAAAAGAATTTCTGGCTTTGTGAGGGTCCCTTAAAGATTTTCTACTTCAAATGTCCCTTTGAAATCTGCCATGAGAACAAAATTGTAGCAGCTTTTCACCTGAGAAGAATTTAAAACCATTTAAATTCCACCAATTGAGCTAGATACTGATTCATTTTTATCAGCCCTGTTTCTGGTACTGGACTTGTTGACTTAGACCTAGAGACATATAGTGGCTTGGCCTCAAGAGAATAGCTGGTTTCCCCAAGTTTGTTTCTCTAAAACCCTGTGTTCATAAAGGCCAAGAGTCAGGCCCTTCAGTGAAAGGATCTGTGATACAACTTAGAATCAGAACAGTCCTTGAGCAGCTCTTAAATGTTAGAGTAGAGCATTGGGGAAGAAATTCAGAGGCAGATAATGAATATGAATATGAAATTTGAGAGTGAGTTAAAGGAGATCTCCAAAAGTCTAGAGTATAAATTGCTAGATTTTTAAAGAATATGCTCTGAAACAGAATATTTTCAAGAACCCCCTGTATCCAGAGAGAGCTCTCTAATTCCTCATTAGCAAAAAAAAAATGTTTATTGTTATTGCTCCAGTATATAATCCATTCCTCTTAAAATATAAGATCTTTGATACGAATATTTCATGCCTGTAAAATGACAGATCCCACGGAAAGGAGCTGTTGCTTTCTTTGAGGTAATTTTTTTCCCTTTGCTCCCTATTGCTGAACCATAAAACTTCATAAATAATTTTCCTTGCTGAAGGAAGAGAAGTATTTTTCATATACTCATTATCCAAAACTGTTTATAGCTGTTGGAAGGACTAGGTCTTCCCTTGTCCTCCAGTGTGCAAGGGCAATGCAGACTTGATTGTACAAAATATATTTTGTAAATATTGTGCTGTGAACACTGCAAATAAACTCAGTAGCAAACACCAAGAATGTTCTTGGAGCTTATACCTGCAGATTTTCTCTGTGCTTCAACTTCTTGGGGCAGCTAAAGGGCCTTTTGTATTTTCTACTGTGGCCACAACAAATTATCACAAATGCAGTAGCTTACAGCAATATCTGTTTGCATGCGTGTGTGTGTGTGTTTAAACAGGGTCTCACTGAGTTGCCAAGGCTGACCTTGAACTTGTGATCCTCTTGCCTCAGTCTTCCAAGTAACTGGATTTACGGGCATGTGCCACTGCATCAGCACAACCTCTATTTATTATTTCTGTAAGTCAGAAGGCTGGAGATGTAGCTTAGTGGCAGAATGCAAGTTTAATATGTATAAGGCTCTTGGTTCAATCCAAAACCAAGGTGTTGGCAGGGCTGTGTTTATTTCTAGAGGCTCTGGAGGTCAGTCTGCTCATTCATGTTATTGGCCAAATTGTTCCTTGTGGCTGCAGAACTGAGATCCTTATTACCTTGCTATTTAGCAAGGGTCATTCCAGCTTCTGGAGGCCACCCATATTCCTAGGCTCCTGACTACTTTCCTCCATCTTCAAAACCAGTCTTGCCTGGGCCAATTTTTCTCATGCTATATTTCTTTGTCTACTTCATGTTTCTAACTCCTGCTGAAAACTGTTCTGTTTTTAAAGGCTCAGATGATTAAGTTGTACCTACTAGGTAAGCCAGGGTGATCTCTCTGCCTTGATGTCCCTTACCTTATTAGCTACAAAGTCCCTTCACAGCATTATCTAGGTTATTATTAAATAACCAGGAGACAGCAATTGAGAGAGGACAGCTTTAGAATTCTGTCTACCACTTCTATTTAACATGCTTAATCCACAGATAACACTCTGTTCATCATTTCCTGGCCCTTACACTATTCAGAGATTGGAATCCTCTTTGAGGCAAAGAAAATAGTCATCACACAATTCAGTACTGCTGTATTTGTGGAGGGTGAGGAAAGAAAGAAAATGGAGCTAACTGCCATTATTATATTTTATCTGTTAGTCCTCATCATAGCCCTGTAAAGTGGGTATTTATCACCTCTTGAAAAATGGGGACTGAGGTTCCAGTTCCTTATTTATAAGATGTTGCTCAAAAGTTTACATAGCTAGTAAGTGACTGTATGGAGATCTGAAACTGCCTTTTCATCCCATCATTCAGTTTCCCACCTGAATTAGTCATGAACCCAAGCCAGAAGACTTTGGTTAAAGTCTTAAGGGAATTTTGGAAGAGGAGCAGGTTGTATAAGGAATTGGCACTTGCTTCTTTTGGGGGCCATGGTGAGAAACAGTAAAAGCAACTCCATGACAGGCAAGTAGACGTATAGGATTGGATCATGGCTATCATTTCTACTCCCTTCCAGCCTTCCAGCTTCTGACTGTATTTTTCAGTTGTCAGAGCCTTCCAGTTCAGCCTCAACTACATCAGGGCCTCCCTGGACCAGTGCCAGCTCCCTGTCTTCCTGCCAGGGAGTTGATTGTTCTTGGGGTTAGTGGTAAAAGCAGGTGAGAAGCAAGCAGAAGTGCAATTGGTCCAGTCTTCTGTCTTAGTGTCTCATTTCCAGGGACCAGTCATGACTCACTGGGCCTTGGAGATGAACTTGGCCTCAGTCTTCTGCCCCCCATCACCTGATGGGTTAATAGAAAAAGCAACATCCATCTTGTAGTACATTACTGCCTTTCCAGGAATCCTAGATGAAAGCAGATTTTTTTTAAGTCTTTTATAATTATCTCAAGGTTTTCTAACAACTGTATACCCCATCTGATTCATGCTCTGCAAAACCTTTCCCAGAATTCAACTTCTGGCCTTGTCCTCAGAGTGCCTGGCCCAGTTTGAGTCCTATCTGATGCTGGGATAAATCTTCTTTCCCTTGACTTCTGACTTTAAGATGTCCTTCCACGTTTCCACCCCACAATCTCTATCCCTCTCTGGGCACAGCAGCACTTGGGAAATAGTTCCTACACTGCCTTTTATCTCATTTCACAAAATGAACTGCAAAGAAGCTGGAAGGAAAAGAGGAGGAGGATTATTGTGAGGGCACAGAGAGGGGGGGCTAGAGAAGAGCTCCAGCAGATTATCTCCTTGCTAAAAAATGCAACCAGCATCATCAACAAAGTATCGGCTCAAAAACATGCAAGAAAGGAAAAAAAAAAATCAGTGTTGGGGTGGTCTGAGTGGAAGGAGCCAAGCTGCCCAGAATGTATCCTGCAAAGGCTGTCAGGAACCGATAAGAACAGCCCCAGAAGCAGATGGCACAGAGAAGAGCAGGGTGAGGGGGAACTGCAGATCTGCTGAAAGAAGCCTGAGAGAATGGGGCCTGCTACCCAGGGAATGTGGGGGCTCACTTATAAATGGCTGCAAAATGGCTGAGCTGGAGACCTCTTCACCATATTTCAGTGACGCCTCACTCCCACTAACAGCCTGTAAATCTGCCTGTAACAAGGAGAAAATTAAAGAAATGAATCTGGGCAAATAGAAAATTAAGGAGAGCTGGTAACAGCCAGCTCCTGCAGAGAGCAGGGGTTGGAGGAGTATAGAAGACTCTTATCCTGTGCATTAGGATGATCGGGAGAATCTAAGCCATTATTTGAAGGGCTGGAAGGAATTAAGATCTGGACATTTCCCCAGTATTATGGTACCTGGGAACATGAACTTTGAAAACCTAGTTTCCAGGACCCAAAATGATGTGGTAGCTTGAAATGCAGCTGAGTGCAGTGGTTCCCAAAGCATAGCCTCCATTCTCTTCCATGTGAGCAGTAGCATCACCTAGTAACTTAAGTGTGCAAGTTCCCTGGCCTCACCCAGACCTGCTGAATTAGAAATGGGATGGGGCCCAGCAACCTGTGATTCTACAGCAGACTCAAGTCCCAGAACCTTGGGCTGAGTATAAGTCATGCTAGTTGGTATAAAATATTATCTGTGGCCCCTTAACTTTTGTCTCCAGGAGAGGTGAATCTTGGGCCTGTTGAGAATAGTCTGTGGGGTGGTAAGTGGTTCTTATCTACAAGGTTACAGCAGCTGGCTTCAGTTAACTCCAAAATGGCTCTTTAAGCAAATACAAAGGAAAGGACAAAAGATTAAATTATATTAGCAACTTAGGAGCAGAAGGGCCAAACTACTTTAAAAAAAAAAAAAACAGCTAGAGGTTTATGAGGTTTTATTAATATTTAAATTGCAGTGAAACCACAGCTGCAGCCTTTGACTCTAGCATAGAGATATGCAAATGTGGCTTTCAAAAGCAAGGCAATTTTAGACAGCCCTCAAGGTAATAAGAACAAATAAAACAAATGATTTTGTAATTTACCTTTATTGACTGATGTTGCCGAGGCATGAAGAGCCCATACCCTGTGAGAGTCAGCAGCAACTGAGCTCTCCAAGGGGAGCAAAGAAAGCCCACCCAGAGGGAGAAATGCCAGCAGACTCAAGACTGGTGACAGAAAAGACCCGAAGAAGACAAAACAGAAGGAGGTCAATAAGAGGGAAAGATGACTAACTTAAAATTAGAATGGAAATCCATCCCTGGGGTCTGTGGATCATCTAATCACAGGAGCAACAGCAATGATAGTCATTAATAATTATCATTTATAGGCTGGGATGTAGATCCTGGGTTTGATCCCCAGTACCACACATACACACATACATAAATTGCCACACTCCTACTATGTTTCATGCACTATTTCCCACATTCAAATGAGGAAAATGAAGCTTCAAGAGGTCAAGCAAGGGCTGGAATTGTGGCTCAGTGGTGGAGCGCTTGCCTAGCATGTGAGGCACTGAGTTCGATCCTCAGCACCACATTAAAAAAAATAAAGATATTGCGTTCATCTACAACTAAAAATACTAAAAAAAAAAAAAAAAAAAAAAGATCAAGCAACTTGCTTAAGGTCACACAACAAAAGGAAGGGGTAGATTCAAATAAGTATGTGAAGCTGAGGTCCTTGCTCTTTCCAGTGTATTGTGCTGGCAATCTGGAGGCAGTGAATAACCCCGAGGTCAATGACTGAGGGGAGACTATGACTGGTTCTGTGGTAGCCTCTGTGTGTGTGTATTTGTGTGTGTGCGCACACGCATGCTTGGTTGTGGAAGAGAGAGTGAAAAGATCCATTTATGACTTTGAAGTTGCTTGCTATCCAATAGATGAGCCAAGAAAGCCACAGAAGACCTTTGCAGAGTTCTGGTAAGAGGCTCTTTGGAGTTCAATTCCCAGCACCATCAAAACACAAACAAAATCCTTAAAGATTATGTAATGACTTTGCCCACTCTAGGTGAATTTCTGGAGGAGATATCTCAACTGGGCTTTAAGGCTTGGGTAGGGTAGAATGTGGCCAAAAGAAGCCAGGAGATGCTAGAAGGACCATATGAGAACTCCCAGTTGTCAGAATTGGAGGGAGGAGCACCTAATCCAAAGAGAGGAGAAGAGATGGAAAGGTCCTCTAATGTACCTTTCTCTGACTCTTTCTACCTACCATCCCAAACCTAGCCTCTCCATGCAGAACCTGATGTCCCTTTTAGGCATGTGGCCTCCACATGTAGCAATCCATAGACTTTGCTCTTGCTGCCAGATGTGGTGGCACCCGCTTCTAACCGACACAACTCAGAAGCCTAAAGCAGGAAGATCACAGGTTTGAGGCCAGCCTGGACAACTTAGTGAGACCCTGCCTTAAAATAAAAAGGGCTTGGGGACTGGGGCAGTAGCTCAGTGGCAGAGCACTTGCCTTGCATGTGTGAGGCACTGGGTTTGATCCTTAACACCATATAAAAATAAATAAAGGCATTCTGTCCATCTACAGCTACAAAATTTTTTTTAAATAAAAATAAAATAAAAAGTGCTTGGTAAAAGCATCACAGTGTTCAAGCCCTTGTACTAAAAAGAAAATTAAAAAAAAAAAAAAAAGGTTTTGCTTTTACTATATTTTTACTAGGTAAGTCCTGATCTGCCATCTCTGCCAATCAATACTTGCCTAACCTCTTTTCCAAAAACCTTCCCCAGGTTTTTCTCCCCATTTAGAATATCCCAGAAGTTTTATTTTGAGATGTGCTCCTTGATAATTCCTTATTAACAAGTTAGTACCATTTTTTCTTTATCATAACCCTGCTCCGTACCTGGCAGATATGTTATTAGGTACTCAATGAATATTTGTTAAGGGAATGAGTTAAAGGATGCATGAATGAACTCCATTAATTAGTTTATCCAACTGCAAGACCCACCCTCAAAAATTTTGGAAAGCCACTTTTGCCATTAGGAATGCTAATTCCCTTCAATTCCTCCCACCCATCTTTTAGGGCCCTGATTTACTCCAATATTATTATCATTCATCTATTTATTTTGGTACTGGGAGTTGAACCCAGGGGTACTTTACTACTGAGCTAAGACACAGCCCTTTTTATGTTTTATTTTGAGAAAGGTTCATACTAAATTGCTTAGGGCCTCAATAAATTGCTGAGTCTGGCCTTGAATTTGTAATCCTTTTACCTCAGCCTCTGGAAACACTGGGATGACGACAGGCTTGTGCCTTGGCACCCAGCCCCAAAACAATGTAAGTAATTAAAATGTCTTCCTCTTCTAAACCCATTCCCATGGATTTTCTCTGATTTTTTTTTTTTTTTTTTACTATCATGAAGCCCCACCTCTTTAATTAATCAAATCAACACCCACCCACACAGCTTCCCCTAACATCAATGAGTCAGGCCTTCTCCAGCCTGGACACTCAAGGCAGACAAACTGTTGTTGCCATCACTGAGAAAATAATTATGATGTTCATGGTAATCCCTTGGCAGTTTCAAAGCACTACCAGTCATCTCTCCTTACTATGGTAGAATGCTAACCCTGCTTTACAGATGATAAAACTGAGGTCCAGGGCTTTGTCAAAAGGGTCAGTTCATGAGTTGGTGGCAGACTTGGAACTAACCAGCCCAGGAGTCCCTATTCATTAGACCACAGATGGAAATGCCCTCATTATGTTGTCTGGACTATGCCTGGGAGAGAAGGAATATGGATTCCAACAGGGGAGGAGGGGAGGCTGGAGAAGGTCAAAAAGAAAGCTTTTTCTTTGCAATGCTATAGTAGTTGGCACTAGATAATTCCAGAAAGGTTTTTAAAGCATTTTACATGTTCTAGATGAGGGGAGAAAGAATTCATCCAAAGGTAACAGACACACAGGTAAGCAGATGTTTTGCCATCTTTTCTTGAAAACCACATAAAAGCAAATGGTAGTGTATATTAGCAGAGGAAACTCAAGTTACAATTTAGAAGGATTTTCCCAGGTGTTAGGCTGTAAGACTCAGATAAGCTAGCATATGTGCCAAGTAAGTAGAAAATCTTCTTTTGGCAAGCCCTGTCCTTGGAGCCTGGTGAGGGGTGGGGTTTTCCTGGAGACACAGGGTTTGTGGGGGCTGTCTCAGGGTCCTCCACGGTCCTAAAATGAGAAGGCTGCTGATGGGATCATCTCCAAACTCACAGAAGCTCTGAAAGCCATGGAAACCAAGATCTGTGTAGAAGCTACCTCTGGTATCTAAACAAATACCAAGGAAATTGAGAGGGGGAAATGATCCTCTGAGAAATTTATTTCCTAAAGATATGTGGCCTCAGCTGGGCATGATGGTGTATGCCTGTAATCCTTAGGGCTCTGGAGGCTGAGGCAGGAGGATTGAGAGTCAAAGCCAGCCTCAGCAAAAGTAAGGCGCTAAGCAACTCATTAAGACCCATAAATAAATTTTATTTCTAGATAAAATACAAAATAAGGCTGGGGATGTGGCTCAGTGCCCCTGAGCTCAATCACCCGTGCTAAAAAAAAAAAAAAAGATGCGGCTTCAGGGCAGTGCTGGCCAACAGTGTGATCTTCCTCCCTCCCAAAGGCCAAACCTTCTTCTATAGCTAGTGGCATCCTAGAACACAGAAAATCATTCTGTTCACTTCAGGCCAGCTCTGGGCTTTTCTTAGCCTTTAGCCTCTATTACTCTTCCACTCTGCTGAGGCCTCTGTAGCTTTTCTGCCCCACAAGGAGCAGAGGGTCACAAAACCTGAGTGCAGAGAAGTGTTGGTCACTCCACTTTGGATGTACTAAATGCCATTGATTTGTATATCTTAACAATAGGTAATATGTGACATGAAATTCATTTAAGTTTTATTTATTTTTACTTATTTTGCCTAGTGACTTTCGAGTGCTGAATCACTGGGTGACAATCTCAGGTCCCTTTTTTTTAATTTTTATTTTGAGACAGGGTCTCACTAAGTTTCTCAGGCTGGCCTCTCTAACTTGCAATCCTGCCTTAGCTTCCCAAGTAACTGGGATTACAGACATGCTCTATTTGCTCCCAAACTTTTTAAAAATTAATGTTATTTATTCAATTTTTTTTATTTTTAATTTTTTAATTGTAGATGGACACAATACCTTTATATATTTTTATGTGGTGCTGAGGACTGAACCCAGTGCCTCACACATGTTAGACTAGGGCTCTACCACTGAGCCACAACCGCAGCCCATTTATTCAAGTTTTTGAGGGTGTGTGTATGTTAGTGTTGTGTACATGCCCTGGGCCTTGTGCATGGTAGGCAAGTGCTCTACTACTGAGTTACACTTCCAGCCCTCACTCAATTGAAACAAATAAACAAAAAACAGGGGTGCTAGACCTGACTCTGAGGCTTTGATGGTCAGAGCTCTTTGCAGGGAGTGACAATGAGCAACAATGCCAGGGCCAGGCTGGGCCTCCCCCTCCTCCACCAGGTCCAGATGGGAACTGGGGCTCTGGAGAAAGGCCACACTGGGGCAGCGCTGGGCTCTGGGCAGAAGAGAGGCACTCAGTGAATGTGAGGAGGCCACAGCCGTCAGCTCATTTGCATCATAAGTGATTGGTTTTCCCTGCTCGTCCCTCATTAGGACACAATGGACAGTTGTTTGCTGGCGCAGCAGATCATTTACCAAGGGAGAGAGGAGACAGAGCAAAAATGACTGATGGGCCATGGCGGGGAGAGGCAGTCACCTCCCTCTCCTGCCCTCCCCCAGGCCACTGGGACTCTTGTTCTCATACAATGAGAGGGAACCTTGGAGAGTAAACTAAACCAGTCATTTGACAGAGAGGGAACTGAGGTGATAAGAGGGTATATAAGACTTGCTTAAGGTCAAACAGAAAGTTCATAGCAGAAATGGGGCTTCTAGAAGAATCTAGAGTCTAGACTCGCTCCTCCCCCCACCCTTTATTTTTGTGGTGCTGGGGATTGAACCCATGGCCTTGTGCTTGCGAGGCAAGCACTCTACCAACTGAGCTATATTTCCCAGGCCTGGGGGAGCCCCCTTTACTGCTGCAATACATTCCTTCTTCCCGTCTGGTGGTTCTATATTTCTGTGGTCTTTCCTGTTCTGAGCATTGGTTTCCATCTTCCTGTCTTCTATGTCTGCCTTATCTAATCTCTCCGTTCTTGCCTCTGTCTGTATCTTGTCCAGGCAGCCAGGATAATTACTAAACTTCTAATTAATCTCTGGCCTAACAAGGGTGGGTCTTGGCAGGAGAGACAGCAATTTGGAAACTGTCTAGGATCTGTTTTATTGGGGATAGGTGGGAAAAGAACAAGTATGTGTTGGGGACTATGGTAAACTAGGCATGTGGCACATTTCATTTCATCCTTTCAATCTCACAAGGTAGATGTTCTTAGAAACAAGGAGAATGAGGCTCAGAGATATTGAGCAACTTTTGCAAGGCACCCAGCTGGCAAATATTAACTAACTTCAGAACTTCTGTTCTTCCACCTTCGCACACCCTAGCACAGGTCTAAGGCAGGGTGAGGGGTCTGTTGATTCCAGGGTTCAAGTGAGACACAACCTTCCTGAAGGAGGCCACTGCTGTGTTGTTCTCTAGGCAGTGACTGCCTCCCAGCAAACTCTCTCCTGTTCTCTGACTCCCACCTTCCCCTAGGCCCCTTTTCTAGAATGATGAAACGTCACAAATGGAAGTTTTCACCCCTGGAGGGTTGGTGGGGAGTCAGTGATCAAGACAGAGAAACCTGACAAACAGATCTTGGGGGTCTCCCTCCTGCTAACACCCCCTCCCTGTTCCCATCTGCCCCTCCCCTCCCCTTTGTGGGTCAAGGCTGCCAGTGTCTGGTTCTGTTTCATTGTGCTCTGGGGGAAGAGGAGAGTCGGGGGTGAGTGGGTGTCTGTGTGCATGAACATAAGGCCTCCGGGTTCATTCTGACACTGAATGAAAAACTCACCAATTATTTGTCCAATCTCATTAATATGCAGACAGACATCTGTTATTTAGGAGTCAACAGCAGAGGCATTTTCTTGGGGGGAGGGGCACTTGTGTACATGACTCTCTTGTCTCTAGCTACTGGGGGATATCTGCTTAGAAATCACCCCACTCCTCCAGACCTGGAGCCTCCCCTCTCTTACTCTTACCCTCAGCCTTGAGGAAAGCAGGAAGGGATTGACTAGAGATGAAGGGAGGCATGGGAACCTGGCTGGAAGGATGGAGGCAGGAGAGGAGCCAAAGTTATACAAGAAACTACTAGAACAAAGAACTAACCCCCTTCCTGGGGAAGACAGTAGAGTATGGGAAGAGAGCAATACCAGGTCCTGGTGTCTGCTGGGAAATGAAAGACATGACTTTGGGACATGACTCCTTCCCCACTTTCGCAGCCCCAATGAGGAGTTCTGGTGTAGCTGAGGAAGGTTACTATGGCAACATGGGGTCCTCACTAAAATTCTTCAGAGAAAGTAGTGAGGAAAGTTCAGAAAGATAGAGACCAAAGGACCCCAACCTTTGGAGGAGTGACTAAAGCTCTCTCCAGCTCCCAGGACAGGTAATAAGACACAGCCACTTCCATCTTCTTCCGGCTTTAGGTGCCCACACCAAACACTCCCTCAGGCCCAACTCAAGTCCTCAAACCTGCACAACTATCTTGGTTATAAAGGTTGACAACAGCTCAGGCTCTGCCAGAAGGTCAAAGCTTTTCTCTCATTTTTTTCTCCTCTCTGGAATCTTCTTCACTAGCACAACGAAGTAGATGTGATCAGCCCCCTTTTCTAGTATTAAGTCTGAGGTTCAGGCAGGTGCTGCCTTGCCAGTTGCAGTGTGTGGAGGTTAGTCTGAGTCCTCCCTCCTTCCCTTCCCGCCTCCCCCCCAGCAGGCTGATTGCTGAGGTTAAAAAACATTGGCTGCATCACAGCATGATTAATTGTTTATTTCATGAAATGATTAACGAGGCTACATTGTTTCTCAAATGGGTGTCTAATTTGTGGGGGAAACAGCTGCAGAGGAGGAAGCTGGGTCTGACTCTTGCCTCTAGGGTGGGGGTGGCTCTAAGTTCCCCTCCCCAGTCTGCAAGGGCCTTTGAGGATCAAGGAAGAGCCCCATTCCTTCCTCTCATCCACTGGGCTCCCCAGCCCAGAGGCACAGCCTCCTCCCCAGAAAAAAAAAAAAAAAAAAGATCTGTAGCCCAAACCTGAAGAGGGGACCAAAATCCATTCTGGGTGGTATTGGAAATGTATTAAACTTTGGGGGCTCCTCCAACTGATTTATCTTCCTAATTATGTTTGCTTTAGGCAGATATTGAAATGTGTTTGCATTCCCTGAGCGCAAATGGCAGGGGAGGGAGGCTGGGGAAAAGCGCCGATACAAACACTCTGCACTTTGGCAGCTGCAGGCTTCAGCCTGCTTTGTACTTGAGCAATTCAAAGTGGAGAAGGATCCAGCCAAAAATCCCAAGTTGATTTTTATGCCGGGTCCCTGAGAGGGAAGGGTCCAGTCCTCTGGAACAGACAGTGACCCACCTAGCTAGGCCTAAGAACCCCAGCTATCTCCAGCACCCTCAGCCCAGGACTTGGGGTCCTTGAGGAGGTTCTTAAAGTCAGCCCCTAACCAGGTCTTGGTTGACAGGGTAGGATGTCCAGTGCCCTTGAAATTATCCTAGAATCCTTGAAATTGGCCAAGATGAATTAGAATAGGGGTCCATCAGAAGGGTTCGCTGAGCCAGGTTTTAGAATAGGGGTCCAACAGGAGGGTCCGCTGAGCCAGGGAATGGGTAGGGATTTCCTTTTGAAAGTCTGGGGCCTAGCATCAGGAAAGGGGAACTCTTTTATGTGCTGTACCACAGAGCCCAAACCACTAACCCTCACCATATCATCCAGATAACCATCTATCCAAAAAACAAGTCTGATCACTCTCTGTTTGAAATCCATGGTGGCTGCTCACCTCCTCAGAATGAAGTCCTGGTTCCCTTGGCTGTGAAGCCACCTCATGTACCTTTCCAGGCTTGTCTTTTGCTCTTGCTGTCATGGGAACCCCACCATGCCGTGCTCATTCTCTTCTCCACATTTGCACCTGCTGTTCCCTCTGCCCAGAGTCTTTCTAACCTTCCCCATCTGGCAAACTCTTCAACCCTCAGGACCTGGCTTAAGAGAAGGACCTCCTGCAGCAACCAGTTCTTTTACAAACATCCTTTCTCCCTTTGCCAAGGCACTTTCACACCTAAGGTTCCTCTCCTCCCCACTGGGCTGGTCTGTGGAAGCTCAGAGACTGGTTCTTTCAGGCTTCCAAGCCCCTGTGTGACCCATAATGGTGCCATGTGCATTTGCTAAATGCCTAGGGCAGAATGGGCTGTGAATTAAGGTAGGATCCCTGCAGAAGGGAAGGGAAGATCTGTGTTCTCTCCCAATGTGTCTGGAAGAATTGGCTGGGGTTAAGACTGGGGGAGAAGGGGAGGGTCAAGTATAGTTCCTGGAGGAGAATGTCACCAAAAAGAGGCCAGTGGGATCAGAGCCAAGGAAGGAATACAGGACAATCTGAAACCAGACTCCTGAGAAAACAGACCAGCATTGTCCTTCCTGACAACAACTGTTCTTGCCATACCCTCCACTGGTTTTCATTCTCTAGTGGATAGCAGGGGTGACCCTAAATTCATAGCTGATGCTCCCCTATAAACATCAAGGAGCTCAGGATGGAATGTAGAAAGTCCCTGTCTTTAGGGAGACCCCAGAATCAAATGAGTGACTTTTGGAGAAACTTTATGCAGGGTCAACTTATGTAACACAGAGGCTCTTGATGCCTTCCTACCCTGTGACCCTGATCAATAGGTATCAATAGGCTCAAAGCCATGGGTGGAGATGGTGAGCAAGGGGCCTGCACCACTTTTGCAGGACCCCTCCCATGCTAGTGGCAGCCCCAACTGGGCTGGGTAATGCTAAGTGATTGCACATCAGTCCACTCCAAAACCCCTAATGGCCTAAGGATTGTCTGCCTCATTAACTGGAATGAAGAGTCCCAAGATATCTCGTCCCCTGACCTCTGGCTCCTAAAAGGACAGGTGTGATTCAACTCATGGCCTTTTTCTTGCTCCACATGTGGGTATGGACAGGAAAGTCCCTCGCAGTGATTAACCTTCCCTCCTTGCTGCTAGAGACTAGATTGTTTTTTTGAGAAAGCAACAAAACTAAAGCCACAGCCGTTTTCCATGGACATGGGCTTTATTTGGGACTGTTGGGGGAAGGGAAGTGGAAAGCTAGGATTGGTGAGCTGATGGGGAAGGAGCTTCTCCTTGCTTTAAAATGTAGTGTGTGTTGCCTGGAGGTTAGAATGTGTGAGAACAGCTGTAGAAGTGAGAGGAGAGAAAAAAAGATCATAAAATGGACACTTTCCTTAGGGAAGGAAGCCAGGACTAGGATTTAAGGACCAGGGGTGGAAAGGGAAGGTACCCTTTATATAGGGACTCAACCAAAGTCATTGCTTGATGCCATCTTCCCTAATGCCCACATGCCCTATCCCAGTTCATGCCCCAGATGCCCACCCTGTTAGCTCCCTCAACTTCCAGAGGAGAGGAAGGGGGATGAGGATGTGGGGAATGGTAACACCCTCTGCCCTCCAGCTCTCCTGGCCAGGAAAACTTCTCATTCTAACTGCCCGGACCTCCTAGCCAGGGTCAGGAGGTCAGGAAGTCCAGATGCAGGCGGGGGGAACAATTGTGCCCCTCACCACCCCTCCTCACACTCCCCACCGCAGCCCCTCACATGAGGTTGCAGCTCTTGGCACGATCCTTGTGTATCTCGCCCTCATTCCCCCGGTCTGGCCGTCCTGACAGCTGAGTGGACCGCTGAAGTCCCCGGCGTGAGTCAGTACGGCGCAGCTGCCTATGGCCACGGCCAAGGGAGGCCACTGTGGCCACATGAAAGACATCCCTGACGCTGCGCTCAGAGGACCTGGAGGAGCATTCAACATAGGACACGGCCCCCACCTGCTTGGCCAGCACAGTGCCCTGGAAAAGAAGAGCATAAAAGAAAGTTATAGGGCTTATACTGCTGCTCAGCAAAGGGCATGGATGCTGTGGGCTGAGGTTGAAGGTCAGTGTTTGGGGAAGGCCAAGGGTCAGAGGTCAGAGGACAGGGTAAAATGAGGAGCCAGGTAGGGCGTTTTCAAATCAGAGGCAGAGAAGGGCAGAGTTGAGAGGTCTAGGTTAGGATTAGGTTAGAGGTCAAGGTCCCACCTGCTCATGTGTAACAGGGATAAGTCTCTGCTTGGACAGCTCCCTCAGTGTGGCCAGGTCCGTCCGCATGTCCAGTTTACAGCCAACCAGCACAACCTTGGCATTGGGGCAAAACTCCTGAGTCTCACCCTGCCACTATTTGGGAGAAGAAAATAGTTATGGAGGGATAAAGGGAGGCACAGGGAAAATTCCTGCTCCACACCAGGAGGATGCCCTTCCTTCCTCATAGCATGCAGAAACCAGGTATCCTTCTGCATTCTCCCATGTGAGAAAGGATCTGGGAATATTGGGCTTGGGTTGACAGCACAATGGGGTTCAGAGAAGGAGATAATGAAGAGAGCTGCAATGGAGCTGTGGGAATGGGGCCCTCCTCTGCCCTTAAGGGCTAGGAAGGGTCTGCCAGCCTGGAATCTTCCCATTCCTACTCCCCTTTCCCATACTTTCTCTTGTGAACATACAAACCCCACCCTCCCTTGACTGGAAACTGGTGCTGCTAGCTGATTTCAGTCCATTCACCATGGGCTTTTCTCATGGAAATAGGGGCCTGAAGAGGAGGCCTCAGGGCTATCCTGAGCTCCAGGATCAACATTCTCATTCCCTTCATCTGGGGCTCCCAAACCAAGAAGAAGGGGAGAGCTGGTAGGGAATCCCTGAATACTTCTCTCTCCCCATATCCTCCAGCCATTGTTTTCAGCTGTGAAGGGGCGGGATAGGAGGAATGAGGGGAGAGTTGGGGTGGGGGGGAGCTTCACCCACTATCCAGCTTATAACCAAGCCCCAGCCATCACTTCTTCCTCAGGACCATACTGTCCAGTCCCCTCAGTCTAGCTGCCCTGCTTCCCCAGTCTCCCACCTTCTTAAGGACACTGTCCAGTGTTTCTGGCCGGCTAATGTCAAAGCAGATGAGCACAGCATCGGAATCAGGATAGGCCAGAGGCCGCACGTTATCATAGTAAGAGGAACCTGAGGGAAGACAGTGAAGGGACAGACAAGGGTCCTGAGTGAGTGGCAGGCCTAGGAGGGAATAATAGACTTAAGAAATCTTGGTTAAGGGATTCTGGGAGCAGAGAATGGAAAAGTGCAATCATTAATACACATCACAGAATTCTGGTATTATTCCAAGGAGAGGAGCAGGCAGAGGGGAAGTGAAATGGTGGGAAACATCTCTCTGGGTTTCCCTAAGAGTAATAATTCTCTACTCCCCCCATCCCCAAATACTGGGGACTGAACCCAAGAGTGCTCTACTACAGAGCTTGATCCCCAGCCTTTTTTTTTTTTTTTTTAATACTCATCTTCTAGTTGTAATTGGACACAACACCTCCACATTATTTATCTGTCCCTATGTGTTGCTGAGGATTGAACCCAGGGCCTGCATGCCCTTGGCGAGTGCTCCACTGCTGAGCCACAACCCCAGCTCCCTAGCCTCTTTTATTTTGAGACAGGGTCTCAGTTACCAAGGCTGACCTCAAATTTGTTATCTTCCTGCCTCAAGTTCCTGAGTAGTTGGATTATAGGCATATGCCATTGCACCCATCTAACAGTAATAATTCTTAATCTTTTTGAGTTTCAGACCCCTTTGAGAAGCTCAGGAAATCTATCAACATTCTCACAAAATTCTGATTCTACTTTCTGAGCTTGTTTTGACAGACTCCCCTCCCCGCCCAGTGGAACCCAGGGTCTTCCACATGCTAGGCAAGTGCTCTACAACTGAGCTATACCCTCAACCCTTGACAAACATCTTCTAAAGCCTTAAAATAAAAACCCTCCTCATTTTGGGGGGAAGGAGCAGGGGTAGGGAAAGAGCTCTCCCATCCTCTTGGGAATGGATCTCAGATTTCTTTAGTTCAGCTCAGAGAAATCACTCTCCTTTACCCCAAGAAGGAATTCTAAGTATATCTCCTATACTCAGTTCTTAAAAACACTTGTTCCAAAATAAAAGCCATTCCTTCCCAACTTTCCTAGGTAGGCAGAACATAGCTGAGGGGCTTTCTCCTTCAGGACATGGTTTCTATTAGGCTGAGTGTGCTCTGCCTCAGTTTCCCTGGCTTTAAGCAGATATTTGATATTCTTTTCTCCTAGAATTGGATGGATGGGCTAGGATGACCTGGAATCTAAGGTTTACTCAAGGGAGAGGTCAGGCTGGGGGCCTCAGAAGTCAGGGTGACCCCGAGGGACTTGGCTACCTGAAGTATCCCACATGTTGAGCTCAATGCGGCGTTTGTCGATCTCAAAGCTCGCAGTGTAGTTCTCAAACACAGTGGGGACATAACTCTGCAGATACAGATGGGTCAAGATGAAATCCTTTCTCCAGTTCTCACAAATGCCCTCCTTCCTCCCATACCGGGTCCAGCCCAGTCCCTGGACAGAAGTTGGTCTGGGGTTGGGCAAAGGGGAGATCTCGGGAGCTGCTGCCTCCACGGAATTTCTGCTAGGCTTCCAGACCCCTTCCTGATCCCTTCAGCCTTTAGTTCTCTCCCTCTCAGATGCCCAGAATCTCCGACATTACCCCCTGCGCGCCCTCCCGGATCCTCTGGTTCTCCCAAATCCCATCCATCTCGCTATGATCCCTAATTCCTTCCACCCCAATCCTCTGCAGTCCTTTCAGAGCCCCCAACGTCTCTTCCCCCTCTCCAAGCCCCTCTCTCTTGTCCCTGGTTACCTTGGCACCCGTTTCCATCCGTCCCCGGGGCCCCTGTCACCCATCCCCGGTCCCCTCTCAAAAAGCGGATTCCTCACCCCGGGGTAGGCGTCCTTGGCGAACACCTGCAGCAGCGCCGTCTTGCCGCACTCTGCATCCCCCACCACCACGATCTTGCAGCGGCCGCTCTGCCCCTCCATAGTCCCGGCTACGCGCCGGCCCCCCACGCCGCCCCCGTCTTGGGCCCCGCCGCCTCCTCTACCGCCACCTCCCTCGCCGCTGCAGCTGCAGCCGCTCGGGCCGCCGACACCGGCATCTCGCGGGCCCGCGCGGAGCCCCCCGCCCGGGGGCTGCGGCCCCCCTCCGCCCCGCCCCTAGCCTGGGGGCCGCGCCCCCAGCCCCGCCTCCCGCCCTCGCAGCCGAGGGGCGGGGCCCAGAGGACCTGGGAGGAGCCTGGGGAACCCGGGTCCTTGAGCGGGGTTCTAGGTCCCTGGTGCAGTCTAAGAGGCTCCTGAGGGTTTGGGGCTAGCCGAGACCCCGCTTATTTGAAGTCCTTGGGAGTGGGGGCAGGGCGGAGTTCGAGCGAAGTTCTGAGGGGTAGGGTGTGAGCGTCACATTCACGAGGCTGGGACCCACGCGTGCACGCAGGTGTGCCAGTGCGGATACGCGCGGTGGCAGCCATCCACTTCCTGAACACAGGGGGCGCGAGATGACTGGGAAAGGAAAAAGTCTTTGGTTTAGTCTCCCTCCTCCACTCTTGTGTCCTGGCGGGGGATTTGGGGAAAATGGGAATATAGACTCCTACACACCCACTCGGTGGCGGGTGACATCATAGCTTTCCGTCCCCATGGCGACGGGTGGCCGGGTCTGGGGCTGTAGTGACTTAACCGCGGGCCTGGACTAACAGGGAAACGTGGACTGAGTTCCTTAAACCAAGTGCTGAGTGAAAGTTTTGGGGAAGCTGCGTCCCCTGGTGGATGCTTGGGGAGAAGGAGAAAGGGAAGAAAAAGATGATGATGAACTAATTACTGACTGGAGCCAGAGCCAAGCCCAAAAGTCAATTCAGGCTTGACTTAGATTCTAACAGTAATCAAACCCATGTTTGCATCTGCATGTCATCGTTTATCTTTTAAAAATGCTTCTTTAAATCGGAGACACTAGATTTATTTTTGCTTGTTGTAAATAACCCTATAAATATAACTATAGCACCAGCACCAGCACCACTTTACAGGAGGCAAAATGAGGCACAAAGTGTTAATAAAGTCAGAAAGATTTAAAAGTTCGGTCTCCATGCTTTTAGTTTGCCACTGTAAGGCCACAGTGAATGAAGCCTGATTCTTTGCAAGGTTACTGATGGATAGAATCAGAGCTTGAGGTACAACCTGATTGGGTTCTGGTCCACAAGTGGCTGGTTCCCCAAATCTGATGTAAACTCAAACTTTGGGACTGTCCTTCAGAATGCTTCTTAACACAGCTTTAAGTTTTCATAAGGTTTATTGTGAATAAGTAAGTTAAACACAATTTATTCATGTTATAAGAATGTCCTCATGTGTATCAGTGGTCCTATGCGACTGAACCCCTTTTTCCCGCTCTGGAAGCTCGCACTGCAGACTTGGCCCTTTAAGTCTGAACGCTAGGCCCCGCCCCAGACCCGGCGCCCCACCCAGCTGGTTGGAATCCGCAGCCGCGGCACATCCCGACCTGCGCCCCGCCCTCCCCAGCTGTGCACCCTCAGTCCAGCTGTGCTCGCTCGTCGGGAGTCCAGCCATGTCCGCCGAGAGAGAGGTAGCCGAAGCGGCCACTGTGATGGTGGCGGCGGCCGAGGAAGGGGCCAAGGAAGATGTTTCTTCGCAGCCCCCGAAAGCTGAGGCAACTAGCGACCCGCAGCCGCCGGCGGCCTCTGAAGGAGCGGCCGCCGCCTCTCCGCTGCCGCCGCTGCGCTGCCTGGTGCTCTCTGGCTTCGGCGGCTATGACAAGGTGAAACTGCAGAGCCGGCCGGCCGTGCCCCCAGCTCCCGGGCCCGGTCAGCTGACGTTGCGCGTCCGGGCCTGCGGGCTCAACTTTGCAGATCTCATGGCCCGGCAGGGGCTGTACGACCGGCTGCCACCGCTGCCCGTCACTCCCGGCATGGAGGGTGCGGGCGTTGTGATCGCCGTGGGCGAGGGAGTCAACGACCGCAAGGTGAGCGGGCCAGTGCAGGGTAGGTAGGGACTGCGCAGGCCGCGGGGCAGTGGGGCGCGAGTGGGCGGGCGCCGGGGGTGTGGCAGGGCGGGGGAAACTGGCACGGATCTGGGTAGACAGACATGGAAGACGTAGGGAAAAAAAAAAACTTATGTTTTGAGGATCTTGGAGAAAGGAAATTTGTTTGTCGAGGGGACAGTTAGCGTTCCTTCCCCAGCCATTTTTAGTTGCTATACCCCCCTAGTGGGGTTAGGTGGGGTGTGTGTGTGTGTGTGCGGGGGGTGGGGGGGGGAGACAATAAGGCGCTCCTGCGCATGCGCACTATGCCCGCTCACTCCCCACCCCATCCACACTTACACACTAAAACCACACCTGTCTGTACCCCTGCCCACCAAATACTCCCTGGGTAATTGTGGTCTGTGACCCTAAGTGACGGTTAGCGTCCTCTTTTCCGGAGGGAGCTTGAGGAGCTGGGTAGTCGAGGTTGGACGGGGGTGCAGTGGCCTTGCCAGAGCCCTAGTCACATGCAGCCCCGTGGTCTGTGGGGGTGTGAGGCGGCCCCTCCCTGCGCGGGGCCATGGAGGAGGACACGCCCTTCATGGAGGAGTGGGAGCCGTGCTGCCCCACCGCCAGCAGCCTTACACTACCCGACTGGTGTTGGGTGGAGGAAGTGGGATTGGGTCTCCTAATCTTTGTCTGGAGCTCTCTGTCTCCCGTGACTGCAATATCTTCTCCTCTGACTCAGCCGGCCGGCTACAACCCTGAGATGCCTTAGGGAGCTTCCAAGCAGAAACGCTTCTGCCTTCCTTGGGGACCCCCACCTCAGAAAGCCCCCAGTGGGAACCATTTGGGGCAAAGTGGGGAGGTGTGGCACCGTGAGCAGGTTGGCCCAGCTCTGCCGGTCGTTTTTCCTTCTCATTTGTCATTAATCTTGGCCACAACCCCGGACTCTAGAGACTTCCATATGAGCAACTTTTTGAAAAACCTGGGGGGACACATCATGTGTTTAGGGGTTTCTTTTCAAATCTTGTGTGAGGAGCGGATGCACTCTTCCTATTATCTGACCTAGATTTGTTGAGGTTATTGTACATAAGCCCTTAAAGGTTTCTCCCTAAATTCAGCTGTGGCCCCACCCTCACCCTGACTTCTAAATAATCCCACCCCTGAGAAAATGCTAAGAGGAATTTGGGGAGGGGGAATTGTCATTCACGTTACTGCTGAAGGCCACACACCTATTCTCCCGTCCCCACCCACTTTCCGCCCGATAAATACAGGATTTCCTGACCAGGGAAGAATCTGATGTAAGAGCCTGGATTCTGTGGGGAGGGCCCTATCTCCCTCCTGTGGTCTGGGCTGGGAGGGTTAAGTCCCTGACCTGTGATGGGCTGAGGGTGAGCCATGAGCCAGGCTAGAGACTTGTTCTGGGCCAAATCTGGGACTGGCCACCACCCTGAATGGCTGCAATGTTTGCAGCTCTCCTAGGACTTGTTAGACCTGAGTCCTGGGATGGAGGGCTTTGTTCCCCAGACCTCAGGCCACAACTGTGGAGAAAGATCCCAGTCTTCTCTTAGTTCTCCTCTTCAGTGGAGTATAGGATCTTGAAGATGTGAAAAAGGGCTTGTGGCCATGGTGTATTCCTGTAATCCCAGACATACAGGAGGCTGAGGCAGGAGGATCACAAATTTGAGACCAACTGGGCAACTCAACAAGACCTTGTCTCAAAACAAAAAATAAAAAGGACTATGATGTAGGTCAGTGGTAGAGCGTCCCTGGGTTCATTCCTCAATACCACAAAAATTAAAATTAAATTAAAAAAAAAAAGGAGTGTGTAGGAGTCCCACTTCCTTTCCCTATAGATCCTAAGTCTTGTTAATATAGATTCCCATCATTCCTGGCAGGAACTAAGAGAGACCTGGATTGTCCTGGAACAATACCCATACCTCCCTCTCCATACTCTTCAGAGAGCTAGGAGAGGCTCTTTCTTCCACCTGAGGACTACCCCCTCCTCCTTGCCCTTCCCTTGCCCTGGTTGGTAAGCTAGAAGGATTGTTATCTTTGTCCCCTTTTCCTCCTGCAAAGAGGCTCCTGTGCAAGTGGCTGAGAATGAGAGAAAACACCTTTTCCTAGTGCCTGGGATGGTGTGTCATTCCTTATGCATTGCCCCTCCCACATGATCTCTGGGTGAAGGTGTTTTCTGAGCCCGTAATACTGGCTCAAATACAACTTTTGATGGATCACACCCAGCCCTAACCACTCAGAGACATTTACCTGTGCTTTGGCAAGGTCCTTACCACATGCTGCCCTCTTCCTTCAGTTATTTGTGTGACTTCCTCTTCTGCTATTATTGTTATCATTGTTATTACCTAACATTACCAAGTGCTTACAATGTGCTAGACATTGTGTTAAAAGTCCCTGAGTTTTTTCATTTAATTCTCATCATTCCCCTACTTTACAAGAAAAACTGGTTAAATACTTTTATTTGCCCAAGGACACATTGCCAGTAAACAGTGAAACTCATTTTTATAACCAAAAACAGTTTGATCTCTTCAATAATACTCATGCTGCCCTAACTGTAATCTTCTTGCATTCAGAGTTCTTACACAATAATTAAGTGCATGATCTGTAAAATGGAAATAAGGATAGTATCTACCTCAGAGTTGATGTAGGGATTATTTGGGTGCTTATATATAAAGCACAGGGCATAGGGCCTAGAGCCCTCAGTAAGCACTCAGTGAAGGGTAGTGCTTATTGTTGTTGTTGATAATGTTGTTATTATTACAATGACTTCTATTGCTGTTTTTACTGCTATTTCTTTTTTTTAATATTTATTTTTTTAGATGTAGATAGGCACAACACAATGCCTTTATTTTTATGTGGTGCTGAGGATGGAACCTGGGTCCCACCCGTACTAGGCGAGTGCTTTACCGCTGAGCCACAATCCCAGCCCCTTTACTGCTATTTCATCTCAAAGAAGATGGCTGGGCACATAGTGGAAAGTCAGTAAATCACCTTAGGTGAATTAATTGACTGAATGCTGCTATTCTCCCATTCTTCAAGGCAGGGGATCGGGTGATGGTGCTGAACCGGTCAGGGATGTGGCAAGAGGAGGTGACTGTGCCCTCAGCCCAAACCTTCCTGATGCCTGAGGCCATGACCTTTGAGGAAGCAGCTGCCTTGCTGGTCAATTACATCACAGCCTACATGGTCCTCTTTGACTTCGGCAATTTGAGGCCTGGCAACAGCGTCTTGGTACACATGGCTGCAGGTGACAGGTCCTTTCTGTTTTCCCCTTTCCTTTCCAGATTTTCCTTCCAGGCTCTTCTAAAGCCTGTCTGGTTTGTTGTCATGGTAACACCAGGCTGCCTTGGCCTGTGGCACCTAGAGGCCTCTGCAGTATAGTTGCCATGGTAACATTCAGGCACCAGGTCCAGCCTAGTGTCCTCAGCAACATGCCCTCACTCCATACCTTCTCTTCTCCAGTGATCCTCCCTCAATTCTTAATTATGGAAATTGGACATGGGCCCCAAAGTGAATCTAGGCACAATAAAATTGATGGACTGACTGGGTCCTTGGGAGACTACTATGAAGAATAGTGACTAGGTGACTCCATATCCGCTTCTTCTGGATGTTTTTTTTTTTGTCAATGAACCTTTATTTATTTATTTTTTTATCTATCTACCTACCTGTTTATTTACATGGGGGTGCTAAGAATTGAACCTAGTGCCTTACCCATGCTAGTGGTACTCTACCACTGAGCTATAACCCCAGACCTTTTCTGGGTATCTTGCTGCAGGTGGTGTGGGTATGGCAGCTGTGCAGCTGTGTCGTACAGTGGAGAATGTGACAGTGTTCGGAACAGCCTCAGCCAGCAAGCATAAGGTGCTGAAGGAGAATGGGGTCACACATCCCATCGACTACCACACAACTGACTATGTGGATGAGATCAAGAAGATCTCCCCCAAAGGTAGGGGGTCAGGGTATGGGAGTGGGTAGGATGTCACAAGACCAGAAGAAGGTCTTTAGATCTATGGATCCTAATGTTGTTCCTGGGTCCCCTACTTTGTGACAGGAGTGGACATCGTCATGGACTCTTTGGGCGGGTCAGATACTGCCAAGGGCTACAACCTCCTCAAACCCATGGGCAAAGTTGTCACCTATGGTGAGTTCTTGAGCCAGAGATGGAGAGGATGTTAGGGGCAGGAGGGTGGGGTAGGTCTGATTAGTGGGAAACTGAGATATAAGAGCCTGTGGCTTTTGAATGAAGAAGGTGCAGAGACTTGGGGGCTCTACAGAGAGGATCAGGGTTACACTCAGGTTGCTGCCTGCTGGGTGCCAGCTACTTTCATTCTCTTTTGTAACTTTTCTTGTGAGTCATAGTAAATCATTGTGTTCTCTTTGTGCTCCTGTCTGGGGACAATTCCTGATACAGAACCAACCAGTCTGCTTTCCTTCTGACTTCCCCTGCTGGGCTTCTTAGGCAAGCTAGATTTTCATTTTAAAAAACTACTCCACACAAAAAGTTTAGGATCAGGAATGCAGCTCAGTTGTAGAACACTGGCCTAGCATGCATGGGACCCTGGATTTGATCCCAGCACTGAAAAAAAAGGAAATAAAGATTAGATTCTAAGTGAGCCTGAGAGGATTTGGGCCAAGTAAGCAGAAGTAAGGAATCATCCTGCACTCCGTGGCAATGGTAAGGAGAATTGCAAGGAAATACAGGGGTACATGAGCATGGATTCATACATTCAGGCATGTACTTGGCACCTGGATCACAGGCCCTATCACCCCACCCCTCAGGAATGGCCAACCTGCTGACGGGCCCCAAGCGGAACCTGATGGCCCTAGCCCGCACATGGTGGAATCAGTTCAGTGTGACAGCTCTGCAGCTGCTACAGGCCAACCGGGCTGTGTGTGGCTTTCACCTGGGCTACCTGGAGGGTGAGGTAGAGCTGGTCAGTAATGTGGTGGCCCGCCTTCTGGCTTTGTACAACCAGGGTCACATCAAACCTCACATTGATTCCGTCTGGCCCTTTGAGAAGGTGAGTGTGGTGACCTTTCAGGGTGGCAGGACCTAAGTAGGCCTTGTGAAGGGTGTGGTCTCAAGGGAAGAGGGAGGGAAACAACTCCTTTGGGCTGCCTCTTGTGGGACGGGGACCAGATGGGATCAGAGTCTTCTCTTCCCTTCCAGGTGACTGATGCTATGAAGCAGATGCAGGAGAAAAAGAATGTGGGCAAGGTCCTCCTGGTTCCCGGGCCAGAGAAGGAGAACTAGGACAAGGGACTGAGGACCCTTGAGGCCTGGAAAGGGAAGGGAAAGTTGGGAAGCCCCATTTCTGATGACCACCAGACTCTCACATTTCATCCTCTTATCATAATGCTCTTCCCTCCCTCTCTCCCCAAAGGTCTCTGTGGTGATGAACACTTCCGGGCCCTGTTCTTTCTCTTTGGTCAGGGCTGCTCCCTCCCCCTTCCTGCCCTCAAAGAGGTTGGGAAGTGACCACTTGGATGTTTGGGCCCTGCCAAGGGGACAGGGAGGGTCAGAAGGAGGCTGATGGCTTCCTGCCCCCACCCTTTCCCGGGCCTGCTGTGCTGCTTTTGTGCCAAGGTTAGCTAATCCCTCCCCATCCTGTTGTATGTGCTTCCGCTTCTGCCTCATCTTCTCTCCCACCCCTGCCCCACCACCTCCCCAAAGAATTGAAATGTCAGCTCAGGATACGGGGCCAATCTGTGTGAGCCCAGCATGTACCTGTCTCTCCCTAATGTCCCTTCAGCCCAGGGCCGACCAGCGCCCACCTTTGGGCTTGATCAGTTCCCAACTTTGTCGTCTGTCCCCAATTTATTAAGCACAGTTGGATTACTTCCACTTCCAGGTTTTCTGCCATCCTTAACCAAGGCCGCCTCTTACAACAAGGACAGGAAACAGACCCATGTCCCAGGTCACAACTCTGGGAGGGAGGCAGAGCACCCCTACCCTTCACTGAGGTCTCTGGATTTGTTCTCAGTGCCTTAGCATCGGAAAACCTGTGCTTGTGTGTGTTTATTTGAGGGGGGGGATCCCTGTCTCTGGCTTCCTCCTTCCTGTCCTCCCCAGTGCCTTCCTTATTCTGGTGGAGATGGGGTTTTACTTCTCCCCAGTCCTACAACACTGCCAAAAATCTGTGTATGTGCCAGTGGGTGGGGGGCCAGCCATTAGCATCTTGGGGTCAGGGCAAAAAGTAGTTGCCTTCAACGTGGTCTGTGCCATGTCCTGTCTTTTATCAGACCTGGAGGAGAACAAGATGAGAAGCTTTAACAGGCTGATCTGGGAGATGCAATGTTATGTCTTGTTCTGGGACCAAAGTGAAAATCAAAGCACATTCCCTTTGTAGTCAAGGAGGCCTCACCACCTTCTCCCAGAGGGAGGCAGCTTTTCAGCTCAGCCCCAAACTTTGTTTACATGGTGGGGAGATAGAGCAGGAAAATAAAGGGGGGTGGTAAGGATCTGTACCATGGGAACCAAAGTGGGGACTTCCTAGGGAGGAGAATAACTCCCTCTGCTGAGTTGGCATTAGGGAGGATTATTGCCCCAGCCATTGCTAATGGGAGGTGGGGGGTGGGGGGATTCAGCCTCTTCCTTGTCTAAATGAGGCCTACATGTGGGAAGTGCGATTTCTGCTTTTGTGTACCCCACCCCATTACCGCAGCTGCCTTTGTGTTTGTGTCAATAAAAAGCCAAACCCTGGGTCCTTGATGTTGCCTTAGAGTGGAGGGGAAAGTGAACTCCTGGAAGGCCAGTGCTGATGGCAGGAAGTCAGGGTTCTTCCCTGTCCCAGTCTCCCTTCCATACCCAAATCAAGTTTCCTTTTATGAATGAAATGAGGAAGGACATCATGCCAAGTAGGCACTTTTACTCTTCCCTGGCAGCGGTTCACAATGTGTAATCCCTTCCCCCTGTCAGTAAACGTAAAGATCTATGCTTACCCAACCGCAGCTGGTTGGAGAACCTAGACTGACTCAGAGGTGAAGACTGCCAGGCCCTGCTTTCCTGGGGGCACAACTGCCAGGGCTTCCACCTCCCCACCCCCTCGAGTGGGCTTCTGGAAGTGAATCTCTAAGATGTCATGCATCTCTGGGCCATCGAGGACATCGGGAATGTTGAGTACCAGCACTGAGCGGAGAACTGTCTGGGATCTGATCTGAAAAATAAGCCAGGAGATGGTAAAGACTCATCAAGAGATTGGGGCAGCAGATGCCCTGTGAGAATATGGAAGGGTCAGGATGGTGGTGGGTAAGGTAGGTAGGGTTTAGAGGCCCTGATCCTTGGGCAGGTTTCTGGCAGATAGACAGGTCTAAATCCCCATCATCCACCCTCCCACTTACCTCAGCCTTCTGGATCTCCCCACTCACATAGGGAAAGACTCTCAGAGGAACCTCCTGCCTTCCCAATGGCACTCTGAATTGGCCAATCCGGCACAGGTTCTGGGCCACTGTGGGGAACAAGGAAGGGTAGACATTTACCCTCAAGCCCTCTCCTCTCCTGTGACCTCATGCACAATGAAATCTAATCTCCCTGCAGTAGGCCGTTACCTTCTTCCTTAGCAAAACCCAACACAACACTTCCTTGCAGCAGTTCCCGAGTTTCCACGTCCCCACCCCCATTCCTGGCTTTGCCAAAGAAGATCTCCAGCTTGTCCAGTAGCTCCTCCTCACTCAGCCTGAGTTCAGCAGGAAATCCACTAACCAATACCCTCTGGTCATTCCTCTGGCTGGACACCTAGGAAGAGACAGGCAGGAGTGATCCCAGACTCAATTTATTTCTCGAAGCCCAGGTACAGCACACCCTTTCCATATCCCAGGACCTTATCATTCTGTTACCTGGATAGTGGTCACCATGGGTAGCTCCAAGGGTTGGACCTGTACCCGCAGCCAGCACTCCTCCATGTCAATCTTATGTTCCTTTTGTTGAAGCACTTGATCAGCAACTGGATAGCAGGAAGAACATGGTCAGTACTGGGTAACCTCCCAGCCTCCCTCCTGAGATTCACCCCAAGCTCACCTTTGGGGTCATCGAAAATGACCAGAGCAGACCCTCCAGGCAGAGGGCAGCAGATCCGAAGATTGGAAACTAAAGACTTGGGCACTGGTCTGCCCTGCTTAGTGTGTCCTCGGAACACTAAGGGGAATTCTGGTACAGGGAATGGAATCTGGAGGTACAGAAAGGGAGGCTGATAGACTCTGAAAGGGTTAGAGAGGTCCCTAATCCCTCCTGAGTAGATGGTGCCCCCAATTCAGTTTGATTGACAGAGCTGAATACATCTACTGAAAGAAGAGCTGGATTGATGAATGGATAACATAGCTCAGTCCCATAATGGGCACTTTATATATAAGATTTTAGTTTGTTCTCATACAAAGCTGAGAGGTAGTTCTACTTTACAGATGAGAAAACTGTGGCTCAGAGAGTTAAAGTAACACATTGAGGTCACACAGCAAGGAAGTGGCAGGGCCCAAAGTAAAGAACTCCCCAGCTCTTTTCCAGCAGACTGCACGTCATCTTCCTGCTTACCTTGTCTTTGGGAGAATTCCTGAGCTCCCTTTTTAGCTGCTGCAACTCCTGCAGTCTCATCTTTAGTCTGACCTGCTCCTCCTGAAGGGTGCAGAGGGTCTATTGGAACACAAGGGAACAAGCAACTAGTCACCTGCCTTTCCAGAGAACAAGCAAGCCCAGGGGAAGAGTGTCCTTTTCTGGACTCCCCAGAAGCAGACATGATGATTGGCCTCAGAACAACCCAAACCCTTTACCTTGCCCTGGGCTGGTCCTGGCACACTCCACCTGGGGATGGCTAGCCTCAGCTGCTCTAGGAAGGGCTGGAGCATTGCAGCAGCCATGGCTGGTTTGTTACCGCAGATCTAGAGCTTAAAAAACACTCATCAAGCTCCCACTATGAGACAGTGAGCCCTAACACAGGGCAGTGGAAATTAAGGGTCCAGCCCTGGGGCCTATACCAAACTACCTAAGATAGTCAATGCACAGTCACTGATTGTAAAGGTCAGCAGGAGTTTAGAGGAAGTAGTCCAGAGGGATTAACACAGCAAGGGAGGCCTCTAGGAGGAGTGGAGGTCGAGTTGCATAATGCCATAATACTGTTTGCTAACTTGTTTTTTGTGGGGTGGGGTTAGGGATTGAACCCCAGGCCTTGCAAATGCAAGGCACACATCTACCACTGAGTTATACCCCCAGCCTATTTGCTATTATTTACTAAATAACTTACAATATGTTAGGCACTGAGCTAAGGCCTTTTATATGGATTATATCCCTCAATTCTCATGACAGCTCTATATGATAGATACCCTTTTATCCTTATTTTACAAAAAAAAGAAAACCAAAATTGAGGTTAAATGGCTTGCCCAAAGTCATTTGGCCCTAGGCAGGCTGATTCCAGATTCCAACCAGTGCTGTACAGAGAAGAAATCAAGCCCAGAGCTAGCAAGAATTTATATATCTCCTAGCTTATATCTTAACTGCAACTTTTTCCATGTGCCAACCAGCCTTTCAGGCTGATGTGATTTGGAGTAGGTCCAGAGAGACAGCCAACAGCACAGGCAGGGAAATGGCACCAGGGATACAAATAAAATACACCTTTGTTTGTGGGCTGGAGTAGACACTGGCTGGCAGAGTTCACACTGTGGTTAGGAAGGTCAAATTTAACTGTGGTTAAACAAGGTTAGCTCAGAGAAGAGTGAGCTTACTTGGAAAGATGAGACTCTGTCCTGGTCACCTCTGTATCCCCAGTGTCCAGAAAAGTGCCTGACACAAAAGACTTTCACTAAATGTATGTTGAATGAATGCATGAAGTGAATGAATGATAGGGTGAGAGCATGTTACCAAAGGCACTGAAAAAATTCAGTGAGTTTATTTTTTTTTAAGCAGAGGAAAACTAGAGCTTGACCAAATTATGCTGGTTTATGAATAGTGAAAAAGGTCCCTAGCTGTGGTGGTACATGCCTGTAATCTCAGTTACTCAGGAGGCTGAAGCAGGAGGATTGCAAGTTCAAGGCCAGTTTCAGCAACTTAGCAAAACCCTGTCTCAAAATTAAAAATAAATAAATAAATAAAGGATGAGGGAGGGAGCTCAGTGGCAGACCACTCCTGTGTTCAATCCCCAGTACAAAAAAAAAAAAAAAAAGACTCCTTGGAGTCTTGCCTTATTTAGCAGAGGGCAATGAACCAGAAACAATGCCAAGATTTTGGACCTGTGGGTCCCTGAGTTTTGTAGCCAAACAGGCATTATACCAACAGGCAAGGGAAGTGTGTCAGTGGCTATTAAGGACCTAATATGTATCAAGAATAGTCAGACTTATTCATGTATCATAAAACCACCTCCTGGCCTGAGGGTGTAGCTCAGTGGTAGAACCCTTGCCTAGCATGCAGTGAGGCCCTGGATTTGATTCCCCAGCACTGCAAAAATCAAAACATAAATAAATAAAAACAAAACAAGATGTTAAGAGCTTGCCTTTTTTCTTTTTTATGGTACTGATTGAAACTAGAGGTGCTTTATCACTGAGCAACCTACATCCCTAGCCATACCTTTATTTTGAGATGGTCCCTAAATTGCTTAAGGACCTTGCTAAGTTGCTGAGGCTGCCCCTGAACTTGCAATCCTCCTGTTTCAGACTCCTGAGTCTCTGGGATTATAAGCATGCACCACTGTACCCTGATATAAAGGTCCTCTGAGAGACCAGTTTTAAGCTAGGTGTGGTGGCACATACCAGCAATCCCAGCCACTGAGGAGGCTGAGGCAGGAAAATTGCAAGTTAAGGGTGAGGATGTAGCTCAGTGATAAAACACTGTTGGGTTCAATACCAGGATACCCCTCAGAAAAAAAGTAAAAAGGGCTAGGGCTAGGGCTCAGTGGTAGTATATCCCTGGGTTCAATCTCAGCACTGCAAAACAATAGTTTTAACGGAGGTGGGAGTGAGGTGGGGTGAATCAAGGTTGTCCTTGGGAGCTCCATTTCTGAAAAGAGTATTGATGATAACAAACACATTGAGCATTTGGTATGTGCTATAGTAGGCTAAGTTTTTCCTATATTAATTTATGGGTTATCTAGTCTAATTCTTATCATTTTTTACCAAACTTAATGGTGTAATTCTTTTTTATTTTTAATTACTTGTTTATAGTACTGGGGATTGAACCTTGCATTATGGTAGGTTGTTAGAGGTAATTACTCAAGATAAACTACATTCCTCAGTCCCACCCCTTTTCTTACTCTTTTTATTTATTTATTTTTTGGACTGGGAATTGAAGCCAGTGTGCTTTACCACTGCGCTATTCACCCCTTTTAATTTTTTTTTTTAATATTTAACTTTTTGGGCTGGGGATGTGGCTCAAGCGGTAGTGCACTCGCCTGGCATGCATGCGGCCTGGGTTCGATCCTTGGCACCACATACAAACAAAGATGTTGTGTCCGCCAAAAACTAAAATAAATAAATAAATAAATAAATATTAAAAATTCTCTCTCTCTTAAAAAAATATTTAATTTTTAGTTGTAGTTGGACACAATGCTTTTATTTTACTTATTTTTATGTGGTGCTGGGGATCGAACCCAGGGCCTCGTGCATGCTAGGCAAGCACTCTACCGTGGAGCCATAGCCCCGGCCCTTAATTTTTTAAAAATTTGTTTATTTTATTTAGTTCTAATCAGTTATACATGACAGCAGAAAGCTCTTCAATTCATTGTACACAATGGAGCACAATTTTTCACTTCTCTGGTTTACATGAAATTGTCACATCATTCAAGCAATCATACATGTACCTAGGGTAATGATGTCCGTCTCATTCTACCATCTTTTCTACCCTCATGCCCCCTCCCTGCTCTTTTTATTTTTTGAGACAGAATCTTGCTAAGTTGCTGAGGACCTTGATAAACTGTTAAGGTTGGCCTTGAATTTGTGATGCTCCTGCCTCAGCCTGCTGAGTAGCTGGAATTACAGGCCATGTGCCATCGCATGCATCTGGCTATAGTACAATTTTTGTAGTATAATTCCTGTAGTTTTTTTTTAAATTATTTTTTAGTTTTAGGTGGACACAATATCTTTATTTTATTTTTATGTGGTACTGAGGATCGAACCCAGTGCCTCATGCATGCTAGGCAAGTATTCTACCACTGAGCCAAAACCCCAACCCCCTATAGTTTATTATTTATTTTTAAGAGAGAGTGAGAGAAAGAGGGAGAATTTTATTTTTTTTATTTTTTATTTATTTATTTTTAAATATTTATTTATTTATTTTAGTTTTTTTCGGCAAACACAACATCTTTGTTTGTATGTGGTGCTGAGGATCGAACCTGGGCCGCACGCATGCCAGGCGGGCATGCTACCGCTTGAGCCACATCCCCAGCCCCAGGGAGAATTTTAATATTTTTATTTTTCAGTTCTCGGCGGACACAACATCTTTGTTTGTATGTGGTGCTGAGGATCCAACCCGGGCCGCACACATGCCAGGCGAGCACGCTACCGCTTGAGCCACATCCCCAGCCCATCCCCTATAGTTTAATTCTTGTAGATGATAGGTAATCTTTTGAGGAGGTTTAATATAATTCCCATCTCCATCTCTCTTTTTTTTTTTGGTACTGGGGATTGAATGCTTTACCACTGAGCTACATCCCTAGCGCTTTTTGTTATTTTTTATTTTGAGTCAGGGTCTCCCTAAGTTGCTAAGGCTGGCTTTAAACTTGTGATCCTTCTATCTCAACCTCCTGAGCCGCTGGGATTACAGGTGTGCACCACTATGTTTGGCTCTCATTTCCATCTTATAGGTGAGGAAATGGGATAAGACTGTTTATTTTATTTTGTTTTTGGATTGCTGGGAATGAACCTAGGGCCTTGCACATGCTAAGCAAGTACTCTATCACTGAGCTACATCCCCAGCCCTAGAGTACAAACTTACTACATCTAATGATTTGCTCAGGGTGACACACTTTGAACAAATTAGGATTTAAAATCAACCAGGCTGGCTCCAGAGCCTGTGGTTTTTTGGGGGCAAATGAAAAATTCCCAAGGGAGAAATTTCGTTATGTGGAAAAAATAGGGTAGTATCAGGAAAGGCTGAAAAAACAGGAGGGTGAGATTCACTCATTCATTCAACAGTGTTTATTTGTTTATTTTCGGTATTGGGAACTGAACCCAGGGTCACTTTACCACTGAACTACTTCCCCAGCCCTTTTTATTTTCATTTTTAAAATCAATCAATCAATCTATCTATTTATTTATTTTTGATGGTGCTAGGAATTGAGCTCAGGGCTTGCACTCACCAAGCAAGTACTGTACCACTGAGCCACATCCGCAACTCCCTTTTTTTTTGACACAGGGTCCCACTAAATTGGGTAGGGACCTGCTAAATTAAGGAGACTGGCCTTGAATGGCAAGCACTCTACCAACTGAGCTATATCCCTAGGCCAAGGCCTTGAATTTGTGAACCTCCTGCCTCAATTTCCCAAGCTGCTAGGAATACAGAGGCAGGACATCATGCCAGGCTCAACAGTGGTTATTGAGTGTCTAATATATGTTAGGGACTGTACTACTAATCACTGGCAACCAATGCCAAACAGGGTATGCAGAGACCAGCCCTCACAGAGCTTAGTCTATAAGAGCATCATGAGTCAGAGAAATTTAACTCTCAGAGGGGGAAACACTTACTCCTGACCCTGGAGCAGGCCAGTGGTTAGGCTGGTATGGAAATATAAGTGAGGGATATTTTGGGGAGGACAGATCTTTGGGAACAGGGCATGACTCATCATAGAAGTTCTTATTTGGGCCATAGGACCCTTTGAGTATCTTTTAAAAATGTATGGATTCTCTAGCGGGGCATAGTGGTTCACATCTGTAATCCCAGCAATTTGGGAAGCTGAGGCAGGAGGATCATAAATTTGAGCCCAGCTTCTACAATTTAACAGGATCACATCTCAAAACAAACAATAAAAAGGGCTGGGGAATGTAACTCAGTGGTACAGCGTCCCTGAGTTCATACCAGGAAAAAAAAAAAAAAAGCATGGATTGTCTTCTAAAAAACACACATTCACACAAGAAATTCACAAGATCAAGACTTGCTGGTTGGGAGAGATAATCCCAGCCCAGCATTGTTTCTTCCAGCCCTTCAGCAGGTCTGAGATGAGCAGGTTCACAAGTTCAAGATCCAGAGAAGAGCTCCTCTGCTCCCCCCACACCCTTCTTCTCACTTACAGTATTGATGGTCACTGACATTGGTCTGGGGTCCGTTGGGTAAAAGTTGAGGCTTCAGAGCTGGTCACAGAGTGGCAGAGTCCACCACAACAAAATTTTTCTTATATGCTTTGAGGGACTTTGGTCTCCTCCAGCCCTAATGCGCCTGAAACAAACTTGTGAAGGTTCTGCAGGAAGTCTTTTTGCTTCCACTTTCATTTCAGGGAAATCCCAGCCCTCTATCAAAGCTTCTCCACCTCTAGGTGGAGCTTCTTGATGTTGAAAACTTGACTACCCAGTCATGCGCAGTGGGGCATGATTGTGATTCCTGTGGCTTGGAGGCTGAGACAGAAGGATAAGCAAATTCAAGCCCAGCTTTAGCAATTTAGAAGCCCTAAGTAACTTAGTTTGGCCCTGTCTCAAAATAAAAGGGGATGGGGATATAGCTCAGTGCTAAATTGCTTCAGGGTTAAATCCCCAGTACCCCCTTCTCCTTCAAAAACAAAAAAAATCCTGACTACCCAGCAATAAGGTTTCAAGAGAAGCCACCTCACAAGCAACTGCAAAGTAAATACTGGCCCCAGTCAACCATTTCCAGGTAATCTAGACAAACCTGTCAATAGAATTTTTTCTGTTCCTGAGTGTTTCTCCAGATCCTAGAATGATGCTGGGCACATGTAAACATTAATAATGTACTTTTAAAAAACTTTAGTTGTAGATGGACACAATACCTTTATTTACTTTTATGCTAGGCAAGTGCTGTACCACTGAGCTACAACCCCAGCCCCTAATAATGTTTTTTTGGAGAGGGGTATAGGGATTGAACTCAGGGACACTATTTTGTATTTTATTTAGAGACAGGGTCTCATTGAGTTGCTAAGTGCCTCACCATTGCTGAGGCTGACTTTGAACCCACAATCCTCACCCTCCGAAGCTGCTGGGATTACAGATGTCACCGCACCTGCCCTAATAATGATTTTTGTCAGTGGAGAATGCAAACAGGACAGAGAAAAGCTGTAGTTGAAGTTCACAAAGTGTAATAGCTGGTGTATGAATTGTGCTATGAGCCCAATATTCTGCTACACATGAATTAGCTCTGTGAAATCCACAGAATTGGTTCTACTTTCCCCATTTCACAGATAAGAAAATCAAGGCAGACTTATTAGAAACTTGCCAAAGGTCACAGATGTATTGAACCCAGGGACACTTAACCAGTCACATCCCCATCCCTTCTTGAGACAGGATCCAAGTTGCTTAAGGGCCTTGTTAAGTTGATGAGGCTGGCTTTGAACTTGATTCTCCTGCTACATTCTCTTGAGTAGTCGGGGTTACAGGTGTGCACCACTGCCTAAGGCTTGTATTAGTTTCTAAGAATTCTTAACCAGTCCAGGATTTTTTATACTGCAGTTACCCAAGAGAAGTGAAGTGCTAATCTTTGGCAAACAGGCCTATTTGGAGTTTTTTTTTTTTTGGGGGGGAGCAGTATTACGGATTGAACCTTGGGACTTGTGCATGGTAGGCAAGCATTCTACAACAGAACATTTCTAGCCCAAATGGGCCTTTCTGAATCCTAGTTCTACCAAGTGACAGTCCATCTTGAGTGCCAAAGAGTAAAACAGGGTCAGATTAAAAAAAAAAAAAAAAAAGAGGTAAAATTCCAGATCTATGGCCAAATCTTTCCTGTATTGCACAATGGTGATACAATACAGTTCCAAAGTCCCTTGAATCAAACTTTCATGCCAGTCTCTGCCACACTGGCAGAGGGTAAGAGTCTCCTCATCTCCTTTAAAAGACTGCCGTGGGTTTAGGTCTTCATCAGTTCTTCAGAGTAGTTTGCATTCTAGCGTCACTTGCTTGAAAAATTTGCTGAAGGAGGTTGCCAGCAGTGCATGCCTGTAATCCCAACTATCCAGAAAGCTGAGGCAAGAGAATGGCAAGTTGGAGGCTAGTGGCAGCAACTTAAGGAGACACTGTCTCAAGATAAAGGGGCTGGGGTTGTAGCTCAGTGGCTCTTGCCTTGCATATGTGAGGTACTAGGTTCGATCCTCAGCACCACATAAAGCTATTGTGTCCATTTACAACTAAAATAAATAAATAAATAAATAAATAAGTGCTGGAGATTTAGTTTAGATTGTTTTGCCTAGCATGCATGCGGCCCTGAGTTCAATTCTCAGTACCAAAGACAGAAACACTACAAATGTAAACTCTGATTCACCAAGTCTGGGGAAAGCTGGACTTTGGCAATCTGTGGGTCAACAAATCATGCAGGTAATCTCCTGTGCTAAGGTGTCAAGTGGGGACAAGTCATGGCTTAGGTTCTCCAGATTTGTTATGTGTAGAAACCAGGAATGCTAAGGAATTCTGCACAGTGGTATACTACCTCAACTAAAAATGTCAGGAGCAGCCTTTCGGGGCAGCAGACCACACTTTACCTATAGAAGGCAGTCACATCATTAAAACATTATCAATCAGTGGACAGAAGTAGTCTTTAAGTCTTACAAAGATTTTTAAATATTCACCCACAGTTCTCTATTTACTAACCAGTTATCTTATCCTATGAATGTTCTCCTTTACCCAGTCTTGTACAACATGTAGACAAAGGTTTTTTTTTTTTTTAATTTTGTTTTTAATGATGGAAACAACAACAAAAATATCTAAAACCGAAGCTTCTGGAAGAACCATTTGTTCTTGCCTGTCTTGTACCTAGAAAGGGGAAAAAAAGGGATAGAGATTAAGAATGGAACAAGAAGACCAAACTCTTTCATGTACATTAGTAAAACTATATGCCAACACATACTACCAGAAACCACTTACCTCTCTTCAAACTTAATCTTGGCTTCCCGACGGGCCTTACGTTTAAGAGCAGGGTCTCTGAAGACATCCTTGTTGACGACAGTTTTGTCCAAGGGGATATCGACAGAGTACCTGGGAACAATGGTGGAAAGGTAGGATTAACTAGGGCTTTCACATAACCAAGTCCTCTGTGACACTGGGGTGGTCAGGGTCTGACTCCATAGCAGCTCTCATCAAAAACTGCTAAAGGGGCTGGGGTCAGCAGTAGAGCACTTGCCTAGCATGTGCGAGGTGCTGGGTTCTTTCCTCAGCACCACATAAAAATAAATAAATTAAATAAAGGTATTGTGAACAACTACAACTGGGGTGGGGGGGAACAAAAACAAAACCTGCTAAAGTTGGGGCTGGGGCTCAGTGGTAGAGCGCTTGCCTTGAACACATGAGTCACTAGGTTCAATTCTAAGTACCATATATAAATGAAAAGTCTAAAGAGCATGGTGGTACATACATATAATCCTACATCTCAGGAGGCAGAGGTGGGAGGATCAAAAGTTCAAGGCCAGCTTAGGCAACTTAGTGAGACTGTCTCAAAATAAAAAAGGGCTGGTGATGTGGTTCAGTGGTTAAGTGCCCCTGGGTTCAATCCCCAGTATCACAAAAATAAATAAGCAAACAAACAAATAAATAAGTAAATGCTGATGCCCCGATAACATTCTTTGGAAATCCTCATTTCTAAATATTCATTTACACAGACTCAAGTCATTGAAAAATCTCCTTCTCGACTTTCCACAACTCCTATTTTTTGAGCTAAAAATCATTATACTGGTCCTTTTTTTTTTTTAACTTTCAAAATGGCAGTTGGCTAGGTTTCTATTTATATCCATTTCACTTAGTATTATTCATATTCTGTCAAAGTAGCCAGTAAGGAGCTACCTATATCAATCTCACCATAGTCCAGCACCCAAGAAAGAGCAATCATATCTTTTAAAATTAAAATTTTAGGTCTGGGGATTGAAGTCACATCTTCACTAGGAAAGTACCTGATCACTGAGCTACATCCCCAGACCCAGCCTGCTCAGCTTTTAGGTTAGTAAACCAAAGCAAATGGGCAGTTCTAGCATGAATTTTAAGATACATGCTGCCAGGCTCTGGCAATAATTGTTCAGGACTCTTGAGGAGGGACAGTGGCAGACAAGGTAGTGGGGATTGAACACAGAGGTGTTTTGCCCCTAAGCTATACCCCGTTTTTGAGACAGTGTCTTCTAAGTTGCCAAGGCTGGCCTTCAAATTGTGGTGATCCTTGTATTTAAACCTCCCCAAGTAGACACAGGCCACCATACCCAAAAGGACTTGTGCATGCAAGTGAAGCACTCTACCAATTGAGCTATATACTCAGTCCAAGGACTCTCAATTCTTATAACCAGTGTACCAAGATAGTCTATGTTTTTCACGGGCTTACTAGGAACCTATGCCTGTGTTTATCATAAAAGACAAGGTGACGACCTTTAGCTAACATAAAGACAGATAAAGAGCAATTTCTTTCTTTCTTTCTGTTACTGGAGAATTGAACCCAAGGATGTTTTTCTACCACATCCCAAGTCCTTTGCCAAGATAGGCAACTATGCAAGACCCTTCTTTTCCTCAAAAAAGAAAAAAATAGTCCAGACATGTAGTTCAGTGGTAGAGTACTTGCCTAAGATGAGTGAGGCACTGGGTTTAATCCCTAGTACCATGAAAATATAAAAATCACACTCCTATCAATTCTTAAATGCTCACCTTGTGGGCATGAGGTGATTGTAATTATAAACTTTCACAAAAGACTTGATCTTTGACCTTTTGGCGATTTTCTTCTTGCCCATGGCAGCTGTCACTTTGCGGGGATAGCGGTCGATTCCAGCCACCAGAGCATGGCTGTAGGGACGGTCTGATGTGCCATCATCAATATTCTAAATAAACGAGTATTACATTTGTTATTAACTGAGTGCCCGTTTAGGCCCTGTGCTAGATATGTGGAATATGTGTATGTGTCACAACAGCAAGACAGGTGATGTGTGCAACTGGTGTACAAGGAAAACTTTAAAGAGGTCACAAAAACTGTGGGTAGGCAGCAAATAAAGACTAAAATACACTGTTACCATTTTGACTAAACAGTTTCTCTTACAGAATTGCAGCACTTACCTGTTTAGTCTTAGCAAATTAAGTCCTCTAAACCTTAGCAATAGAAAGGAATTCTTTCATAGTTAAAGCAGAATTACATGACTACACCTATAAGGCGTCCAGTAAAACGTAGACCACTATTAAGCCTCTTTGGTGGAGAACGTCTCACATTTGTTTTTATTTTGCATCTTCCCTTCCTCTCTTAAAAACCCTCATGCATCACCATTCCCCGGAAGTAGGTCTTAAATTCCAAGCCTGTCCGCCCTCCACAACCCCTCCACAACCCGCCGGGTCCCCGGATGCAAGGGGGAGGAGGCCGGTGGACTGATACCTTCACAATGACAGCTTTGCGTCCAGAGTAGCGTCCGGCCAGGACCAACACCACCTTCCCGGGTTTCATGAACTTGCCCATTTCTGCAGAGAGCAAGCAGAAGGGAACGCTCAAAAATTCGTTAAGCCAAAGACTCCCGAGCCAACGCCTGCGTGGGCCCGGAACTTCAGACTGCTCACTGCCGTCTTGACCCAAGCCACTCGCAGGCACTGGTCTCGGGAGGGAATCCGCTACGAAGCCGTCAGAGGCCTAGGGACTGAATGCACCCGGCAATTCAGCCCGCAAGCCGAGGATGGATGCGGATTGAAGTCCCTGAGCGAACCTCTACTCACCGACAGCAAGCAGCCGGGGATACAGCAGAAAGGAAGAAAGGATACTTCCGCTAACCTTTCACCCTGCGGAGGAGTGACCTCACTTCCTGGCCCGCCTCTCGGGCCTCGCCTTGATGCGTGTGTTGCGCCCAGTTTGTACTGCGAGAGGAAGCTCGGAGGAGAAAGCAGGATTTAGCAGCTTGTTTAGTTGAATCGAGCAACTTTGTGTGTGTGTGTGGACTGAGGGTTGAACTCAGGGTCGCTCTACCCCTGAGCTACATATACACCCAGTCCTTTTATTTTATATTTATTTTTTTTACTTGTACTTGGACACAGTATCTTTATTTATTTTATGTGGTGCTGAGGATCGACCCAGGGACTCGCACGTGTTAGGCGAGCGCTCTACCGCTGAGCCACAAACCCAGCTCATCCTTTTAATTTTTTTAATATTTAATTTTTTGAGGGGTGGGGTACTTGGTATTGAACTCAGGGGAACTCAAGCACTGAGCCACACCCCCAGGCCTTTTTCATATTTTATTAGTAGCAGGGTCTCTCAACTGAGTTTCTTAGCGTCTCACGGTTTCTGAGGCTGGCTTTGAACCCACCAGTCTCCTGAGCCGCTGGGATTACAGGCGAGTGCCACGTGCCCCGCCCCTTTTAATTAATTTATTTATTTAAAATATTTATATATATTTTTTAGTTGTAGACGGACACAATATCTTTTTTCTTTTTTTTTTTTAAGTTGTGGTTGGATACAATACCTTTATTTTTATTTATTTATTTTTGTATGGTGCTGTGAATGGAACCCAGCGCCTCACACGTGCTAGGCGAGCGCTCTACCGCTGAGCCACAATCTCAGTCCCCCTTTTTATTTTTTGGTATAAGGTCTCACTAAATTGTGGAGGATTGCTTCGAATTTGCTATCCTTCTGCCTCAACCTCGGTTTTGCTGGGATTGGGAGCCTATGCCACTGCTCCCGGCTTAAATTAAAGTTTATTAGCAGCTCTAGCAGTAGATGAAAGAAATCCAGTCTGGTTTATGCTAGCCAGGGCAGGGAGGGCGTGTCTGCTCCACTGTCCCCTTTTTCGTAGTTCTCTTCTCCGACGCTAGGAGGGGGACACAGTCTGAATTTTCCTCCCCCGACCCCCCCTCCCCCCACAAGGGAACACAATAGGACATTTATTAGTGCCCACTGTGTGCACTATCAGGAGACAGGAGGGAGAGACAAGATTAAATAAGAGCACTTGACTGCAAGATTTAGAGTCTAATGACGTCAAATCCATTGCTGACTAGAATAAGCATGAGGGAGGCAGAGGAGGGTAATACCTTGTGCCAGGCCAGGTTAATCTATTTTCATACATTGTGTGATTTGGTCCTCAGAACAACATTAGGTAATAAATACTATTATCTTTCCATTCAGCAATTGAAGAAACTGATTAAAATATTTATATATTTTTTTAAGTTGTAGATGGGGTGGCCCACGCCTGTAATCCAAGCAGCTAGAAGGCTGAGGCAGGAGGATCTTGAGTTCAAAGCCAGACTCAGCAATTTGGCGAGGCCCTAATCAACTAAGGAAGGCCCTGTCTCCAAATAAAATAAAAATGGGCTGGGGATGTGGCTCAGTGGTTGAGCGTCCCTGGGTTCAATCGCTAGTACCAAAATAAAAATAATAAAAAGGGCTGACGATGTAAATAAGTGATAAATTGTCCCTGGGTAAAACCCCCAGTACTCCTTACAAAAAATTAAAAATTTGCCCAAAGCCCACATCCTCGACAAGTAAGTGGTAGAGCTGGGTCTTGGACTCACAATCTCTGACTCCTAAATCCATACTGTCAACATGCTGAGCACTTGCTCTGTGCCATGCAAGATGCTTGGCACTTTATATAAAGTGTGACAGCCTTCTTAATACAACTCTGCATCTTGGGTATTTTCCTCCCATTCAGACACTATGAAATTATGATCCAGAGAGGATCAGTTACCTACTTGAGGTTGATCCTTAATCTGGCACAGATGGGATTCAAATGTAGCTGAGTCAAAGTCTAGCTAGCTCTCACACTTAATTATTTCTCATTACTGTCTGCCATCACTCACTGAAAAAGTGTTTTCAGATGGTATTTCAGGTGTTCTCCAAATTAGAGAAACTTTAGGTTTTAGTTATCAGAACACTGAAGAACTGGGCTGGGGATATAGCTCAGTTGGTAGAGTGCTGGCTTGCATGCAAAAGACCCTGCGTTCGGTACCCCATCTCCCCCCCCCCCAAAAAAAAAAAAAACCCTGAAGAACCTATGACTCTTCTCGAGCACATGTGGACCTATTCCAGGTCCCACTTTTTTTGTTTGTACTGGGGAGATTTTGAGCCCAGTCGTGCTAATTTACCACTGAGCTACATCCCCATCCTTTTTTGAGACACATCTTACTGAGACTGGCAACGGAATTTTCCTTGAAGCCCTCAGAATCCTATTCCTATGGTTTATTACCCTAATTGTGTACTTATATCTCTGTATCTAATTAAAATCATCAGTAGCTCACTGGCAGAATGCCATTGAGTTCAATCCCCAGTACCTCCAAAAAAAGAAAAACAAAAATCCCTTGTTGGTTCTCTATTCCAAAGTTTGAATTCTCACTTCTTTCCTATTTTTACTGCAGGAAGAACTCTTCCCTGCTCTTCACATACCCTCTCAAATCACTCAAAGTATCAATCTCTAAGTCCTGGAGTCTATTCTTCCTCTCCAAGACTATTTTTTTTTGGCAGTTCTGGGGATTGAACCCAGCGCCTTGTATAGGTGAGGCACTCTACCAACTACACTACATTCCCAGGCCTCTCTCCAGGACTTTTGTTCAAATCCTATCCATTCTTCAAGGCCATTTCAGAATTCTACCTGGCAGAATTAATCTCTTTTCTTTGTGCTCCCTCAGGAACCCAATGCATACTTACCTTTATTCTAGAACCCAACACATCTTAGTTTGGATTAGTGGTTCTCAAAGTACAGCCCCCTCACCAGCATCAGCATAACTCAGGAAGCTGTTAGAAATGAAACTTCTCAGGCCCCACCTCAGAACTACTGAATAAAAAACTCTTGGGGTGGGACCCAGTTATCTCTATTTTTAATAAGCTCACCCAATTTCCACATTGGTATCTCCTTTGCTAGACTGTTCCTAAGGGCAAATAGTATGTAATCTTTTATTTTTTTCCTTTGCAGCACTTGGTTTGAACTCAGGGGCACTCTATCACTGAGCTACACCCAGCCTTTTAGGATTATTATTATTATTTTGTACCAGGGATTGAACTCAGGGGCACTTGACCACTGAACTACATTCCTAGCCCTTTTTTGTATTTTATTTAGAGACAGGGTCTCACTGAGTTGCTTAGTGCCTCGCTTTTGCTGAGGCTGGCTTGGAACTCTCAATCCTCTTGCTGCAGACACCCAAGCTTCTAGAATTACGTGTGCATCACTGTGCCTGACCCCATACCTTATTTTGAGACAGGGACTAAATTTCCTAGGCTGGCCTTGAATTTGTGATTCTTCTATCTCAGCCTCCTGAATAGGTGGGATTACAAGTGTGCTCCACCACACCCAGCAGGCCCAGCCCTTTTACTGGATACAAATTCATCTCTTTCTTCTCAAATCTTCATTTCCTTATACTTGCATTGATTGTTCTTCCTTCCCCCTCCCTTGTCCTGTCTCACCCCAAGCACCTAGCAGACATCTGACTGTTGGAATGCTGGTAGGACTGCCTGTTATTAAACACCTCTAGGTTTCATGAAGGACTTAGCAGAGTAATGCCTGTTAGCATAGTTCTTTGGCAGCTGAAATTGCTATCAAATATGAAGAAAATATTGTTTCCTCTGCAAAGTGAGAGTAAAGGGGTAGATAAGAGAGAAAAAACAAAAGACCTAGAAACTGCATGATACAATGAAGTAACATGTAAAAGGCCAGAGGCTTTGCATTCAGGCAATATGAATTCAAATTCCAGCTCTTTCGTCATCATGTAAATCTTGAGAAAATATTCCTCTTCAGTTCAGGGTCTTTAGCTGTAAAGTGAAGAAAGTACTGTCCCCTTCTTTTAAGTAGCAAGTATTAAATTAGGATGACACAAAAATGTTTCCCATCATGTCATCACAAAGACTTAGTGTAATGGAGTTTTTGTGAAAATCAGGAAAAGACAACACTAGGGTTATAAACCTATCCTAAATGACTTTGAGACAAAAGGATTTAAAAGTTCCAATTTAAATGCAGCATGTGTGGTAACATCTATTGTGGGGATGGAATTACAGGGTTACATAAGAGGGATAATGTCTGGGGCAGTTTTTAGTGGACTTATTCTGGTGGCAACAACACCTCGCCACTGCCCCCCCCACCCCAAACACTACTGTCACCAAATCTGAGTTGATCCAGGACAGAGGGGAAGCAGACAGTTTCTAATACTGATATGGATCAGATGGACTGTTAAAGCCAGACAGACTTATAAACTAAAGTTGAGGGGTTTCACAGTCTTTGCAGAGAAACTACATAAAATACTATGATTTTATTAGCAGCCACAGATGTACCATTTTTCACAATTTTTTTTTTTTTTTTTTTTTTTTGTGGTGCTGGGGATGGAACCCAGGGCCTCATGTGTGCTAGGCAAATGCTCTACTCTAAGTTACATTCCCAGCCCCTTACACTTATCTTGTTTCATAGGAAAATTAGACTAATTCTAATGAAATATAAATAATGTACCTTAAATAAGTAATGATGCTGGAAAAGTTTAAGTTAAAATGTCCTACATAATAGTGCAGAAACTAAGTGCAGCTGGCAATTTCATACATGAAAATAATGCTGAATATTTAGTGTTTGGAGCAATATATTTTACCCATCTTTGGACAGTCCTGGAGCAGTACCCACCACAAGCTGAATGAAAGAGAAACTAAAAAGGCTAAAATATTGAAGACCCAAAAGGACCACTCTAGAGTCGGTTAATAATGAAACACTGGTCTGTAAACAGTGATCTGCCATAGTTCCAATCCCCAATGCAGTCCTCACTGCAAGATCAGATCTCTTCCATCATTTAGCCTCCAGGACAAGTGGTGCTTAGAGATTCACAACCCAGGGTGCATAGCCCCTAGTTACTGATACCTACTCCTATACATATTTGAGCAGCAAGAATTCTCTTGAGAAGTATATCTTGAAAACATTTCCTTCAACAGACCGTCAGTCTTATTGAGAGGAACACAGAAGAAAGTACTTGCTAGAGGACATAATATCAGACGTGGGTTCCCATTCCTCAAAAACAACAACAACAAAAAAAACCCTGTTTGCACTATGAGGACTACCTTATCAGGAAGATTTCAGTTCTTACTATTCAAGAAAAGAGGCTTATATTAACTTGTGGTTAACTCCCTTTAAAAAGTAATTTTCAACCAGGTACAGTAGAGCATGCCTATAATCTCAAGATACTCTGGAGCTGAGACAGAAGGATCAAAAGTTCAAGGTCAGCCTCAAGAACTAGGCAAGACCCTGTCTTAATATAAAAAATAAAAAGGGTTGCGGGTATAGCTCAATGATAAAGTGCCTCTGGGTTTAATTCCCAGTACTAAAAAAAAAAAAAAAAGAGAGAGAGAGAGAGAAATATTATTCTCAGATATTCACATTCTTAAAATTTACAGGAAGCCTTGGAATATACAGTCTTCTCTGACATTGGAATCAGGAAGAAAGAGGAATCAATATTTGTAAAAAGAATTTAAATTCTTGACCTAAACTTTCTAAATTTCAAACTTGCTTCATATAAAGGAAGATAGTTCCCAACTTGACTAAGAGGAGTCTCAACACAAATATATCTCTGAAACAACAATTCATTCATGTTGTCACTTACTGCCATGGAATGATTAGAGCAACCCAAGTTTTCTAAATATCAGATATGGCACAATAAGTTGAGACATTAGCTGTGTGCCCTGATTCCTTTTACACAGGCTCAAACACATATGCCCACATGTACATTGCAGTGCATGCTGAGACAGAAAATTTTGTTTGTTTATTGAACTAACCTAGAGCCTTGTTTATCCTAAGCAGGAGCTCTACCCCTGAGTCACACCTCCGACCCTGAAAACCTTTTTATTTTTATTTTACTTTATTTTTTGGTACTGGGGATTGAAACCAGGGGCACTCTGCTACTATGTCATATTCCCAACCCTTTTCATTTTTTATTTTGAGACAGAGTCTCTGTTAAGTTGCCAAGGCTGGCCATGAACTTACGATCCTCCTATCTCAGCCTTCTGAGTCACTGGAATTATAGGCATATGCCACCGCAACCAGTTGTGAGAACCTTTTAAATAAGAGGGTCTCCAGCACATCTTTCCAAGATACTAACTTGATGGAGGGAAAATATTTTGCTGGCCACCTAAGCAGAGTATAGAAAAAATGTCTTTCATCCCTCCTCGGAGGACCACTTTCTCTTATTCTAGAAGTCTAACACATCTACAGAGTGAGGAGCTGTCCAGGCAGTCTCATCAAAAGGCATCCTTGATGTTCTTCAGTTGGCGCACGGCTAAGTCCACAGGGAGGCTAAATTTGAGGCTGCTGAGGCGACTGAGCAGGTTGAGGGCACTCTCGAAGCCTGTGTGGGCCATATAGCTCCAGGGCTGGTAGTGTGGTTCAATGAGTGATCCTGACTTACAGATGAGGTTCACCCAGGACACTAGACGCTGTTCATTCAGGGCCATGCACACTAAGGCTTTCAGCTCTGAGTCTGCACTGCGCTTGAAAGGGTCATGCTCTGTCAGCACCATGTGGATGGCTGTCAGTAGACTCTGTTTGGGGGTCACAATAGTGCCACCCGTAACGGGCAGGGCAAAGGACTGGGACAGCTTCCGGGCTGGGGATTCCACATAAGCACGGCCGTTCTTAGCATGGTAGTACTTTACAAAGAGCTCCCAGGGATGCATGGTCTCAGGAGCTGAGGAGAAGGCTGGCAACAAACAAGCAATGGGGGCCATGACAAGGCTCATCCCAGGGGAAGAAGCATAGAGTCCATGGGCCAGCAGGTCCCTCACAGCCACTGTTAGTTCCTTCCGCACAGCCGTGGTCAGCTCATCCTTGCCTCCCAGAGAGAGGTCCTGGAGGTTGGCAGAGGTGATGACATGGTCATGTGACTGGTATCTCAAGGCTAACTGTTTCACTCTATCTACTGATACCTCCAGCTTCTTCAGTAAGGGGGAGTAGTCTCTGTCGGCCTGGCCTCTCTGCCATAGGGTTTGAGGGATCTGGCCTGTGGCACAACCAAACTGGCTAACAGCAAAGATCTGGAGCACAGCCAACGCTCTCCTCATCAGGTGTAGCCCCGTCTCCCGGACTCTCTTCACATCTTCTGTCTTCACTGTTTAGAAAAGATAATGGCTGGTCAGTAGGAGGCCATAATGGCACAGAGGAACATTCTGTAAGTAACAGGGTGAGATCAAGTCTTGCTTCTGTGCAATAGTATGTGTGACACACAAAGGCAAGACTCATCTAAGATGTAGTTGAACTGACTTATATTTTTAGTAATTGTGGCTGCATTGAGATAAAATTCATGTTTCACATAATTTACCCACTTAAAGTGTACAATCTAGTGGGTTTTGGTTTGTTTTCTTTTTGTTTGTTTTTTGATACTGGGAATTGAACCTAGGGCCTTGTGCATGCTAAGTAAGTATTCTACCATTAAGCTACCCATCCCAGCCCTGGTGTTTTTTTTACTATATTCAGTTGTGCAACCATTGTGGTAATCAATTATAAAATGTTTTCTTCATCCCCCTCCCCCCCCCAAAAAAAATTCTGCACCATTAGCATTTCCCCATTTCTTCCCCATACCTAAACAATCACTAATCTACTTTCTGTCTCTATGGACTTTCCTGTTCTGGAAGGTGCACTTACTTTTGCTGTTTCCTGGAGGCAGTCTGCTGCTGCCTGTTCTGGTGGAGCCATTTCCTGTCTTCCCACTGGCCTTGCACTCACACTGTCCACCACCTGTCTGTAAGGGGCTTCCTACTTCATCTGTAATCAGAAGTTACAAAGGTGAGACAGTTATTTAGTCTATGTGGCAAATTTTTAAAGGAAAAATACTATTTAATGATGTCAGGCTGGAGTTGTGGCTCAGTAATAAAGCACTTGCCTAGCCATGTGTGAGGCATGGGGTTCGATTCTCAGCACCACATGAAAGCAAATAAATAGGGGATGGAGTTGTGGCTCAGTGGTAGAGACCTTGCCTAGCATGCATGAGGCACTGGGTTCGATCCTTGGCACCACATAAACAAATAAAATAAATGTATTGTGTCCATCTACAACTAAAAAAAAAATTAAAAAAAAAAAGCAAATAAATAAAACAAAGGCATTGTGTCCGTCTGCAACTAAAAAAATTTTAACAAATATTTAATGATATCTACTGTATGCCAAAAATCTTATAAATTCTTATTTCATTGCATAAAATAGTGACTGACATATTGTAGTTGGCTCAATAAATATTTGTTTAGTAAATGAAGCTTGAATAATCATTTTCCAGATGAGAGAAACTAAAGGGGGGGGGGTTGGAGGGGAAGGGAG
>NW_025999880.1:15672380-15712382 GCF_001458135.2 Marmota marmota marmota
CCACTGCTGCATCCACACGCTGACGAAGCTCTTCAGTGGATAGGGAACTGATGTCCTCATTCAGATTCATGTCCAGTTTCTTTATTAACTCATCTATGATCACCTATCAGGACCATAAGCAATGAACATACACTTTAGAATTCTCAAGTAGAGGGTTAGAAAGAAGAATCTTTTTTTTTTTCCCTTTTTTTTTTTTAAGAGAGAGGTGAGAGACAGAGACAGAGAGAGAGAGAGAGAGAGAGAGAGAGAGAGAGAGAGAGAGAAAATTTTATAATCATTATTTTTTGGTTTTTGGCAGACACAACATCTTTGTTTGTATGTGGTGCTAAGGATTGAACCCGGGCCGCACGCATGCCAGGCGAGCGCGCTACCGCTTGAGCCACATCCCCAGCCCCAGAAAGAAGACTCTTAAGCAAGGAGTATATCTTTAAATGGAAATCAAAACTCAGCAGACCTCCAAATTTGTGAGAATATCCAACTGTTGATCAAGATCAGGCTCTACTACTTTTAACATAACAAGAACCTTTAGTTCCTCTCTGATAGAAATGGCTCCTTTTACACACTGTAATTTTTTTACCAGGACAATCAGCTTTCACTCAGTAAAACAAAAGTATGAATAACCCAAAGAGGCCTCACATTTAGTTTCCTCTAAAGGTTTCCAAGAGAATGTATACTGATTTTTCTTAAAATCTTTTCTCTTCTTGCCTTACTTTAGACAACCAAAGGACAACTCTATAAAACATCAAGGTATATTACAGCGCAAATTTTCGAGCAACATTATTAGAAACAATTTGAACATGTATTTTCCATGTGTAAATAAAGAATGGCTCTATATGAGAGTAAAATTTCCTTTTGATTTGAACCAGCAGGGATTCTCAGTGAGGCCACAGGTAAACTGAACTTGGAGAAGCTATTCTGGGAATGTTGGCAGGGACTAGTTAACCTTGTGTAATGATGGAGGTGCCTCTGAGGCCTGCTCACCCTCTGTCTTTCCAAGACCACAGATTGAGGCAGGGAGTCGTAACTGCCCTCTTGATAGGCAAATGTTTCCAGGTCATCTAGCTGAGTCTTGAGCTGTAATATCAGTTCCTTCTGTTTCTCCCTCTGGGTTTCCAGACGCTCTTGTTTTTCCCGCTCACTCTAAGAAAAGAAAAATACTTGGTCCATTTCACAGAAGAGAAAATCAGGACACATTAAGAATCTTTTTGGTTGGCTATGGTTATGCACATCTGTAATCCCAAAACTCAGGAGCATGGCAAGTTTGAGGTCAGCCTCAGCAATTTAGCAAGGCCCTAAGCAAAATAGTGAGACCCTGTCTCAAAATAAAAAATAAAGAGAGCTGGAAATGTAGCTCAATGGTAAAGTACCCCTATATTCAATCCCCTGTGCCAACAAAACAAAAACACCCCCCTCAAACCAATAATGATCAGGAAAATATGAAACACTCAATTGACAAGATAGGTCGAAAGTAATAATAATTATTCCACCCAAGGTGATTTATTTATTTATTTTGAAACAGGTCTCACTGTGTTGCCCAGACTGGTCTTGGGCTCGTGGGCTCAAGTGTTCCTCTTGTTCCAGCACCTCCCACCAGCAGCTAGGACTATAGGCTGGGTGCACCAGCTATAGGGCAATTTATTATATACATGTTTTCTTAAAGAAGTTCTGGTGCTGGAGGCATAGCTTGGTGATACAGCACTTGCCTAGCATATGCAAGCCCTGTATTTGATCCCCAGCACTGGGAAAAAAAAAAAAAAAAACCACAAAGTGTCTGTCCTTTATTGGAAACAGGATATAAATACAAAGAAGTCTTTTGTTAAAACTTTTTGTTTTTTAAAGGTCTAGTTGGGATAGAGAAAACCCGTTCTTAGCCAAGAGTGCCTCCCAGGAATTAAACATGCCATCATCCACAACCAAAGACCATAGCTTAACTCCTGAATACCTTGTGCAGCTAAATTTTGCAAGAGAATCTGGGGGTCAGGGTTTAAAGAAAGGCTTTTTAACTCATAACCAATTTTCTTAAGGTTCAAATCTCCTCCATTTCCTCTGATAAGATTATAGGATACTTAAAAAAAATTAAAACAATCAAATGAAGGTGCCAGTGAGAAACATCTACAAGTAATGGGGTGGGAAGGTCATGATCACTGTTATTTATTTATTTGTGGGCAGTGCTTTGGATCCAACCCAGGGCCCTATGCAATCTACTACTAAGTTATGTATCCCCAGCCCCTTGTTTTGTTAAGTCTGGTTAAGATCTTCTAGAAGTAATTCCTTTTTTTGCTATTGGCTACCAGATAATTTCTACACTTAAATTATTAAAAAATCTTCAAGATGGTAAAGTCCTGCTAATATATTCTTAGATACTAGCTTTTCCTTGCCTTTCTTGACTATCAAAACCAAAAAAGCAGGTGCTGGGGGCATAGCTCAGAAGTAGAGCACTTCTCCTGAATATCTGAGGCCCTGGATTTGATCCCAGCACTGCAAAACAAATAAATTTAAAAAAATAAAATTTAAAAAAGCTAAACCGGCAAGTTATTTGTAGGTATAAGGCTACATTTTAAACTAGAAGTCTATAACAGTATTAAATTTAACCTTAAAAAGGTACTTACCAAGCCCTCCAGAAGTAATGCATGAGAGAAAAAAATGAAAAGCAACAAATTTAACTTTTTGTTCAAGTATTTATAAAGCAATCCTCTTGCATTAGCTTTGCTCAACACAAAAGCAAGTCTTTCTTTAGGATACCCTTCTCCAAACCTTTCTGTTACAGTTTTTTCCTGGAATCCTGTCCTCTTTCCCCTACTTCGTAAAGTCTTAGCTTGCCTTTAAGAAGTTTTCCTGATTTCTCCAGGCAGGATGAATAATTTCCTCCTCAGTATTTTGCACACACTTTTATGATTCTGCCTCCAGTAATTTCTCAGCTTCTTAAGGGTAAGGGCCTTGACTTTGATTACCAATACCAAGTACAGTGACCAGCATAGGATGAGTTCTCAGTACTTTTTTTTCCTCCCAGTACTGGGGATTGAACCCAGGGGTGATGTACTTCTGAGCTATATCTCCAGTCTTTTTTAAATTTTTTGGTTTGAGACAGGATCTCCACAGGTTGCTGAGGCTAGCCTCAAACTTGAGATTTTCCTGCCACCTCAGCCTCTTTAGTCACTGGGGTTTCAGGTGTGTACCACTGCTCCTGGCTTCTCAGTACCTATTTGTTACATGTTACTGAACTAAATTAGGTAGTGAATGACAAATTCCAAATAATGAACTCTGACTGAAGGAAGTTATCTAACTAGCCTAAGGAGAAAGACCTGGGAAAATAGACTTTATTTCTGTTTTCATTGTATCCCAACTTTGTGAAGCCAAAGAAGAAAGAAATCAGACATAAATCATAATTCTGTTTTCAGGACTAAATCTGCTGAATTCTATCTCTTGCTATGGTAGCTATGGTAGCTATGGTATGATATTTGCTGGAGTGTGGAGCAATAAATTTAATAGGAGAGAACAATGAGCTCTGGTGCAAAGCAGGAAATAATAGATATCATTCCTAGTGTGAACTGAGATACAATATTGGCTTAAAAAAATTGGGGAGACTGGGGATGTAACTCAGTCATATGGCTTTGCCTAGCATTCGTGAGGCCCTTGGTTCCATTCCCAGCACTATCACCAACACAACAACAAAATGGAACCAATAAGTAAATTATTCAGTTCAAAGATGTCCCCCACTTAGTTACTACCTGTTCACATAAGATTCTATCTGTTTATTAGGTAGACCCACTAGTTTTTTTTTTTTTTTTTTTTTTTTTTTAAGTGTTACCCTAAGAGACTGAGGCAGAAGGATCTCAAGTTCAAGACCAGCCTCAGCAATTTAGTGAGACCCTGTCTCAAAATAAAAAACCATCTGGGCATGGTGGCACATGCCTATAATCCTGGTGAATTGGAAGGTTGAGTCAGGAGTGCGAAGTTGAGTCAGGGACACTCTACCACTGAGCCATATTTCCAACACTTTTTATTTTTAATTTTGATACAGAGTTTCATTAAATTGCTGTGGCTGGCCTCCTCTTGCCTCAGCCTCCTAAATCACTGGGATTACAGGCATGAGCCACCACCCTAGTTAGGAGGACAGCAAGTTTGTGGCCAGCCTTGGAAACTTAGGCCCTGTTTCAAAAGAAAAAATATAAAAGGTCTGGGGAGGCTCAGTAGCAGAGCACCCCTGGGTTTAATTCCACAGTACCATAAATAAATAAATAAATAAACAAAAATCAATAAATAAAAAGGGCTGGAGACTTTGCTCAGTGGGAGTACACCCCTGAATTCAATTCCCAGTACTGCAAAAAACAACTGATTAAAAACATTTTTAAAATAAATAGTGCTACACTGTTTCTGAAAGTGAAAATGAACAATGAAGTGTGCCATATTCACATAGAATCTTTGGTGCTTTTCCATCCTGAAATGGACCTTGCAAAACTAATTCTCTTTTCTAATCTTCAAGTCTGGCAATTTAAGGTGGCTATTCCTTGTGTACTTATCTGTGGATGTGGAAAAAAGGGTGGAACAGTAAATACAGGATTGCACTGAAAACTGTTCTGATTAAAATAAGTCAATATCTGCTGCTGATAAACTTTGTTGGTTAAAATCAATTTGAGTGGGAAGAAAGCCACATGTGAGTTGTAATTTGAAGAGTAAAAAGAGAGTGTGTTTCAACGCCTCCAACAAGCTACCTACATGAATTCACTTCCAGAGATTCAAAACTTGTAAGGAAACTTTTTCTTGGTGTGGAATACATAGTTTCATTGCTTCTCAACGCAGGGAAACTGAATCCATCTTGTCAGTTACTAGAGGACCTCATTTAGAATATCTAGTTATTAAGCAGGATGAAAGAGCAGTTTGAAAATACCAATGTTAGGATTTTTTTTTTTTAGAGAGAGATAATTTTTTAATATTTATTTTTAGATTTCGGCTGACACAACATCTTTTTTTTTTTTTAAATATTTATTTATTTATTTATTTATTTTTAGTTCTCGGCGGACACAACATCTTTGTTGGTACCGCTTGAGCCACATCCCCAGCCCCTAACATCTTTGTTTGTATGTGGTGCTGAGAATCGAACCCGGGCCCACACATGCCAGGCGAGCACGCTACTGCTTGAGCCACATCCCCAGCCCCAATGTTAGGAAATTTATATAATCAGGTGTCATGTTTTTTTCAGTTAATAGGAGATTGTGCTGTTCATCCAAGTTCTCACCAGATAAGAGGGTATAAAGATTAAAGACTACCTAGATTTACAGGAAAGCACAGAAATTAATCTAAATTTCCACGGATTCCAGTTCACTTTCCAATTCTAATCCCCATAGTCAGAGTACCCCATCAACAAAAGTGTTTAAGACTGAGAGTGTAGCTCCATGATAGATCCCGTGCGTAGCAAGCGCAAGGCGCTGGATTCAATCTCCAGCACCAAAAAAGGTGGCCAGGATTTTTTTTTTTTTTTTTTAATGAGGAGCGGGTAAGGTAAGTGGGAGCACCGCTGCACTCGTTGTCCCGTTGTCTTCTCAATACTCTGCTCCCTCTCCTCGCATCATCAGAGCACTTTTCCCATACCTTCAGTATGCACCTCTCACAAGTTCCCTGGCCGCTTAGTTCTCTTATGCCATCCACATCTGGCTCCAGTCTCCCTGTCTCTGACATATCCATAACCGCCTAGTTGAGTCTGTTCTCTCCTTTATACTTCCGTCTGCGTTAGCAACGCCACTCACTTAACTCCCTATTCCTAAATCTCTTGGGGCCCAGCCCCGGCGGCTCACCTGGTCCTCGCCCCGCAACCGTGGCCGGTCCCCGGGCAGCCTGTCGCCCTCGTCGCTGGCAGGGTTCCCGGNCTCCTCGGCTGCCGCCTCTTCCGAAAATGCAGACACCCCAGGCCCGGTCTCGGCCACCGCCCCTACTGGGGCCCAGCGCACCGCCTCGCATGGTGGCAGCAATTCCTCTTCCTCCTCCTCTTCGTCCTTTGCTTTTGCCTCAACAGCCGCCACCACCGCTACCGATTCCTCAGCAGCGTCCACAGCAGCCATCTTTCCGGAAACACTGCTGAACGTCAGCCGCGCCCCCTTACTGCCATGGCAACGGCGCGCAGGCAGGGAAAAAGGGGAGGAGTGGAGGGCGGGGCTTAAAATTGGGTCGTACCCGAGGGCAGTCCTCCCGAGGGCAGTACGCCCCTCAGGGACTTCTTTCGAGCCAATAATTTTCTCCTGAGCGCCTATTCTGAATTAGGCAGAGAGTACTAAAAGTTGGAGAAACAGGTAAATGAAGCCGAGCACACGCCATTCCCTGTGTACAGAGTCTAGGATGGCCCTTTCCTGGTTTAAGCGGGTGCACAGTTTACTCCTCATCAGTACATTTCTGTAGATTTTGAGAGGTTAAAGTCTACAGGTTTTAAACTCTCCCAGAATCCCTCCAGAGTGCAGATCTCTAGGCAGTGGAGCCACATTCCCCACCCTCTCAACCCTTCCCTCGACCATATAAGGAGAGGCAGCTGCTGGGGGCGTCCCCAGTATCTAAAGATAGAGGCTTTTGCCTGGGACTCCAAATGCCACTGGGCAGGTGGAGCAGCCATGGCACGGTAAGTGTTTCCGGCCTTGGTACTGCCCCTTTCCCTCCGCCCTTTTCCCTGGAGATTCCCTTCCAGTCTAGTGCGCACCCCAGGTTCAGTGAGGCCCATGGGAGCCCAAGACCCCAGAACTCTGTAACTTGTAGGGTGAGTTTTGATTCACCCTCACCACATCTACGCACTCCCGTCACTCCCTTCCTCCCCCTCTGTCTTGTATTGCTCCACTTTAACAGAACTGCGGCACCGAACGTTCCTTTAAGGTCCCCTCCCTCATCTTACCCAACTGCCCTATATTCCCTTCCCCACACTTATGAAGCCCCACCACACTCCTCTCAGGCAGCATGCCCGGACCCTGTGGTATGACAGGCCCAAGTATGTGTTTATGGAATTTTGTGTTGAGGACAGCACGGATGTCCATGTGCTCATTGAGGATCATCGCGTTGTGTTCAGGTAATGGCCCTCCTCTATGAAGGGGCTCGCTTCCCAGGAACTTCTGTTTTCCTAATCCGCACCCCCACCCCCAGGCTCCCACATCTCAATTTCATTATTTCCGTAGCTGCAGGAATGGTGATGGAGTGGAGTTGTACAACGAGATTGAGTTCTACGCCAAAGTGAACTCCAAGGTGAGGGTGGGGTGCGTCAAGTAAGGTTTGGATGGAAAAGGTGCCCAGGAGATTCATATGAAAACTCAGACCCTAAGAATGAGGCTTTCTATCTGGCAGGATTCCCAGGATAAGAGGTCCGGCCGCTCTATTACTTGCTTTGTGAGGAAATGGAAGGAGAAGGTGGCCTGGCCCCGGCTCACCAAGGAAGATATCAAGGTGTGTGGGGAGTGGCTTGCTCCTTGTGTGCTCTCTGTTTATGTTCATCCTCTGGGATTGCCCTTGCTTCCTTTCCAGTTAATATTCAATGACTCATCAGGCCCTGCTTCCTACTCAATATACTGCCCTCCCTCACCCACATCCCCAGTACTAGGAACTGAACCCAGAGTGCTCTCTCACTGAACTACATCCCCAGCCCTTTTTATTTTTATTTATTTAATTTTTTAAAACATAGATGGAGCCTCGCGCGGTGGCACATTCCTGTAATCCCAGCGGCTGGAGAGGCTGAGACGGGAGAATAGCAAATTCAAAGCCAGCCTCAGCAATGGTGAGGCGCTAAGCAACTCAGTGAGACCCTGTCTCTAAATAAAATACAAAAATAAGGCCGGGGATGTGGCTCAGTGGTTGAGTACCCCGAGTTTAACTCCCGGTACCAAAAAACAAACAAAAAAACAAAACAAAGATGGAGGTTTATTTAGGAAAGTAAACATATATTAAAGGAAGAATGGGGACAATCTCAAGAGAGACGCCTTGGGTGTAAAGCAAGGAATACACATTCAAGGGAGAATGCAGGCTATCTCCAGAGGGAAAGACAGTCTTTATTTATTTATTATTTTGAGATAGGGTCTTACTAAATTGCTGAGGCTGGTCTCTAACTTGTGATACTCCTGCCTCAGTCACCACTATACCTGGCTGACCTCCTAAATATTTTTGAAATTATTACTTCCTCCTGGTTCAGACCTCCTCCATCAGTATTTTTTGGGAAGTTTTTACTATTATTATTATTATTAGTTGTAGAAGGATGCAAAACCTATATTTTATTTATTTTGATGTGGTGTTGAAGGTGGAACCCAGTGCCTCACACTTGCTAGGCAAGCATTCTACCCCTGAGCTACAACCCCAGCCCCTTTGGGGAAGTTTGTTGCATATTTTTTGCCCCATCCACAATCCATCCTCTATGTTGCTCCAAGCAGACTGTCTAAAACATACCTTAACCTTAACACTTTCCCACATAAGACCCTCCAGTGGCTTCTCCCCTTAAGATTGAAAGTTCAGCTGGGCATGGTGATGCATGCCTTTAATCCCAGCTACTGGGAGGCTGAGGCAGAATGATCACAAGTTCAAGGTCAACCTGGACAATTTAGTGAGACCCTGCCTCAAAGTAAAATATAAAAAGGATGTTAATCTAGGACAATGATAGAGCACTCCTGGGTTCAGTCCCTAATACCCAAAACACAACAACCACAAAAAACCCAAAGCCTGAAAATTGGCCACCTGCTGGATGAATCTGACTTTTTTCACATTTATTTTAATATTTTTCACAGTGTCAATTTTTTTTCCCTTTAGTACTAGAGATTGAACCCAGAGCCTCATGCATGCTAGGCAGATACTCTTCTACTGAGCTATATCTCTAACCCTTTTAAAATTTTTTATTTTTATTTTTGAGACACAGTCTCATTAAATTGCTCAGGTTGGCCTTGAACTTGTGATCCTTCTGCCTCAGCTTCCTGAATAACTGGAATCACTGGTGTGCACTACCATTACCTGGCATAAAAATTGTTTTGATTGGTTACATTTACATTTTTTATTGCTTGCTGGCATTTAAAAATGTAAGATATTTTATCTACAAATTCATATTATTAGCTTCTTTGCAATTTGGGAGAATCTGGTTATGCTAATATAAATTCCCAAATGCTGAACAGAAGCTTTAAATGGGGTATACACTTCACCTCAGGTTACTCTTTTTCATTACCTCCCTGACCTTTTTTTTAGGTATTTGAGCTGTAACTCCTGCCCTTTGGGTTGAATTCCAAGTACTGTAGCAAGGCAAGAATCCCATCCCATACTTTCTGGCTCCATGTTTACATTCCAGACACAGCAAGCTATTTGCAGTGTTTTGTTTCTGTGGTTTTTTTGTTTGTTTGTTTGTTTGTTTGTTGTATAAACTAGGTTTTCCTCACCTTTGTAATTTTGCTCAAGCCATGTCTTTTTCCTGAAAATCTACCACCATTCTTGCCTTCACCTACCTAACCCCTGCATATCCTTAAAGGCCCTGCTATTCCAAGAAGTATGGGTTCCCCTACCTTCTTTCTGGGTTCCCATGGTATCCCCTGTTTCATCCTACCACCATACTTTTCACACTGTGTGCAAGACTGTCTGTGGATTTTTTTTTAATGTATCTTTCCCCCACTTTCTTCCTGATGGCTGAGACAGTCTGTTGAACCTTTTTATAATCCCAGTACCAAACTCAGAGTCTGACCCATAGTGTATGTTCAATAAATATTGTTAAATGAATGTGTGAATGATGTCTTCCCTATATAAATGAGGACACTTTGGAACATGGGCCTCAAAGTGTCACCTCTGATTCCAGGGAATGCCACTTGTCTGTCTTGACTGACTAACTCCTATGATGCTTTATGATATTTTTCCAGATGTGTTGTCCCCCTAAGGGCAGGGCTTCTATGCTTTTACAGATCCTGTCATTTCTGGCATTGTGCTCAGCAGCTAATAGATTTTTGGTAAATATTTGTGGATGCCAATGACAACATGTCAGCCTGGAGGGGAGTTGGTCAGAAGGGATGCTGTTGGGAATACTATACCACATTGACCCTCTTACCCTTCTATGCACATACTGATAATCTTTTCATGCATTCCTGATGCTGCTCTTCCTGCCTGTGACTCTCTGTATTTCCTCTTGAAGCCAGTGTGGCTGTCTGTGGACTTCGATAACTGGAGAGACTGGGAAGGGGATGAAGAGGTAGAGCTGGCTCACGTGGAGCATTATGCAGAGGTAAGAGATATAGCACTTGCTGGGTTTTGCCCATCTTGGTCATTCTCTGTGTCTTTCTGCATACATTTCTCTGGAGAAGTGTCATCAGGACCAAGCAGGGATAGTCAAGCATCCTTAGTAGGTTATTCATTGGTGCTGTTACTCTTTACACATTTCATGCAGTGTTTAGTAGGGATGAGAGGAATAAACATTAGTGTGAAATTATATATAGATTCAATTACTATTCATAGAGTAGCCTGTGTTCTGAACAAGTTTAGCAAAATTGCTTCCCATAGTACTTACATTCTTGTCTTTTATTTTCTTTGTGTTTTTTTTTTTTTTTCTTCCTGAGCCAGAACATTTCATGGGAAGCTAACACCAAACAGTATAAAGTGTGTATCATGGGTTGAGGATGTAGCTCAGTGGTAGTGCTTGCCTAGACTGTGTGAGGCCATGGGTTTGATCCCTAGCACTGTTGAGAAGGGGGTGGGATATGAATCTGGATTAGTAAGGGTAAAGACTATGTGTATTTAAGTTTACTTTTTTTACAATGAACTTTTGTTTTTTTAATTTTTTTGTATGGGGATTGAACCCAGGGGAACTTAACCAGTGATCCACATTCCCAGCTATTTTTTAATATTTTATTTAGAAACAGGGTCTCTCTGCATTGCTTAGGGCCTTACTACATTGCTAAGGCTGGCTTTGAACTCACGATACTCCTGCCTCAGCCTCTTGAGCTGCTGGGATTATAGACATGCACTACCTGACAGGCTCCAGTTAATTTCAGTGATGTGTTACAGGTTTTGAAGATGGGAGTAGTTGTCTGGCAGGCTCTGGCTGGAACCATTCTTCTGTAGTCCATCAGTATGCAGGTTATCCTTCCCTCACCCTCCTTGACTCTTGGGACTATTTTTTCTTCCCATTAGCTTTTGAAAAAGGTCAGCACCAAGAGACCTCCACCTGCCATGGATGACCTGGATGTAAGTAATGCCTTTCCCGCCACTCTTCAGTTTCTTTTTAGGCCTTAAAAAATAACACACTAGAAAGTTTCTATCCCGGTCTCTAGCACACAATAGTTCTCAGTGCATATTAACCAAATTTGAATTTGACAAATGTTCTGCAAGTTTTAGAAAACCAAGAGCGTCTCCCTTCCATCTCCCTCCCTCCTTCACCATCCTAGAGCAGATCTGGTCTTGTTGAGCATCTTTACAGCTGTAGGATTAGTAGAATTATTGAAATTCTGGAACTAAGTGATGCATAATAGAGTGCTGTTTATTGAGTGCCAGGGTTTATTTTATTATCCAAAGTTAAAATCCTTCATTATTAGCCTCCTAAAAAGTATGTTTTAGAAGGTAACAGAAAGGAAACATGGAGAGTAGGCAGCCGCGAGCAGCATTTATAAACATAAATGTTCATTTTTTGTAGAGCCTACAGGTGCTTTGTCTTTTTTTCTCTCCCCAGGATGATTCTGACAGTGCTGATGCAACAAGTAATTAACTTTCTGTGACAGCAGAGCTGAGAGGAGATTATAACTGCTTTCTGTTGCTCTGAAGAGTCGTGGTCTGGACCTTGTCAGCTCTTTGGCTGTGCACCAGGGTCCTTTGAGATCTCCGAACTTTCCTAGAAGTTCTTTTTTTTTTTTCCCCCTAAATATTTATTTTTTAGTTTTAGGTGGACACAATATCTTCACTTCACTTTTATGTGGTGTTGAGGATCGAACCCAGTGCCTTGCGCATGCCAGGCGAGCACGCTACCACTTGAGCCACATCCCCAGCCCCTATAAAAGTTCTTTATTAAGTGTTCCTCTTCATACTTTATGTCTTCCTACTGTGCACTTGACTTTGGTGCTTCATCAAGATAGCAGGATAGAGGAAGAGTAGACGGGGTTGGCCGGGGGCTTCTAACTTCTTACTGATTTATTTATAAGATCTATGTTTGGGATGCTTGGTTATTTGAGATTTACATATATGTGATAGAGCAAGAGCCAAAGAGGAAACAGATTGTAATAAATCTCTAGGATGGTTCTCCATCTTCCTCTTGGTGGAAAGCCTCTTCTGCTTTCAGAGTTTCTCTTAAGAATGTAGGGTAGGGCTCAGAGATTCTGGTCCTCACTGAGGTTGGAAGACAAAAGATATTAGGGACAGGCTTATAACCAACCCAAGGACTTCCTCTTGCCTGTATCTGGGCTTGGTCCTTCTTAGAACCAAGTGTGTGTGTGTGTGTGTGTGTGTGTGAGTGTGAGTGTCACCTTAGGCCAAGAGCAGGGTGCAGGTCTATAATTCCAGTGGAAGCTGAAGCAGGAGGATTGCAAATTTGAGGCCAGCTTTAGCAATTTATCAAGACCCTAAGCAATCTAATGAGACCTTGCCTCAAAATAAAAAAAATAATAAAAGGGCTAGAGATACAGCTCAGTGGTAAAATACCCCCGGGTTCAATCCCCAGTACCAAAACAAAATAAAAGAAAAACCCAAGCAAACTAAATAAACTAAACCCAGCCACCTCAGCTTCCTGCATCCATAAATCTTTTCACATTTTCAAAACTAATTTTTACTCTAGTTAATGTCTATATCTGTATACTCTTCCATTTAACAGGTTCTTCATTCATCCATAAATACCTTTTTTTAAAAAATATTTCTTTTTAGTTGTTGATGGACCTTTATTTTATTTATTTATATATGGTGCTGAGAATCAAACCCCACTTGCTAGGCAAGTGTGCTATCACTGAGCTACAACCTCACACACCATTCATAAATATCTTTTGAGTGCCAAATGTGTTCAATGACTGTGACTTAAAACAAATGTAATATCCATAGACCTTGCTCTTTGAAGTCATAGTTTATTTGTACTGGGGATTGAACCCAGGGGCACTTAACTGCTGAGCCATATCCCCAGTTCTTTTTATTTGTAATTTTGCTACAGGGTCTTGCTAAGTTACTTAGGATCTCACTAAGTTTTTGAGGCTGGCTTTGGACTTGCAATCCTCCTGCCTTAACCTCCCAAATTGCTGGGATTACAGATGTAGACCATGACATTTGGCCCTGAAGTCATAGTAAAGTATTAAGATTTGTTTTTAAAAGTAAGTTTTACGGGCTGGGGTCATGTCTCAGTGGTGGAGCACTTGCCTAGCGTGTGTGAGGGGCACTGGGTTCAATTCTCAGCACCACATATAAATAAATTAATTAGATAAAGATCCATTGACAGCTAAAAAAAAATTTAAAAAGTAAGCTTTAAAACTTATATAAGCAATATATATGGACATAGTTTAAAAAATGAAATTGTGTAGAAGCTGAGCATAGTGGTATGCATACCTGTGATCCCAGTGACTTGGGACGCTGAGGCAGGAGGATCACAAGCTCTAGGCCAGCCTCAGCAATTTAGCTAGACCCTATCTCAAAAAATAAAAAAGGGCTCAATGGTTAAGTGCCCCTGAGATTAATCCTCAATATAAATAAATAAATAAATAAATAAATTGATAAAAATAAAACATAAAATAGAGATAAAATTTAAAGAAAAAACTTGTGCATCTTCCCTTATGGGGTAACCACTTAACCGCTGTTAACAGTTTTGTTTCTTTTTCTTTTTCCCATCTTTGTGTGTGTGTGTGTGCGTGTGTGTGTGTGAGTGTGTGTGTGAGAGAGAGAGAGAGGGAGGTGTATTGGGGATTGAACCCAGGGGCACTCTACAACTGAAGTACATCTTCAGCCCTATTTTAGTCAGCCTTTTCACTGCTGTGCCTAAAAGACCCATCAAGAATAACTTGAGGAAAAGTTTATTTAAGGCCTCATGATTTCAGAGGTCTCAATCCATTGTCAGTCAGCTCCATTCCTGGGGGCTTGAGGGAAGCTGAACATCATGGTGGGAGAGTTTAGCGGAGGGAAGCAGCTCACATGATGATCAAGCAGAGTGTCTACTCCACATACGAAATATATGCCCTAAAGGCACACTCCCAGGGATCACCTTCTCTAGCCACACTCTACCCACCACCTTCAGTTTCCACTCAGTTAATCCCATCAGGGGACTAATTCACTGATTGGGTTAAGACTCTCATTTGGGGGGGCACCTCACATCCAAACCATAACATTCTGCTCCTGGTTGCCAAAAGCTCATGACCATTTCACAATGCAAAATACACTTTGTCCATTTCCAATAGTCCTCATATTCTCAACAGTTCCAAGATTGTCCAAAAGTTCAAGTCCAAAGTCTCCTCTGAGATTCAGGGCAAGCTTGCATTGTGAGCTCCTATAAAAATCAAAAGCAATTTACAAGTGTCTAGTATACAAAGGTACAGAGTAAACATTTCCATTCACAAAAATAGGGCATAGAAAGAAGGGATGGCACCAAAGCAAGACCCAAATCCAGCTGGGCAAACAAATCCTGTAGCTCCACATATGGCCTCTGGGGCCCATGGCATGGTGATGTTCTGTCCAAAGGGCTTGTATAGATCCGCCTCATATCCTTGTTGGTTGTAGCCATAAGGGCCTTTCTGTTGGCTTGTCTTTGCTCAATTCCTGCAGCTTTCGTAGGATGACGTCCTATGTTAGTGGCATTTCTTAATTTTGGGGTCTCCACTGCAACTTTGGATTCCTCTGCTGCCCCCGTCCAGTGCAGGTAACTGAACTAAAGTCAGTTAGTGAATTTGGGATGACACAAAATACCACGCAGACATGGAATACTTTTTTATAAGTTTCAGAACAGCTTCCCAGGCTCCCCCACAGAGTGGAGGTGGGGGTGGGAGTCATGAGGAGCTGATGAGAGAGAAAGAGGAGAGAGAAAGCGCAAACACACATTCTGGAGTTGGCTTTAATTGGGGGACACTGTTTCTTAGAACATTCTATCCAAAAACAGGGCAATGGGTAGGATTACAAAGGAATAGGTGAGTCTAACTCAACCCCCCCAGGTAACATCTACTCCTGGAGCCATGCCTCATTATCGGCGCAAAGGTAAAGCCCAAGTTATTGAGGGGCACAATAATTGTTAAGTATCTCTTGCTCAGGACTTAAGGGCATGTATTTCCAGAGCGGTTCCTGATATTCCTCTTCATACTTTGCCCTCTCAGGAGTTGCTTGCAGGGACTCTGACCCTGCTGTACTTTGCCTGGCCTCCCATGCCTTCCTTTGAAATCTTGGTGGAAAACTCCGTGGACCTCCATGACCTGCAGAACCAGCACCTTGTGGCTGACACCCTCTAAAGTAGTAGTAAAGCTTCTAGGAACCAGGGCTGCAGCAGCCTCTGAGTGTCTGGGTGACTGAGCACATTGAAAAAACTTCCTAGGCCCCTTGTGTAAGAAGAGTATCCCACTTGTCTCTTCTCAAAAGAATTTTACTTTTACTTCCTTGAATCTGAGATGGATATGATCTTGCCAATTCCTGTGATGTCCTCAGGTCATCTTTCTGATAACCTCTGGGTAAAGGCTTTTAGCATTTCTTTAGTGGCAGCAATCCCTTTAACAACTGCAACTTCCTTAGTCCCAGTTTTACTCCACCTTTGAGTCCAAGTTTTTCCAAGTCTTTCTGCTCCTGAATTTTAATTAAGTTTGACGAAAAGCCACCAGCAATATCCATGCCACCACCTGAATGCTATGCTGTTTAGAAACTTCTGCAAGATTAAGAAGTTTATTGCTTTTAAAATCAGCCTCACAGAAAGTCTCAGGATATAGAAAAATGCAGACAATTTCTCAGCTAGAATATAACATGAATGGCCTCTAGGTCAATTCCCAATAGTATTTATTCCTCTGAATTTTCCTGAGCCCTGTCATCACTGTTCATGGTTCTATTGGCATTCTGGCTTTCTGAGCTCCCACCAGAATCAGCCATTAAGCTCCACTTCTAACACTTTTTAAGCATTTCTAGCTTGCACTTAAAATATGTATATATTTTTAAAAAATGTATACTTCCCCCATAACATCCATGGAATGCTTATTTGATTCCACAATACCCTTTCCTCTTTTTAGAGAACTCCATGCTGCACTCTATTAAAATGAATGAAAATGAAATGGGACTTAAAAGCTGGAGAATTTTGCAATTTACTTTGAGATCTATGGAAAAAGTCTCAATTGCTACTTTGAAAATTCAGTTAATGATAGGAAGTGAATGTGTGGGAAAGTCAAGTATTTTTGTCTGCCGGATTTCTGTTCTCGCGACTAAAAGGCTCAGGGGTCACTCTAGTTAAACTGGGCTAACTGGGCTGCACGAAATAACCACACAAGAGACACAAATACCTTTTTCTTTGGGGTCGCTGTGACGGCTCCTCTGACCTTAAGGGTCCGCAGAAAGAGAGAGAGCGAGAGCACGTGCTGACCCCTTTTATTGAGGAGAAGCTATTCAAATGAGGCAAGGAGTCAGGTTTCAGGGGCTGAGTCTATCTTCATGATGTCCACTGTCAGCAGGTTGACTGACACCTGGGTAGGCCACACCCAAGGGCACAGTAAGAGGAGGGGACACACACAAGGCACTTCCATGGAAGATTCTATCCTAAACAGGGCAAGGGGTTCTATTACAAAGGAACAGGTGAGCATAGCTTCACCCATGGAGCTGTAGCAAGACACACCCATTTCTGTGACTGAGCACCTCAGCACCCAGCTGGGGAGTGTAACTCAGTCACCTGTAAGGTTGGCCTCCCACATTTGTCTAATTCTCTAATATAGATTATCAGAAAAAGGAGTGGTCAGCAAATACAAAGGCAAATGGATCCAGATGCTATAGGGTTAATCCAAGTCTGGAGCAGTCAACAGTCAGCAGTCAGCAGAGTGTCTGAAAAAGTCCTGTCAGTTTGAACCTACTTCCCACAGATGTCATCTACTACAAATATCTAAGTTTGTGGGAGCGCTTAGGTGAAGAAATGGAAATAAACCTGATAGAAATATTTTAACTGGCTGCCATGAGTTTCTTAATCATAAAGCATTCACATCTTAACACCAAAGACCAGATGTTATTTGTGGAAATTCATCTGACCTGACATAATGCTCATTATTCTTTCCAATCCTAATAATTATTAATAAAATATATGCATTTTATTTGCATAAAGTTTATTGTTAGCATAATTGAATACTGAATGTTTCTTAGATACAGAATCTAAGTCCAATGATCAAGCTTTTGAATTCTACACACTCATGGGTTTTAAAAGCATAAACAAAGTCAAATGTCTGTACATGGAAATTGTGAGTAATACCATCCCATTTTGAATGGTACTGAAATACCAGTACTTCTGAAAAATGTTATAGTTAACTACATGGGAAACTATGTTTTCTTGATTATGAAGGTATATTTGTGTCCAGTGGCCTGTTAGGTAAATGTAATATGCAATGATGAACTACATTTATTTTAGGCCCACATTTATTATAACATTCTATATTATAATAAAGTATATATTATAATGTATATCAAACTATGCCTGTGACATACATATGTAATACAAGATTAATGTGTATATACTATATAATACAGTCATATGATTATCAAATTGTAAAAAACAAATAAATTATACTTATAGATGGACAGAATAGCTTTATTTTATTTATATGTGGTGCTAAGGATCGAACCCATTGCCTCACACATGCCAGGCAAGAGCTCTGCCACTGAGCTACAGCCCCAGCCCCCAGCTTGCACTTTTATTTATTTATTTGGTGGTGGGGATACTGGGGATTAAACTCAGGGACCTCAACCACTGAAACACATCCCCAGCCCTATTTTGAATTTTATTTAGAGGCAGGGTCTTACTGAGTTGCTTAGTGCCTCGCTGTTGCTGAAGCTGGCTTTGAACCTGCAATCCTTCTGTCTCAGCCTCCCAAGCCGCTGGGATTACAGGCATGTGCCACCACACTCGGCCAGACTGCACTTTTTTTTTTTTTAATACTTTTTTTAGTAGCAGTTGGACACCATACCTTTATTTCATTTATTTATTTTTATATAGTGCTTACAATCAAACCCAGCGCCTCACGTGTGCTAGGCGAGCGTTCTACTGCTGAGCCACAACCCCAACCCCCAGCTTGCCCTTTTAAACTGTTAGGTCAGTGGAGATCTCAAAATTCCTCCCCCAAATTCCAAAAAGCTCCCAAAGCTTCTGAACCACATGGTCAGGTTAGTCAAAGAATGACCCCACTCTTGGTACTAATTTCTGTTTTAGTCAGCTTTTTCACTGCTATGATTAAAAGATCCTATAAGAACAAGTTTAGTGGAGGAAAACTTTATTTGGGGGCTCACAGTGCTAAGGTCTCTGTCCATAGGCAGCTGGCTCCATTTGTCGGGGCTCAAGTTGAAGCTGAACATCACGGCAAAAGAGTGTGGCAGAGGGAAGCAGGTCACTTGATGATCAGACAGCAGGGAGTGAGATTCTTTATAGTCTGTTTATTACATTTAAGAGTACTTATTTTGCAGCATAAATGTTAATGTGTGATTGCAATATGTTGCCCCAGAACCCCCAGTGGAGGGTATTTCATAACATACAGGGCACCTTCTGCATTTTTGTAAAAAATCTGAAAAGTTCTAAATTCTGAAACGGCTGGAGTCTTTAAACTTTAGTTGATCTAGGAAACAGCTAATTTTAATTTTTAAACCACTTAACGTTTTAAGGCATGATTGCATCTTGTGAACTTGTGTTAACCTCTTTGCGCTGTCCAATTCAATAGCACTAGCCACGTAGGGTTCTTGAAGTGTGGTTAATCAGAACTGAGATGGATTAAGTGTGCACAACCGGGTTTTAAAATTTTTGTACATTTCACTAACTTTACTTATTACATGATGAAATAATATTCTGAATATGCTGATTTAAACATATTATTAACATATGTGCCTTCCATTATACGTATACCAGGGATTAAACACAGGTACGCTTAACCACTGAGCCATATACCCAGCCCTTTTTGTTGTTGTTGAGATAGAGTCTACACTAAATTCTTGGGGACTCGCTAAAATGCTGAGGCTGGATTTGAACTTGTGATTTTCATGCCTCAGCCTCACCAAGCCACTGAGATTACAGGAGTGTGCCACCGCACCTGCCTGGCAGGCCTATTCTTTATCTAAACCAGTATCATTCCCACCCCTACGCAAGGAGGATTTGACCTGCAGGATTACAAGTAATCCAGGGGCCCAAAGGGATAATGAGCTATGAGCTCTTGACAAGTTCAGGCTGCCAAGTTTTATGTTGTTTTCTTTTTTTTTTTTTTTAATCTTTGTTTTTCAATGTTAAAACAGTTACAAAGAAATAAAAATAAACCCAGAACTCCTACAATTCGCGTTTTCTGTAAATTTGGCCAAACCACACCCCTTCCTTCACTTTCCGGCGTCTGCGCAGAGACGTAATGAAGTTTGTCCCGCGTCGCTGTCCGTCCGCTCTATAGCTTTTCTGCGTGCGCGTGTTCCCGGGTCTTGGGTGACGGTAATGGCATTCCTGTGTCAGCGGGACAGCTACGCCCGGGAGGTGCGGCCTTTTGGGAGGGGGATCTGATGCTGCCCCACCGACAGGGCGGTTTGGGGAAGAGGGTGTGAGGAGATAGGCTTCAGTCTCCGAGTGGAGAAGGCTTGGAGTTTATTTTCTCATCTCTCTCTGCCCAGTTCGTCACCACCGTGGTCTCCTGTCAGCCGGCGGAGCTGCAGACCGATGGGAGCAACGGCAAGAAAGAAGCGCTGAGCGGTTTCCATGTGGTGTTGGAAGACACGCTGCTTTTCCCTGAGGGCGGGGGACAGGTACCAGGCTTGTCCCCTCAACCTGACCCAATAAACCCCTAATTTCTTCGTCCTCGGGCGGAAAATGCTCTCCTGTCCTTCTTAGCCGTAATTAATTCAGATGGACATTAGTTCAATTCATTTTATTATTCATTTAACTTTTTTTAAAAACCAATAAATACCTAGATACAACACACTCAGTATTATTCCAGTCTCCAAAGATCAAGGGGAACAAGACAGTGTGTCTGCATACATAACTAGAGATAACCATTGCCCAGGCACAAATAATGTAAATAAAAATAAAGCCAAGTAAAGGGAGTGATAGGATGCTTTCCTGAATAGGAGGCAAATTATTTCAGTATAGTCCTAAATGAAGGGAGGAGTGACCATTGCAGTTATTTATCTGATGGTGCTGGGAAAGGGCTAAGATTCTAGGCAGACAGTACAAAGGCCCTAGATGAGAATTAGCATAGTATATGTGACAGGGACAGAAAAAGAAGCCTCTGAGGAGTTAAGGAAAGGTAGATGGGTTACAGTAGCAAAACAGAGGACAGCCATTTCTGTGTTCTAATGGAGTAGAGACTAGAGGTGTGAACGCAATGTAGCCCTGTGCAGTGAAACACTTGAGTAATATCCCCTACTGGGAAGGCTGAAGTAGGAGGATCCCTAATTCGAGGCCAGCCTCAGCAACTTATGAAGACCTATTTTCAAAATTTAAATATAGGACTGAGATGCTGGGCATGGAGGTGCAAGCCTGTAATCCTAGAGATTCAGGATTCCAAGGCAGAAGGATCAAAAGTTCAAGGTCAGCTTGGGCAAATTAGAGAGACCCTATCTGAAAAAAAAAGGGCTGGGGATGTGGCTTAGTGGTAGAGTGCTCCGGGTTCAATCTCCACTACTAAAAAAAAGTAAAAGCTGGATTGTATTTTAGAAGTAAAGTGTTCCTGGGTTCAATCTCAGTACCACAAAAAGAAAAAAAAAAAAGGTAGATTGTGAACACAGAAGATTAGAACAGTAACACCAAAGGTTGGCATTATAGAAGAGATTTTTCTAGCAGGAATAATATCATAAAGGCAGCAAAGGATGAAAGAATTTAAGTCTCTTTAGTCATACATAGTCTAATATGCTTGGACCCTATAGGGTATGTTGATGACAGGCTAGAGATGATATTGATAAATTTATTGGTTCTTACATAGAGAGGTAATATGGGAGCTGGGGTGGTAGCTCAGTGGTAGAGTGCTTGCCTAGCATTGGGTTTGATTCTCAGTACCACATATTAAAAAGTAAATAAATAATAAAAGATCCATCAACAACTAAAAAATATTTTTACAAAAGAAGTGACATGTGAGATCATGTTTAATAGATTTGCAAGTGAGAAAGTTTCAGTTTCATATTAGTGTCATCATTATAGTAATTTTTTTCAACATGGAGGTTTCCTGATCTGCTAAAGGAAAATCTATAACTTCAGGTATCTGTAAAAGGTCTTGTTTTAGACATCACTTCTTTCAGGAAATCCTCCTTGATATCCTAAGACTTAGGTCTCTTTCTTTTCAGCTTCTCTAACACCATGTTTATTTAAATTCTGTGGCAGTTTGTAGATCTTATTGCAATTGACTGCATGTCTGTGTTTTTCTGTAGACTCTTAAATTCCAGGAGGGATCCCTATTGTTTACATTGTATTCTTGGGCTGGCACAGTATCATAAGTACTTGGTACTTTTCTAAATGAATGAATATTGTTGAATCTAATTCTAGCAGCAGTGCAGAAGATGGAATGGTTGAAGGCTGGGAAATTCACATAATTTTAGAGACTATTAAAGATAAAAATTTAGGCTGGGCATAGTGGCCCATGCCTATAATCCCAGTGACTCAGGATCTTGGGGCAGGAGGATCATAAGTTCAAAGCTAGCTTCACCAACTTATGCCCTGTCTCAAAATAAAAATATGAAAAAGGACTGTGGAAGTGGCTCAGTGGTTAACACCCCTGGGTTCAATTCCTGGTACCAAAAAAAAAAAAGGAATTTGATACACACCTATAATGTCAGTGATTCAGGAGGCTGAGGCAGAAGGATTGCTAGTTTGAGGCTAGTCTCAACAAATTAGGCCCTAAGCAACATGGTAAGACCCTGTCTTAAAAATATAAAAAGGACTGGGGATGTAGCTTAGTAAGTGTCCCTGGGTTCAATCCCTCATTAAAAAAACAAAAACAGGGGCTGGGGATACAGCTCAGTTGGTAGAGTGCTTGCCTTGCATGCACAAGGCCCTGGCTCTTCAATCCCCAGCACCACAAACAACAACAGCAGCAAAAAAACAACAACAAAAAAAAACCACTAAACGGTGAAAACAGTTAGGATAAAGTTTCTTTGGGTTTTACTAAAAATCAAAAATCTTTTTTTTTTTTTAAATATTTTGCAGCTATTTTTATTGAGATAATTGTAGATTCAAGTGTCATTTAGTAGAACTACCACAGAGGAGTCCTGAGCACCTTTTCCCCAGTTCCCACCATTGTAACACCCACCATCTTTTTTTTTTTAAAGAGAGAGAGAGAGAATTTTAATATCCATTTTTTAGTTTTTCGGCAGACACAACATCTTTGTTTGTATGTGGTGCTGAGGATCGAACCCGGGCCGCACACATGCCAGGCGAGCGTGCTACCGCTTGAGCCACATCCTCAGCCCCAAAAAATAAAAAATTTTTATTGCTATACTTACAGTTTCTTTCTGTTCAAATTCTATTACTCTGTCCTGAAAAATAAAACACATGTGTTCAGAGTAAGGAGGACAAAGAATCCTTTTGGAATAAAGTGGGCCTACCTCATTGGGCATTGCCTTCTCCTCCTTTAGGGAGGTCAAATTTAGGGTCTGTCTCTCATAAACTTTCCCTAGAGAGTCTTTGTATCTAGGAGGTATGGTGAGCCCTGTCTTCTCCTTGATTACTTCTTTTCCCCAGCCTGATGACCGTGGTACAATCAATGACATCTCTGTACTGAGAGTGACCCGCCGGGGAGCCCAGGCTGATCATTTCATACAGACACCTCTGGCCCCTGGGAGCCAGGTTCAGGTCCAGGTTGACTGGGAGCGGAGGTTTGATCACATGCAGCAGCATTCAGGTAAGTGAGGCAGGATGTGGGACATCTGGAGGTGCAGTTGCCATGTATTAGACTGTCATGATGATTTGAGATGTAGTTTGGATTCTCTAGGAGGTAACCTTTTGGAAGAGACAGAATCAGCTCTGATTCAGGCAGAATATTATATGTTTTAAAAGCAAAATGAACAATTTAAGTAAAAATATCAGACTAATTGCTGGTTCTAAGTATTACCAATTTCCAACTTGATATTTCTACCTGAATGTCTCACAGGCTTTTCAAACTCAAAATGTCCATCCTTGTTTTCCATCAGGATCCTGTATGTTTAGTCCTGGGCTTCTGTGTCTACTATGCCTGGCTGCATAAAGTTTTTCAAAGGCTTCCTTTAGTTCTTTGTGTAAAGCCAAATTTCAAATCCTAGAATTTGTTTCAGATGCTCTTTTGGGGATAGCTAATCAATCACTATGTTCTTTTGGTTTGTCTTCTAAATATCTTTTCACTTTGTTCCATTGTCAAAGTAATCATCCTAGACCCAGTTTTCACTGTCTTGGCCCTAGACCTTTGCACATTCAATCTTTCTCTGCCCTACCCTGTTTTCCACACAGCAATCAGAACAACCTTTGTGTTTTTTTTTTTTTTTTTTTTTTTTTTTTGTACTAAGGATTGAACCCAGGGTCTTCCACATAGTACAGAGGAATCTGTTTTATTTTTATTTTTTCAAGGTACTGGGGATTGAACCCAGCGGTGCTATACCACTGAGGTATATTTCCAACCCTTTATTTTTCTATATTTTAAAAAAAATTTGAGACAGGGTCTCAGTAAGTTGCTGAGGCTGTCCTTGAATTTGCCATTCTCTTGGCTTGGCTTCCCAAGTCACTGACTGGGATTATAGGTGTTCACCACCACTCCAGGTACAGAACAGTCTTAAAAAAGGAAATGTGGGGCTGGGATTGTATGTAGCTCAGTGGTGGAGAGCTTGCCTCACACGTATGAGGCACTGGGTTCAATCCCCAGCACCACATAAAAAATAAATAAAGTTATTGTGTCCATCTACAACTAAAAATATATATATATTTTTTTTTAAAAAAAGGAAATGTGGTTGTGTCAATCCTTTGATTAAAGTTTTCTTTTCATTTCTTTTTTCTTTGGGGTGAGAGTGATGTTAGTGGGGATTGAAGCCAGGACTGTACCACTGAACTATATCCTTAACCTGTTTTATTTTTTATTTTGAGAAAGGGGCTTGGTGATCCTCCATGCGCCACCATGCCTAGCTGCTTAAAGTTTTTCAAAGGCTTCCTTTAGTTTTTTGTGTAAAGCCAAATTTCTCATGGCCTACAAATCTCTGCTGTGGCTGCCCTTATCTACTGCTCTAGTCTCATCTGGTACCTCTCTCCCTCTTGCGCTGTATAACCCAGGAGTGCTTTACCATTGAGTTATATCCTCAGCCCCCCTTTTTAAAATTTTTTTTTGTTTTTTGAGACAGGGTCTCACTTTGTTGCTTAGGGCCTTGCTAAATTGCTGAGGCTAGTCTTGAACTTGTGATCTTCCTGCCTCAGCTTCCTGGATTGCTGGGATTACAGGTGTGTGCCACCATGTTGAATGCAGGCCTTGCACATGCTAGGCAAATGCTCTACCATTGAGCTACATCCCCAATCCTATTTTATCTATCTATCTATCTATCTATCTATCTATTTATTTATTTTTTTGAGGTGCTTTGGATTGAACCCAGGGCCTTGTGCATATGAGGCAAGCACTGTACTAACTGAGCTATATCCCCAGCCCATATTGTATTTATTTTATTATTATTATTATTATTATTATTATTATTTGGCAGTGCTGGGGATTGAACCCAGGGCCTTGTGCATGCAAGGCAAGCATTGTACCAACTGACCTATGTCCCTAGCCCAATTATATTTTATTTTGAGACAGAGTCTTGCTTTGCCCAGGCTGGCCTCCCTTTGTTAGCCTTCCAAGTGGCTAGGATAACAGCCATGTGCCACTAGGCCCAGCTTCTTCAAGGGCTTTGACTGTCTTGTTCCTTCTTCCTTCATAGTTAATTATTTCTCCCCTTCTTTCTCCTCTCTTTCCTTATTGTCATCATCAATTAAGAATGCTGCTGCATCTCTCATTCAAGCCCTGTACTTTGCCTGTGGAAGGTACTCAGTAAATATATGTTGAATGAATGAATATTATACATTGAATTTGAATTAAAATCCTGCCTCTGATAAGCTATGTTGCCTTGGCAGATTCTTGTGAAATAGCATGATAAAACATCTTGTAGAATTCTTGTGATGATTTTCAATAAAATATCTAAAGTGATTAACCGGGTATTCAACAAGGAGAATTTCTGTGATATATCATTTGGGGAATATGTGGCTGTCTGGGTTTTTCATTTTTCTCGTGTCTCTTGCTCCATGCTTAGGGCAGCATCTCATCACAGCAGTGGCTGACAGTCTATTTGGGTTGAAGACAACATCATGGTGAGCAGGAGGCACGGGACTAACTGTAGGGCATTGATACTAGCTAGGTCTGTTCCCTATAATAGGTTGGGAATAGGAGGATAAAAGAAAGGGTAGTCTTCAAAATTGGCTGTGTTCTCGTATTCTTAAAGATTGGGTGGAGGATTGACCTGTGTTTTTTAATGGTGAGAGAAGAGACATCTGCCTTTGCTTGGGAAAGAACATGGACTTTGGAGCTCAGAGATCTAGAGGGTGAACCCGCCCCTACCACATACTGGCAGCATGACTTTGATCGTATTTCTTGTTAACCTTTACACCCATAAAGTAGGAACGACAATTCCCTACCTTGAGGGATTTTTGTGAGGATTAAATAAAATAATTTATATGAGCATTCTTTTGCAAACTTTTTTTTTTTTTTTTCTATATTAGGGATTGAATCCAGGGCCTCACACATGCATGTTGCACTGCTGAGCTACATCCTCAGCGCTTTCTATTTTTTGAGACAAAGTCTTGCTGAATTGCCCAGCCTGCCCTCAAATTTATGATTCTCCTACTCTAGTCCCCTGAGTAGCTGGGATTAAATAGATATGTGCCACCATGCCCAGGACTTTGTAAACTTTATTGTTGTAACATCCTGTGACCACTCATTCTCTTCTGGCAGGGAGTTAGGGAGACTCCGGAGTGTAATTGAGCTGGACAGCCCCTCTGTGACTGCAGAACAAGTAGCTACAATTGAGCAGAGTGTCAATGAAAAAATCAGAGATCGGTTGCCTGTGAGTGTGCAAGAACTGAGCCTGGATGATCCTGAGGTGGAGAAGGTGAGGGGAGAGGCAGGGGCCTGGCTTCTGTTGAATGGCTTTCCAAGGTCTCATCAAAATTCAGACAGCCCTTCTCTCTCCCCTCTATTCCAGGTGAGAGGCCGGGGATTACCAGATGATCATGCTGGACCCATTCGAGTTGTTACCATTGAGGGTGTTGATTCCAACATGTGCTGTGGGACTCATGTAAACAATCTCAGTGACCTTCAGGTAGGTGTGGAAGGACTGTTGAGTAGTTTCAGGAGAGATTATTGGGTCCTAGGGGATTACAACAGGGCTGGGAATGGTAGAGGGGTCAATTAAGGAGTCCTAAATGGAATCTTCTTCATTGCTTTAGAGCTGGGGAGGAGTTCTAGGTCTCTTCTGTCCCCAGGTCCCAAGACCCACTGTGGTTTATCCATGTTTGAGTGTGTTATCCCCTTCATGTAGGTCATAAAGATTCTGGGTACTGAGAAGGGGAAAAAGAACAAAACCAACCTGATATTTCTGGCTGGGAACCGGGTGCTGAAGTGGATGGAGAGAAGTCATGGAACTGAAAAGGCACTGACCACTCTGCTTAAGTATGTCCCCTTTAGTTGCTTCCCCTTCCTCAGGTCCTGGACACCTTGGGGCTTAGCTCTCCTATCTAAGATAGACAGATTAAGTTCTTACTTCTAGGAAGTAAGATGCAGCCATAAACAATAAAGTGCTTTGGATAATAAACCAGAGCCACACAAAATGGTTTGTTCCCTTGTATCCTTTCTCCCACTTGCCTAAGGGGACTCCTCAAAATATTCCCAGGTCCCTATCAGGCGTCATTAATTTATACCCCTAATGCTGGATAACCAGTTTGGCTGGTCTCTGCTGACCCCTAATGCTGGATAACCAGTTTGGCTGGTCTCCGCTGACCTTTCTTTGCAGGTGTGGAGCAGAAGATCATGTGGAAGCAGTGAAAAAGCTCCAGAACTCCTCCAAACTCCTACAGAAGGTGATTTATTCTTTAGAGAGTGAAAAGGGCCTAGGATCTGCCTATAATAGACTCCAGACTCAGCCCTGGGCCTAAGCAGGGGGCTTAGATGGGGTTTGTAGAAGGGGATAGTGAAGGGAGAAGGAGGAGGAAGAAAGTTGGTGTTCTCTTGTGTTATCCTTTTTATCTGTCTACTTATCACATCCATTTCAGAATAACCTGAATCTTCTCAGAGACCTGGCTGTGCACATTGCTCATTGTCTCAGGAATAGCCCAGACTGGGGAGGTGTGGTCGTACTACACAGGTAAGAAATTAGGAGCTAGAGAGAATGCAGAAGGCTGTGTTGGGCTTCGGCTCAGCATCTCCCCTGTGTGCAGGGCACAGTAGGAGGTGGGTTGCTCACTGGTATCCTCAAGGCTGAATAGACCCGTAGGCCCTAAAGAAACCAGATTTTCTGGGTTTGATCATAGCACTTTACTGTAACCTTGTAACTTTCATTAACACCTTCCCTCTCTTCCTTCACCAGCTAATAGATCTCTTATTCTGGTGAATCCTATTTAAGGGAGACAAAAACAAACGCTTCCCTTATTTCTGAATTGCTAAGGCTGAGAAAGATATTTTGGTGGCCTTCAGTCAGAACTCTCTCTTTGCTAAGGGGTCTGGGACATTACATGCTGAAACAGGCAGCAGTGAGACCAGCCTCATGAGGAGCCAGGCTTCCTGCAGTTTTACAGCAATCACTCCAGCCTGAATCTTATGTCTGTGTCCTTCGTCCTAGGAAGGAGGGTGATTCTGAGTTCATGAATATCATTGCCAATGAAATTGGGTCAGAGGTAAGAGGAATATGAGATTCTCTACTCTGCCCTAAGTAGGGACCTAGGGACATACAACTGAGGAGTATTAATTTAGCTGAAGTTCCTCCATATTAACACTTGAAGAGTAGGGAACAGAAATTCATTCAGTACTGTTTTGTTAGCGCTGTCTTAGGAACCAAGCTCTGTTTTAGGTGTTGAGTTACATCTATGCTCTTAATCTTTCTGGGGGCATTTATCAGCTTCTGCGCTCCTTTTATCTGAGCTTTAGCTTCACAGAGCCATCTGATTTGTGTGTGCTGAAATATAGGGTAGCTGGGTGTGGTGGTACATGCCTGTAATCCCAGATACTCAAGAGGCCGAGGTGGGAGGATTGCAAATTTAAGGCCAGCCTCAACAACATAGGGAGACCTTGTCTCAAGAAAAAGAGTGGGGGTGGTTTGACAAGCCTTTTAAAGGTAATCCCAACCATGTTGTTCTGCTTCTGGCTTCACTTACTCTTCCTCATTCTGACAGTCTATAGCTTAGAGATTGTAAAGTCTCTCTTTCACAATAACTCTAAAACCTTTTTTTGGAATACCTTAAGTGGGTCAAGCATTGTATATTTCTCTCTTCATAATTCTTCTGTGTAGACAGTACTGATTCTTAAGGGGCTCACATTCTAGTGTGGGAGACAAATGTGTTTATCCACGTTTATAATTTGATAAATGCCAGATGCAGCAGGGCACAGTGGTTCATGACTGTAATCCCAGTGGCTCAGGAGGCTGAGGAAGGAGGATTGCAAGTTCAGAGCCAACCTCAGCAAAAACAAGGTGCTAAGGCAACTCAGTAAGACCCTGTCTCTAAATAAAATACAAAATAGGTCAGGGAATGTGGTTCAGTGATTGAGTGCCCCTGAGTTCAATCACTGGTACCCCAAAAACAAAAAAAACACAGAGGCAAAAGAGCACATTATCTGAAAGGATGGGGAGGCTACAGTGGAGGAGCCTTGAAGATTGCTTAGAGGTCATCAGACAGACAAGGGAGCAGAGGCAGCCAGGCAGAGGAAAACATGGTGATTTAAGCAGTAGCAGCCCAGGGTGCTTGGTGGGCAGAAGGTTGGAGAGTTGATGGGAGTCAAACTGTTAGAAATACCAAGGTGCTGAGCTGGGAATGTGACTCAGTGGTAGAGTGCTTGCCTGGCATACATGAAGCCCTGGGTTCAAGTCCCAGCACTGCAACAAAAAAAAAAAAAAAAGGGGAGAGAAATACCAAGGTGCTTCATGAAATAAAATGTGCTCAAAAGAAGATAGCAAAAATTGCTCTTCTGCAGAAGGGTGTGCCCCCAGAAGGAATCTTGAGGGGCAAGTACACTTGTGCGGGGAGTCCCCCTGCTTTTGTCCCTAATGAAGTACTGTCCCTTGCTCTGATAGAACAGTTCAGGGTTATAATCTACACATTGGCTAATTTTAAAATGGTAGTGGGGTGGGGGAAAGGGAAAGGCTATAATAAAAATGGCTACAGTTGGATCCAATTAAGGCTAAATGCTATATTCTGAAAATGGACTACTGAACTTTCTTTTTCACAAGACCACAAAAGGCATATTATGCTTGGTCCTGGTCACCAGCTTTCTGCCTCCTACTTAATGATTAGCATAAATATTTTACTCTCAAAAAGTTTCTTGGCATTAGTGAAAAAGGTGTGGAGGGGCTGCATCATCATTCATCAGCAGCATCACTGGTGGTTTAAGGGGAGATATCTGTTTTTTGGGTTTTGTTTTTTGTTTGCTTGCTTTGTAACTGGGAATTGAACTCAGAGGTACTTTACCACCGAGCCACATCCTTAGGTATGCATCACTGTGCCTGTCTGATGGGAGATATCTATCCTTGGAGACAGAGGAAAGTCCAGGGTTTAGGGGAGTTGACCCCACATATGCTCACCTCTTTGCTTTACCTCCTAGGAGACCCTCCTCTTCCTAACTGTGGGAGATGAGAAAGGTGCTGGGCTCTTCTTACTGGCAGGGCCAGCAGAGGCTGTGGAAACCCTGGGGCCCAGGTAATGCTATATAGGTTCTGATGCTACATGGACTTTCTTGTGTGAGAGGAAGAACATGTAAGCTACTAATTTAATAATACTGCCCTGTACCTGTTAATAGGGTTTTCATATCTGCCATCTCCTTGATTCATATTGTAGACACGTGAGGTATGCTGAGCGGAGATGTTCTCACCACTACCACTCCTGGTTTGACAGGAGTGTATCATGTGCCTGAGGTCTCACAGTTAAAGTGGCAGAACTGAGACTTGAACCCAGCTCCTTTGGCTCCAAATTTCCTGTGCTTATATATTTTCTTTTAGAAATTTAGATTCCAGTTGGACGAAGAGGCAAACACCTGTAATCCCAGCTACTCAAGAGGTCAACCTCAGCAATTTAGCAAAACCAGTCTCAAAAAATAAAAAGGGCTGGAGATACAGCTTAGGGGTAGAGTGTCCCTGGGGTTTGATTCCCAGCGCTGTAAAATAAATAAGTAAACAAACAAACAAATAAATAAATAAATAGAAAAAAATGAGAACTTTGTTGGACTTCTTTACCCTCGTAAAGAAGTTTATATGTTTCTATTTTAAATTATCTATAGATTATATATCGAAATATATAACCCAAAATCTTTTTGGCATTAGGGGTTTTCAGAGTCCTTACTACTAGCTCTGGAATATGTGTTCATCAAAAACATTGAAGGACCATGTAAGAATTTATAGTAGAGATTAGTAACAGGCAGCCATATGTCGCATACAGACTACTTTGGCCTGGCCTTGTGAAGTGTTTTAAATTTTCAGATTAGTTGCTACTTTTTTTTTTTGTACTGGGGTTTGGATTTAGGGGTGCTTAACCACTGAGCTTCATCCCCAGTCCTTTTCTGTATTTTATTTTGAGACAGGTCTCACTAAGTTGCTGAGGTTGGCCTTGAACTTTTGATCCTGCCTCAGCCTCACAAGTCACTGGGGATTACAGGCACGCACCACTACACCCAGCAGTAACTCTGGGTCCACACACCTACATGATAGTAGCTATGAGGAACTGAGCTGCCGTACTCCCCAGATAGCACAGGACTCTCCAGTTTGCCACCATCCCCACCTCCCTCCTGGCTGTGTCACTGCTGCTCCCCACAGCAACCCCTTGTCCCTAGTATATACTCATCCTGCTCCCTGGAGATTACCATAATTTATTTTGCTTCCATGTATAGACATGTTTCCAGTTATTTGTTTTCTTTTCTTTCTTTCTTTTTTTTTGTGATTCTGGGGCAGTTATTTACTGTTATAGCAAACTTGGTACATATCGTGTACATGTGCAAGTATTATGAATTTTTTTTAACTCTTTAAATTGACATTGACATATATGTTTATGGTATATAGTGTGAGAATACAGGTATGCAATGTGTGATTGATCAAATCAGAGTAATTAGTGTTTCCATAACTCTAAACATTTGTCATTTCTATTGGGAAACTTAGAACTCCCCTCTTCTAGTGCAAGTTTTTGTGTGTGTGTGTGTGTGTGTGTGTGTGTGCAAGTATTTTTTTTTATTTTTGGTGGTCCTAGGTTAGAACCCATGGCCTTGTACATGCCAGGCAAGCACTCTACTAACTGAGTGATAGTCCCAGCCCTGTGCAGGTGTTTTTAAGAAGGACTTCTAGAAATTATTATTCTTCCTCCCCTAGATCCCAGGGCCGCCCTTGTGTTTTTGTGTTTTTTCCCTCAAGGACCAGCTCTCTGACTGCATCTCTGTTCCTCAGGGTGGCTGAGGTCCTGGAAGGCAAAGGAGCAGGGAAGAAAGGCCGCTTCCAGGGCAAGGCCACCAAGATGAGCCGGCGGGCAGAGGTGCAGGTGCTTCTACAGGACTATGTCAGCACGCAGAGCGCTGAGGAGTGAGAACTCAGAGTGCCCACTCCCTCTGACCATGGAAGGAGTCTCTTGGACAATAAAATAATGTGACTCAAAATGGTTCTATTACCACTTAAATTTATATGACTAATTTGTACAGTATCCTCCAGTGTGCTTGTGTGATTAGCATCTGTTTGTGAATAAACAGTTTTCTGATTTGGTGCCTATTAGGCATAACCTACATGAGTGGGCATTATGTTGATGACATGTGCTGATTTGTCTAAGCCTAGCTGAAACCTTTGTTTTTTGAGAAACATATTGTCTACAGAGAATACAAGTCAGTCTAAAGGCTTTATCCATGACTTAGTCTCATTCATATCTCCTTGATTGCTTTTCTTTCTTTCTTTTTTTCCAAATATTTGTTTACTTGTATTTTGGTACTGGGGATCAAACATAGGGCCTTGTGCATACTAAGCACATGCTCTGCCACTGAACTACACCCCTAGTCTTCTATTTTTTTTTCTTATTCTTTTGCTAGTGTTGTAATTTAGAACTAAAAGGTATCAATGACTTTGCAAATATGTCATGAAATCACAAAACTGTGAAGTAGTAAGATGCTGTTAGGCTAGAAAAGGATATACCTTGCACAATACAAAGACAGCTTGTGAGGCAATGTTAATATTAGACAAACTCAACTTTTTTTAAAAAATATTTTTTAGTTGTAGTTAGATATGATATCTTTATTTTATTTATTTTTATGTGGTGCTGAGGATCGAACCTGTGGCCTCGCACATGCTAGGCAAGCAGTCTAAAGCTGAGCCACAATCCCAGCCCCAGACAAACTCAACTTTAAGGCAAGGATTATTATTAGAGATCAAGAGGGACTTGTAATGATAAAAGAAAGTTCTAGGGCTGGGGTTGTGGCTCAGAGGTAGAGCGCTCATCTAGCATGCAGAGGTACTGAGAGTTCAATCCTCAGCACCACATAAAAACAGAGGTGTTATGTCCACCTACAACAACAACAACAAAAAATATTTTAAAAAGTTCTAAATTTGTAGGCTTTTTGTTGTTGTTGGTACTGAGGATTTAACCCAGGGCACTTTATTTTCTATTTTCAGACGGTCTCAATAAGTTGCTTAGGGCCTAAGTTGCTGAGGCTGGCCTTGAACTTGGAACCCTTCTGCCTTAGCCTTCTCAGCTGCTGGGATTACAGGTGTATGCCACTGCGCTTGGCCTAAATTTGTACACATCTAATAGCCTTACAATATATAAAGCAGACATTGACAGATCTCAAAGGAGAAATTAAGAAATAACATAGTTAACTGAAAATGTAAAGTCATTTTCAGTAACTGATAGAACAAGTAGAAGCATAATGTCATGGTTAAGAGTCTTGCCAAATTGCCCAAGCTTGCCTCAAACTTTTGATCTTCCTGCCTTAGCCTCCTGAGTAGCTTAGACAAACTCTGAACATTTAGGAGCAAAATGGGGGTGTTGAGGATATAGCTTAGTGGTAGAGTGCTCCTGGGTTCAAAATAGGTAGTGAAGTCTAAGAGTGAAATGGGGATGTGGCCCAGTGGTAGAACATTTGCTCAGAACAACAGTCATAAACCTGGATTTCGACAGGCAATCCTGGATGTCTGGTTTCCTGCCAAGATAATTCCTGAGCTTCAATTACTTGACCTGAAAAGGTGGATGTGAACATAGTGTCCTAAGAAAGAAGGAACACTCTGAAATAACTAGGAAAAGACAAACACTTGAACAGATTTTGTGGAAGTGGTAATTGTATGAAGACAGGAAAAATTAAGCAGCAGTTTTTGAACTGATGATGTCATTTCAGGCCTATCATAGGAATAGTTTGTCAGTGTGTGTGTTCAGGAAAGGGAGTGAATTGTCTTTTTATTTGCTATACTGGGGATTGAAGCCAGGGATACTCTGTCACTAAGCTTCATCCTCAGCTCTTTATTTTTTTATACCTTTATTTTACTTATTTATGTGGTGCTGAGGATCGAACCCAGTGCCCCACACATGCAAGGCAAGCGCTTTACCACTGAGCCACTACCCCAGCCCATCAGCTTTTTATTTTTTATTTTGATACAGGGTCTCACTAAATTGTCAAGGTTAGCCTCCTCCCTCAGCCTCCTGAATTGCTGGGATTACAGGCAAGCACCTGGGTGTGTGTTTGTTTGTTTGTTTTTAATATTTATTTTTTAGTTGTAGCTGGACACAATACCTTTATTTATTTTTTGTGTGGTGCTGAGGATCAAACCCAATGCCTCACACGTGCTAGGCGAACGCTCTACCGCCGAGCCACAACCCCAACCCTGAGTTTTTTCCTTTTTGAACAGTGAAGGAAGGTTTATTTTTGGCCAGGAATAGGAGTAGCAGGGAGAAAGGCTCATAGATCAGTTTCTCTGTGAATTGTCTTTGATGAGGTTTGCCAGAAAATAAAGCAGAATGAGTTTGTTTATTGGAGTGAGAGTTTTATATGTACATACACACACACACATTATATATTCTTAAGTATTGTTTTAACACACTTTTTATTTGGTACTGGGGATTGAACTCAGAGACACTTGACCACTGAGCCACATCCCAGCTATATCTTGTATTTTATTTAGAGACAGGGTTTCACTGAGTTGCTTAGCACCTCGCTTTTGCTGAGGCTGGATTTGAACTTGTGATCCTTCTGCCTCAGCCTCCTGAGCCGCTGGGATTACAGGTGTGTGCCACCGCACCGGTTTTAACACCTTATAGCCTAGAAATATTGAGAAGTACACATCTGTTATTCAGGGACTTGGGAGGCTGAGCCAGAAGGAATTGCAATTTTGAGGCCAGTCTTGGCAACTTAGATTCTGTCTCAAAATAAAATTTAAAAAGAGCTGGGGCCGGATGTGGTGGTGCACGCCTGTAATCCCAGTGGCTGGGGAGGCTGAGACAGGAGGATTGCAAATTCAAAGCCAGCCTCAGCAAAAGCGAGGTGTTAAGCTACTCAGTGAGACCCTGTCTCTAAATAAAATACAAAATAGGGGCTGGGATGTGGCTCAGTGGTCAAGTACCCCTGAATTCAATCCCCAGTACCGAAAAAAAAAAAAAAAAAAAGCTGGGGATGTAGCTCAGAGGTAGAATGCTTTTGGGTTCAATCCCCAGTACCACCACCCAAAAAAAAAAAAAAAAAGATACACCTCCTTGGGCTGGGGATGTGGCTCAAGCGGTAGTGCNTGCTCCACCACTGAGCTACAACCCCAACCCTCCTTAAGATATTTTTAAAAATTGCTGAGAGTAGATTTTAATTGCTCTCACCACAAAACATAAGTGATTTAGGTCATGCATATGTTAACTAGTTCAATTGAGTCATTCTACAATGTATACATATTTCAAAACATGTTGGGCTGGGGTTGTGGCTCAGTGGTAGAGTGCTTACCTAGCATGTGTGAGACACTGGGTTTAATTCTCAGCACCACAAATAAATAAGTTAGTAAATAAGGGCCACTGACAATTTAAAAAAAAATTTAAAACAAGCAAACAAAAAAATCATGTTGAATCAGGTGTACACTGGTAATTTCCAGTTGCTGGGGAGGCTGAAGCAGGAGGATTGCTTCAAGTTCAAGTTCAAGGCCAGCCTTGGAAACTTAGTGAGATCCTGTCTCAAAATAAAAAATTAAAAGGGCTGGGCATGCAGCTCAGCAGTGGAGCACCTCTGAGTTCAGTCCTCACTACTGGGGAAACAAAAGTTGCTCCTCTTTTCATAACACCCAACTTATAGTTTTGTTGTTATTGTTGACTTATGCATATAATAATGACAATTAATATATTGAGAGTTTAGCATGTGTCAGACATTGTATGAAGCAGGAGTCACACTCAGAAACAATATAACCAATGTCCCTGTTCTTATGTTCTTATTACAGACATGGAGAAGAAAGGTAAGAAAAAACAAGCAAATGTAAAATTCTAAATTCTGTGGCACTAAAGAGGAGAAGAACAAAATGAAGTAACAGAGAATATTGGCAGGGATAGAGCAGAAGAGGGTTGTGGCAGTCACAGGAGGCTTGGGGAGGATTTAGTTCCTCGTGATTTCCAACATTCAGGCCATTGCAAATAAAGCAGCGTGTTTACTAGGCAAGCATGCGGTTTTTCCTTCCCACCAGATGGCCATTCCTGAGCCCTTTCTTTATTCCGGAGTTGTAAATTGTCTGCCACCCCCAACAGTGATTAGTGTCTTGAAGATGTTGCTGGTTCATCAATGAATGCTATATATATTGGGCACCTTCCATGTGGTAACTACGAGAAGCCATGGGACTGGGGCTGTTGCTCAGCAGCAAAGCACTTGCCTAGCATGTGTGAGGCACTGGGTTCAATCCTTAGCACTGCATAAAAAATAAATAAAGGCATTCTGTCCATCTATAACTACACACACACACACACACACACACACCACCACCACCACCACCACCACCACCAAAGCCAAAAGTAAGACTGACATGACACTTGCTTGTGTTGCTGTCACCCAAATGAGCCTCTAGGCCTTTTCTTCTGACCCAGTAAAGCTGAACTCTCTCCTTGTAGAGGGTAAACCTTGTGTTACATCTCAGCAGAAAGAGGGTGACAGGGCTGGATATATAGCTCAATGGTAGAGCACTTGCCTAGCATGTGAGAGGCCTGAATTCAATCATCTGCACCCCCCCACACAAAAAAAGAATATTTATCTTTAAATTTAAATTTCTTCTGCTCTTATAGTCTATCTAACTTTATCTATATCTATATCTATATGGTTGATTTAAAAAATTGTTAACCATAGTTTCAAATAGTGAAGGGAACTGTACATTTTTTTATTATTATTGTTTGGTATTGCTTAATTATTGGTCAGAATAAGCCAATTATCAATTGGCTTATATAGCAAACCCAGGCATTGTCCCAAGCAAGCATTTTATTTATTTATTTAAAAATATTTTTTAGTTGTCGATAGACACAATACCTTTACTTTATTTATTTATTTTTATGTGGTTCTGAGGATCAAACCCAGTGCCTTACACATTCCAGATGAGTGCTCTACCACTGAGCCCCAACCCCAGACCCCCCAAGCAAGCACTTTATAAAAAATGACTGGTTAACTGCAGTGGCCACATGCCTATAGTCTCAGCTACTTGGGAGGTTGAGGCAGGAGGATGACTTGAGCCCAGGATTTTGAGACCAGTCTGAGAAGAACAGACTGTTTTAAAAAAAAAAACCCAAAACATTGACTCATTTGGGGCTGGGGTTCTATATCACTTAGTGGTAGAGTGAGGGCTTAGCTTTTGCAAGGCCTGGGTTGGACCCCTAGCACACACACACACACACAAAAAAAAAAAAAAAACAACCAATGAAAACAGAAACAACATAAACTAACCCGAAACAAACAAACAAACAAAAAAGTCAACTCATTTAATTCTCATAAGGACCCCATATATCCTATCATCACCCTCATTTTACAGGTGATGATATTGAGGCCCAACGAGAAGGAGCTGGCCTGAGCTTGCTCAGCTATCCACCTAACCATAGAGTGTGAGGTCTCCCAGTAGCGTGTCTTCTAATGTAACTAAAAAAAGCACACAAATTATATACGACTGGTATCTTTTCTATTTTAAAAACCTGCATCTCCCTCTCAAGTGGAATTTTGGGACCTGGGGCATTTAAGGATCTTGAAGCTGCTGGCTGCTTCTGGGAAGGAAAAATAACTAAGTAAGCGAGCTATAAATAGAGGTGAAACCTTCCATTGTAATGTTGCCATGTGGTCTCTAGTTTGGGGCAGGTATGCATGTTATAATACTGGAACTGAAAAGCCAAGGGGTTAACTCTTTATGGGATCCTGAAGACTCTAATTCCCTATACTTAATTCTCAACCTGTGTATCTCTCCCTTTCTGTTACCCTGGGCTCTATTTTTTATGGAGATAGTATTAAGTAAATTTCACAAATGGCATTAGAAAAATTGTATTTTTCCATTTTGGGGACCTTGGTGTAGATTACCACTTAACTCAAAAAGGGCTGAAAAACCACCTTGCTGAAAAAGTTGAGCTCTTCAGTTTTTCTTTGCCTTATCATTGCTGTCTGTTATCAGCAAAATTAACTCATCCTAGAGTTTTGCATAAAATCATTTTAAATTTCTTCTGCTCTTATAGTCTGTTTTTTTTTTTTTTTTTGCCCCAGATCAGGGACCTTTGGCCATATTGGTTCCAATGCTCTGGTACCAACCTTTGTAATTTAACAGCAGAGGGTGCTGTGAGCCTGTGGTTGCCAATGCCGGTATCAAAAAAATAAAAAAACAAAAAGGCAAAATCCCTGCCAAATGTGGCTTCTGAAGACCTCATCCTAGGAAAGTAGAATACACAGGCATTTCTCAAAACACAAGGGAGGAATCCAGAGACAAGTCGTAACCTTCTGGCAATTATTTCTCATTTCGATTTTCTAAGAGATGGGGTTCTTGCTATGTTGCCCAGATTGCTCCCAAACTCCTGGGCTCATGTGACTCTCCTGCCTGGGCCTTCCAAGTGGCTGGGACTATAGGCATGGCTATCATACCTGGCTTTACCAGTTTTATTTTTAGGGAGTTTCAGTCCTTCTCTAGTTTTCTTGCTGAGGCCTTGCACATAATAAGCACAGACTCTACAACTGAGCTACACTGTCATCCTATCCCATTATATCAATGCTTGATTTCCCCCCCACCCCGCCCCCCATACTGGGGATTGAATTCAGGGCACTTTACCACTAAGCTATACTCCCAGCCCTTTTTATTTTGAAGTAGGGTCTCACTAAATTACTTAGGGCCTCGCTAAGTTGCTGAGCCTGGCCTTGAATTTGCCATCCTCCTTCCTGCCTTAGCCTCCCAAGTCACTGAGATTACAGGATTTCAGGCATGTGCTACCAACTCATGGCTATCAGTGCATGATATTTTATACATTTTGCTTCAACACTCTAGCAAGACCAGAGATTCCAAATAATTCTGGGCCCTAACTTAATTCAGAAAACAACACTCATCATTCCTCTTTCAAAGGCTCCCTCTGAATTCCATTGTAATAATTCTATCAATAGTTACAATAGTTCTTTTCTGTTTTGTTTTATAAGCTGAGATTTGAAGGTTATCTCCTAATTATCTCTCCACTTTCCTGAAATTCTGGATCTTTTTTTTAATATTTATTTTTTAGTTGTAGTTGGACACAATATTTTTATTTTATTTATCTATCTCTATGTGTGCCAAGGATCAAACCCAGGGCCCTGCACGTGCTAGGCGAGCACTCTACCACTGAGCCACAACCCAGCCCCTGAAATTCTGGATCTTTAACTATTTTTTTTTTCTGTTTCTTGTCTTCCTCCAGCCCTTTTACCTTTTGATTGCTGACAAAAATTAACAATGATGTTCCATATTTCTGGTTAGTTCAGTTATCCTTTGCTCTTGTGCAAATTTGCTTTGTAAGAATATAGATGTTCCCTAGTGATAAATCAAAGGTGATATATTTTTATAAAACTCTTTATCTTTCATGGCAAGATGCACTGAAGAGTTTATGATATAACCTGATGGACATGCCATCTAATTATTCACTACTTCTTATAAGCATATGGAAGGTCTATCTCAGAGAGTTGGCTTCTGCTCTTTCTGTGTGGTTTTATAGCCACTGTGAAAGAGATGGATATAGGGATGCAGAGTAGACTTGGGTTACAGAAGAGGAAATTTGTGGCTATAAAGGCTGGCCTCTGATGGCATTAGCAGTCACTTGGGATGCAAACATTGACAGAATTCTAGACATGAGCAAAACAGATACTAGTCAACAAACAAAATCCATTATGGTTTGATTTGTTGAGTGTACTCCAGCAAAACAAAGAGAAGAATTCTTGAAAGACAAAAACATAGGGTATAAGGTAGCAAAACTAAGGACTACAGGTCAAAAAATTGCAGCCTAGTTGGGCATGGTGGAGCACCACTGTAATCCCAGCAGCTAGGGAGGCTGAGGCAGAGGATCACAAATTTAAAGCCAGCCGCAGCAATTTAGTGAGGCCCTAAGCAACTCAGCAAGACCCTGTCTCTAAATAAAATATAAAAAAAGGGCTGGGGATGTGGCTCAGTGGTTAAGTGCCCCCGAGTTCAATCCCTGATACAAAAAAAAAAAAAAAAAAAAAAAAAAAGAAAAAAAAAAAAAGAAGAATAAAAAAAAAAAAAAGA
>NW_025999880.1:15713421-15722989 GCF_001458135.2 Marmota marmota marmota
AAAAAAAAAAAAAAAAAAAAAAAAAAAGAGAGAGAGAGAGAGAAAATAAAGAAAGAAATTGCAGTCCAATAGCTGTGTTATATATCAACAAACACTGAAGTCTTCAATGAGCTGAAGGCATTGGTCTGGTTTTCCAATGGGAATTAAAAACTTCTAAAAAAAAAGCATTATTCAAAAAAGTCATAATCTAAAAATAAAGGAAGCTATGATTTTGCAATGAATTTAGAATTGATGAAACAGGAGCAACACTTTCCATACTAACAAAACTAAGCCTCTTTTAGTTCATGTAATTTGAGATTAGGGGGAATAGTAAGACAGACCAATACTGTTATTTATGTGTGATCAGTTTGGATCTATAATAGTTACTAAACCCAGTCATTCTTACACAATGTACTTTGTTTCTCACATTTTCTTTTCATTCTTTTTTTTGGTGGTACTGGGGATTGAACCCAGGGTCATGCACATAATAGGCAAGCGCTCTATTATTAAGCTACATGGGCAGCCCTCTTTATTTTTTAAAAAAATATCTTTTTAGTTGTAGAATGTCACAATATCTATGTTTTATTTATTTTTACATGGTGCTGAGGATCAAACTCAGGGCCTCACATGTGCTGGGNTTTTTTTTTTTTTTTTTTTTTTTTGTGGTGCTGGGGATTGAACCCAGAGCTTTGTGCATTGTGAAGCAAGCACTCTACCAACTGAGGTATATCCCCAGTCCTTCATTTTCTTTTGAATGCCTTTTTTAAAAAAATATTTTTTAGTGGTTGATAGACATTTATTTTTATTTATTTATTTATTTACGGGGCTGAGAGTCTAACCCCATGCCTCACTCATGCCAGGTAAGTGCACTACTGCTTTCCCAGCCCCAGCCCCTTGACTGCCTTTTATAGGGTATTTTTTTTTTTTTGGGTGATATATTCAAATTATATTATGGCATGAGCACAGACCAATTTCAACAAATATTTATTGACTGCTTACCACATGCCAGGCAATATCTCAATGACCAAAATTAACAAAACTTATATTCTAGAAATGCAGATACTAATAATAAACAAGACACATGATCAATAAGTGAGAGTGTATGTATTCGTCTGTTTCCCATTGCTATAACAAAATACTCAAGGCTGAGTACTTAAGAAACAAAAGAAGTTTGTTTAGCTCACAGTTTTGGAGGTTTAAGGTGTGGTATCAACATCAACTTGGCTCTGGTGAGGGTCTCATGGTAGATGGCAGTACATGTGGTCAAATAGGAAGTTAGAGTACAAGGAGGTATCAGGTTCACTCTTAATTTTTTTTCATGAGAACTAACCAGGGCCACTGTTAACTGCCTTAATTCCTTCTGAAGTCAGCATTCGCAATGACCTAATCACCTTGTACTAGGCTCTACCTCTTAAAGATTCTGCACCTCCTCTCAACATTACCACATGGAGAACCAAGATTCCAAAAGATCAACTCTTGGAGCACAAACCATATCCAGATCATAGCAAGTATGTGAAAAAAAGATAAGTGCTGAGAGGAAAACAAAAGAAAATTTAGAAGGGAAGAAAAAGAGTGTTAAAAATGTAGGGGGTAAGAAAAGGGGAGAATGAGATTAGTCGGAGTTGAAATTTTAAATAAGGTGGTTATGAAAAGCTTCACTGAGAAGCTGAGAATTGAACAAGGTTGGTAGAAATAAGGGCCTTAGGCCATCAGGGGCCAAGGCCCCAAGCCTGGAATGTGCTTGACCAGCTTCATGGGACCTGGAGCAGGGGTTGTACGGAGGGTTCCAGCCTCTGAAAGGAGTAAAGCTTTTACCTGGAGTGAAATCCCTGCCAGGGACTGCTGTCATTTTAAAGCAATTCCCATGGTCATTTTGTTGAGAGGAGATTGTTGGAGGCATGGGAGGAGGCAGAGTCTATCAGGAGGCTAATGCTGTATGTAATCCAGGAGCAAGAAGATGGCAGCTCAGAGCCAGGAAAAGAAGTGGAGGCTTCTGGACACAGTTGAAGGTAGAGCCATCAGGACTTCCTGCTGGGCCCCATGTGGGAATGAGGGGAGAGAGGAGTGAAGATTGTGCTCGCTGGGGGACTGGAACAAGGTCCTGGGGGCCCTTGCTCCACTCTCCATTGCTGTGGTAGCATCAGAATTCTTGGAAAGGTGCCAGGGCCTCAGGGGCACCTGGGGAGCTCAGAGCAGCTGTCTATTCTGGTGCTTCTGGGCTGGTGTCAGCTCTGGATGTTGAAAGTGTAGCTCAGCCTTTCCATACTCCTTTCTTTTGGAGAATGAATGTAAAAGTAGGCTTGAATCTTAAATTAAAAGATTTAAAAATAAACAAATTAAAAAATAGGTATTTCCTGGGCATGATTTGTGTCTGCAGACCCAGCTACTTGAGAGGCTGAGGCAGGAGGATTACTTGAGCACAAGACTTTGAAACTAGCCTGGGCAACATAACAAGTCACCATTTCCAAAAATAATAATTAATTAATTAATTGTTAAAAAAAAACAACCCAGCAGTTAGGCAGCAGAAGTTTGATTTTTATGAAACTGCCAAGTTTCCCTGGAAACGAATGTTTGTCATAAAGAGAAACATTTGTGGGGCTGAGGAAATAGCTCAGTTGGTAAAGTACTTGCCTCGCATGCACAAGGCCCTGGATTCAATCCCCAGCACCACAAAAAAAAAAAAAAAAATTTAGTAAAAATGAGCTGGGTGAGGCAACACAGGCCCATAATCCCAGCCACTTGGGAGACGGAGGCAGGAAGTCCAAATCGGAGGCTAGCCTCCCACTAGCCTTAGTGAGACCCTGTTGCAAAATAAAAAAATAAAAGGGCTGGGGATGTAGCACTCCTGGGTTTGATCCCCCACCACAAAGCACTGTAACTTAAAAAAAAAAAAAGAACTAAAGAAAACTTTGGACACCACAGGTTTTATCCTGTTATTTTGATTGTAAGAGTGTTTTGATTCAGATGGCATTTTCTCATAAATATATACTTTTAAAATCATATTTATACCAACATAACAAAACGAAACACAAAGTATAGTGACCCAACTGACTCAATATTTTTCACATTTTTTATTAACCTTTAGAGAAATCTCTGATATATCTGATGAAATATTTGAAGTTCAGTAGTTCTTTCAGTTTCATGTTGATTTCTTTTTTTTTAATATTTATTTTTTTAGTTTTAGGTGGACACAATATTGTTATTTTACATTTATGTGGTGCTGAGGATCGAACCCAGTGCCTTGTGCATGCCAGGCAAGCGCTCTGCCACTGAGCCACATCCCCAGCCCCCATGTTGATTTCTTTTTGATATACTGATTACTTTTATTGTTGTTGTTGTTTTCAATGGCTCTTTTACTTTATTTATTTATTTATATGCAGTGTTGTGAATCTAACCCGGGGCCTCACACATGCCAGGCAAGTGCTCTACCACTAAGCCCCAGCCCCAGGCCCCACTCATTTCAAATATACAGTTATTGATGAGTGATTGCTTGAAATGATTTTTTTGTTTTCCTCTTTTACACTTTTCAATAGCTTCCAACATTTTTGAGGGAAACAGTCATATTTGTAATTCCTTTATGTGACACTTTTCTTTCTTTCTTTTTTTTTTTTTTTTGATATCAGGAATTGAACCCAGGGGCGCTTAACCCCTGAGCCACATCTGCAATCCCTTTTTTTTTTTTTTTTTTGATTCAGAGTCTCACTAAGCTGATTAGCGCCTCGATAAATTGCTGAGGCTGGCTTTGAACTTGCAATCCTCCTGCCTCAGCCTCTTGAGTCACTGGGATTATAGGCGTGCACCACCATGCCCAGCTCTGTGTGATACTTTTCTAATCAGAAAAAAAAAGAATTGCAGTTTTTAGAATTACATTGAAATGCCGTGTCAGAAAGACCTTAAGCTTCCTAAACCTCAATTTAGCAAAACAATAGCAAAAATAAAAACAAAACAGTTTCCTAGAACTCTCTCAGTTATGATTTATGCCAAAATAAGTCTTTTTCTTAGAAGAATGCCTGACTTCACTCAGGAGGCTGTCTTGGACAATACACATGAGAACCCTGCTGACTTTTGATGTGTGTGTGTGTGTGTGTGTGATGGGAATTGTGTTTCCTGCTGTTTATAGCAAGACAGGTAGCCAAGTTAGGGGACCAGGCCATCAGGATATAGATGTAGTTCAGTGGTAGAGCACCACTGGGTAAAACACACACACAAACACACACACACACACACACACACACACACACACACTGTGAAAGACCGCGAAACAAAAAAGTTAATTATATATTTTATTTATTTATTTTAGTACTGGGGATTGAACTCAGGGGCACTCAACCGCTGAATCACATCCCTAGTCCTATTTTGTATTTTATTTAGAGACAGGGTGTCACTGAGTTGCTTAGTTCTTTGCTTTTGCTGAGGCTGGCTTGCAAATCTCCTGCCTCAACCTCCTGAGCTGCTGGGATTACAGGCATGTGCTACTGCTCCTGGCATACATGATATATTAAAAAGGTAAATATTAGCATGTGCAAGGTCCTGTGTTTGATTCTCAGCACTGAAATGAAGATAAATAAACCACAACATGTTAATTTTAATCACTGGAAGAGTAATTAATGTAAATCAGATCATTCTAGAAAAAGCAAAAATTGTACCAAGAACAGGAAATGGATTAAGACTAGTGGTTGCAAACAATAAATAAGAAAAAACAAGTGTTTGTGGGGTGTCCCATAGTTGATCAGCTCCAGAGTTTTCCAAGATGAAGAATTACCCAGATGTCTTAAAGGGGAAAGATAAAATCTCCAGAGTTTTCTGTTAATCATAATGAGATATAATAAAACACACAAACATTTTAATAATTGCAATAGACTTGGTCAATATTGCATATCTCAGTGAGATATGGGATATAGGATTTTGCTAATATGGGATTTTGCTAATCAAGACTTGTAGGATGTACTATTTTGATAAGAGACACCAGGTTCCAAGTAATCAATTTAAAAAATCTTATTGATATATTAAGTTAAGCTTAAATAGAAAATCAGAATTCCAGTTAGTGCAACCAGGGGGCTGGGGTTGTAGCTTAGTGGTAGAGTGCTTGCCTTGCATGCATGAGGCCCTGGGTTCAATCCTCAACACCACATTAAAAATAAATAAATAAATAAAAATAGAGATATTGTGTCTATCTACAACTAAAAAAAAAAAAAGAGGCCTGGGGCTGTGGCTCAGTGGTAGAGCACTCGTCTCGCATCTGTGAGGCCCTGGGTTCAATCCTCAGCACCAAATAAATAAAATAAAGGAATTAAAAAATGTGATTCCGATAGTTAAGAAAGAAAGAAAGAAAGCAAGCACAAGCAGGACCATGTTCTGGTCCAAAATGATGTGGTTAATTCTGCATATGATGCATAAACCAAACTTTAGTTGTCACAAGATATTATCCTTTTTTTCTCATAGTTCCAAAAATTACTATAATTCTCTGAAAGTATAAAAATAAAGTTGCTGTAAATCTAGGAGAGTGTCAAAAAACAAAACAAAACAACAACAACAACAAAACCCTAGAAAGGGAACCCAGAAAAAAATACATGCCATGAAGATGAGAATTGATATCTATGGAACTGATATTTTTATTATCACTTAAGTATAATTGTATAATAATGAGTTTTATCATCCCTTTGGTGTTTGTGTGTGTTTTCTTTTTGTGTGTGTGATGTTTAAAAACCTCATAAAGGCATCTGGGAACAGGGACAGGGGTTGAGGCAATGTGGGACTTGTTAGTTAAGAAACCAGTAGGATGCGTGACCACCCAAAGAAGAAGAAAAGAAAAAGCCCTACTGCCACAACATGCAACTAAGTCATTCAGGGTCACCCCAGGTAAAATTTGGGTTGGCACAAAATAACCACACTGAGACAGAGAAAGTACCTTTTTCTTGGGATTCTTCAGCGATGGCCCTGCTGCTCCAGCTCCCACAAGGGAGGCAGAAAAGAAAAAGAGAGAGGGGGAGGATGTTCTGAAGCTCCTTTTTATTGAGGGGAAGACATTTGAGAAAGTGCCACCCCAATGGGGGGGTTTCAGATTTCAGGGGGTTGAATCTAGTTTGGTGATGTCTTGTGGTCAGCAGATTGACTGACATCTTGGAAGGCCACACCCATCCCAGGTGTGGGGATCATAGGCAGAGTCAGCCCAAACAGAGCGGCAACAGCAGACCCGTCCACTCATGTACTCATAGTTCACACACACACAGCCCATGGCTGGCTCGCCACACCCTACACTAAAAATTCATGAGGTTGAAGCAGGATTTGGTTCCTACTATCTCTCTTACTCTAGAACACCTGGGAGTCCACTTGTATCTTGAAAAACAGCAAGGAGACTTCATGAATCTGCAATGATCATCTGCTCAGAGTGTTTCCCATCTGACTACTGGTAGACATTTCTGGAAAGAAGGCAATATTTCTATATAAGTCTTCCCTATCCTCTTGAGGTTTTAGCCTTTTTCTAATTTTGAATTGGGAGTGTTTGAGAATATCTTTTGTTGAATCATTTGTGAAACTCTAAGCTCCTTGAATCTATAATCTGTTAGCTGGTTTTCCAAGTGTGGGGTAAACAGCTGTATGTTGCTCATTTATATTGAACAAAAATGTCCTGAGGTCTTCTTGTATGTGAGGCCCGGACTACACACAGAGTTAAGAATGAAGCTGAGCAGAGGAGACATAGAGCTACCCTCGCGGTAGAGCCAAGTGGGGAGGTGGACATGACTCAAATAATCACAAGCTGACTCTTGATAGAGAGGAAAGTAAAAGGGGAGCTCTGGTGAACTCAGCAAGTAGAACTTGATGGAGCTGAGGGTTCACAGGCTTCCTTGAGAAAGCGACATCAAATGTGGAGGAATGAGCTATGTGAAGAAGGGGAAGAGAGCTCTGAGAAGAGGGAGGTGCAAAAGCCCAAAAGGGGGCTGGAGTGTGGAACGTTGGAGGAAAAGAGGATCTTGGCTTTGGTATATGGAATGCGGTGATGGTGATGATGTAGACAAGGTTCAGGTAGAGAAGACTTTTGGAGGCCATATGTAGCTTTTTTGGTAAGAGCTTTTTTGAAATATGATCACAAAATCCATCCATTTAAAATGTATAATGCATTGGTTTTTAGCATATTCACAGAGTTGTACAATCACCATAATCAACTGGGGGAAGGAGAGGCTTTCCTTACGTTGTCCAGGCCAGCCTAGAACTTGCAATGCTCCTGTTTCAGTTTCCCAAGTAGCTGGGATTACAGGGAGTTACCACCATCCCTGGCCAGAATTTTAGAAGAGAACATGTATAAGGGTCTTGATTTAACATCTGAGCAGCCATCTTAAATGTTAACTGCCATCTTATGAGATAAGTTTTGCTTTCCTGTACTTCCTCTTACCTGAACTCCCCCTACCCCCATTAGTGACCTACCCCACGGTCCCATAACCCTAAGCCAATCCCTGAAGGACATGACCCCTTTGCTCTGGAAAGCCCCATGGTGCCATTGACCTAAGCCAATCCCATGCTATTCCCCACCTGCCTAGCTCTGACGCAAGCACCTCTAGGCCTCCCATAGCACTACAGCTACAACTCCAAACCCCTGCCCCACAAAATCTGAACCCCTGAACATCTCTGGGCCTCTCTCCTCTCTATAGAGATGGCCTTTATTTGTCAGCTTTGACAAATAAACTTTTGTGTGGATCTCTGCTTGGTCTCCAACCTTCATTTCTCATTCACCCATCTCTTGCTTTCTCACTTTCCTTTCAACCTGAAAGCAGACACTCAAGTGCATCCTTTACATATGGTCAAGTCATTTTATTTTCTTTTCTGTAGTACTGGGGATGGAACCCAGGGATGCTCTACCACCGAGCACATCCCCAGTCCTTTTTCTTTTTTTCATTTTGAGACAGGGTCTTGCTATGCTGCCTATACTGACCTTAAACTTGTGATTCTCTTGCCTCAGCTTCCTGAATAGCTGAGAGTACAGATACAGCCACCATACCCAGGTGTGGGTTAAATTTTTTTTTTTTTAACACCAAGGAGACTAAAGTCTGAAAGCATTTATGATTCTTAGAAGTCACCTACAGATTGTGGATAACCTGAGTCTCAAGGGCACAGAAATAGTTTCTCTTTCTCTCTCTGTTGGTGACATCACCCCAAAGACAGAAATGCAGAAAAAAAATGGTATTTTAAAAATTAATTTCCATCTCTCTCTCCACCCTCCTTAACAAGTTGCATGATCACTTGTAGGCTTTTGTTTTATTTTTTACAGTACTTGGGATAGAATATAGTGCCTCTCAAATGCTAGGCAATTGCTCTATGTCATACCCCAGCCCCACTTTCAGGCTTAAAGTTCTGCCTGAACTAGTTCGGCCTCAGAGCTCCTCAGCAGACATTATAGTCAAATTAGTCTGAAAGAACACATGTCTGGCTACAAAAACAGTGCTTTTCCATCTTTTTGTTTTGTTTTGTTTTGAAAGTATTGTGACTCCCTCTGCTGAAGATTATGGAAGAAATAAGATGAAGGTTAATCTTATTTTACATCGTGGGAAACCTGGTTAAACATTGGAAATGCTCAAATGTACCACAGTCTGCTTAGAGAACATTCTGGCAGTGGGTAACAAGAGCTATGAAACTTTTTAAACCTTTGGCCTAGTAATAGCAATTTTGGGAATATACCCCAAGGAAATAGTAACCCAAAAGGGAAAAAAATGTAATTTGTGCAAGGATGTTCTTGTGCTATTTATAAGAGTGAAGAATTGGAAATAATCCAAATACCAAATAAGGGAATGGCTCAGCACATTATGGTATAGTGACATAAGGAAACACCAGGAAACAGTTCTCAGCGACAAGAATGTAGCCTCTGTTGGCTCTAGTAGATCTGATTGTTTTAAGTAGAAAAAAGAAAAGGAAAGTTTACAACTATGCAAAATGTGTGTTGTGCAAAAAAGTTTGGGAGTGAATCTTTAGGACAGGACACTGTCATTTAGAGTGGGGTTTAGAAATCTTTTCTGTAACGCTGCTTATCTGTTGCAGTACCTTTTTGTTGGACCACCTTGAGCCTAAAAAACTATTTGAGTACCCTAAAGACAGCAATGCAGAGAAAATGGTATTTTAAAAATAGTAGTTAGCAGTTGTAATATGAATCAGGCAATGGGTATTATTTTGCAGTAAATAGTCTTTATAGTATTGCCCAAGGTACAGGAAAATATAAATCCTAGAATAAGAGTTCTTTGCCCTAGAATCTAGTATCAGAACTCTTTGCTCTTAGTAAACCTTTTGACCCCCTTTTTTACCCCCTTTTTCAGGGTTTTGGGGTGTAGCTCAGTGGTAGAAAACTGGCCTCGCATGTGAGAGGTCTTAGATTCTATCTTTAACAACAACAACAACAACAACAACAAAGAAAAAAACCTCTTTGCTGGGCATGGTGGTACACAATTGCAACCCCAACAACTTGGGAAGCTGAGGCAGGAGGATTGCAAGTTCAAAGCTAGCCTTGGCAACTTAGCAGAAACTTGTCTCAAAATAAAATAAAATAAAATAAAATAAAATAAAAAGGCTGGAATGTACCTGGGTTCAATCCCCAGTCCCCCCCCCC
>NW_025999880.1:15725366-15727007 GCF_001458135.2 Marmota marmota marmota
TTCCTTCCTTCCTTCCTTCCTTCCTTCCTTCCTTCCTTCTTTCTTTCTTTCTTTCTTCTTTCTTTCTTTCCATGTTTTATTTAGAGATAGGGTCTCACTGAGTTGCTGAATGCCTCACTAATTCCTGAGGCTGGCTTTGAACTTGTGATCCTCCTGCCTCAGCCTCCCGAGCTGATGGGAGTCATTGCCTTTTTAAAATATCCCTGAAAGTCAGCATTATATCCTATCTGTCCTGTAGTTGATAGTTTATTGTCTTAAATTAGTTCAAGTAATTTTGTAAAAAACTAAAAGGCAACAGTTATAAAGTTGGATGAGGACTTAGTTCATATAATAGCTTTGAACCAAGAGACAGTGTTTATAATAGCACTAAGGTATATTTGATATTAGCCTCTATGAAGACTATTAATTTATTAGCTCCTCACATATGAAATCCTTTACAAATTTTGTTTTCTTCCATAGCTCTCTTAAAAACCCTAAATAACTTTTATAATTCACCCAAACTTTTCCTTAGTTTTGCATTATAGCCATTGTTTATTTTGAGATCACAGTAATCTTCATAACAATACTCTATTTTTTGAACATAACTTTAAATGTGCTTAATTCTGGCCTACTTTGGCACCATCCTAACATGGAATAAGGTGAGAAGGAGAGTCTTAACTCAGATGCGGTATCAGAAATAGACTTTTTATCTGATATGTAAATGCATTTCATTTATATAACAATGAAACATTTATGTAGCTAAAGCAAATAGATGTAAGCCAAGTTTTTAATTGGCAGTGTGGCCCTTTAATGTCAGATACAATGTATAAAAGAGAGCCTTCACTGGTTACCATGCCTGTATCAAACCTCCATAGTTTTTATTTTTCAAGCTTTACATAACACACAGACAAAGCTCAGACAAACATATTTAGTTTTCACTTGTATCTATATGTCCAGCCACATAAATTTAGGGTGTAAACTATATTATAATATCCTAAAATAAAAGTTGTTTGTTTAACCAGAGCTATAAAACAATCATTTTAAAAAGCTTTAAAATAGGTATGAGCCCTAATTAATAAAACCTAATAGACATAAGAAGTTATCTTGATAAATAAGATCAGGTCAATGTTTTAAGAAAATCTTGTCATTTTTTAAGCATAGAGAATTAAACTTTGTTTTATATCAGTACATTAAAAGTTGGCCTTAGAAGACTCCTTAAATAACTTCAAATGGTTGGCGATGCATGCCTGTAATCCCAGCAGATCAGGAGGCTGGGGCAGGATTGCAAGTTTAAAGCCAGCCTCAGCAATTTAGCAAGGCCCTAAGCAATTTAATGAGACCCTGTCTCAAAATAAAAAATAAAAAGGTCTGGGGATGTGGCTCAGTGGTTAAGCTCCCTTGATTCAATCCATAATTCCAAAATAAATAAATAAATAAATAAATTAAAAATAAAAATAAAAAGCAAGGTCTGCAGTTCTGGCTCAGAGGTAGAGCACCTGCCTATCATGCGTGAGGCACTGGGTTTGATCCTCAGAACCACAAAAAATAAAGATATTGTGTCCACCTGTAACTAAAAAATAAATATTAAAAAATAAAAAGCAAAAAGTTTCTACATTGCTGCATGCAGTAATTTCATTGTACATTTTTTTTTTTTTTTTTTTT
>NW_025999880.1:15727907-15746434 GCF_001458135.2 Marmota marmota marmota
TGTATTTTATTTAGAGACAGGGTCTCTCTGAGTTGCTTAGCACTTCGCTAAATTGTTGAGGCTGGCTTTAAACTTGTGATTCTCCTGTCTCAGTCTCCAGAGCTGCTGGGATTACAGGCATGTGCCACTGCACCTGGCTCACTGTACATTCTTGACTACAATGCAATCTTCAAATCCTTGCTAGGAGTTTGACATATATCATCACGATTTCTCCAGAAAGTCAGCTTGTCATACCTTTGTGCAGTTCCTTATGAACTGATGATAAAACTTCTGAGTTAATTCATTGATCACAAAGCTGTACGCAAATACACAGACTTTCCATGTCTAACCAACTATTTAAAATTCTTGAAATCTCAAGCAGAACTTCCTTGTGCAGTCTGTTTTTGTTCTTTTTAACCTTCTGCCATGAGATGATGTAGCAAGTTTTTTTTTAATCAAAACTACTTTGTTGTTGTTCCTTGCTTGTAGAACAACACACATAAAGATGTTTAACCCTCACCCATTTTGTTTTTAGTGAATACCCAGACACAAAGCTATCTTAAACTGACTTCATGTACTAACAATTTTTTAAAACATATTTAATAAACCCCAAAATACATAGTCTTATAGAACTGAAGAAGCCAAAACTACTGAAGTTTGTATTTATCAGTTAATGTTTCAGTATTTTAACTTTGTAAATTAAACAGATGTCTCTTTTAACAAACATATTTATGAAGATTAATTCCATTTATGTTAAATCTAATTTATTCATTCTAGTTGTTAACATTATGTCCCCCATGAAAACCAAGTTATCAGACAAGTCTAGTTAACACTTTAAGTTAGTTATTCCTGCCAAAGAAAAATCCTTAAAAGCAATGGGTGTTGCACTTTAGCATTTTATAGATACTAATGTTTTCTTTCTTTCTTTTTTTTTTCCGGTACTTGGGATTGAACTCAGGGGCACTCAACCACTGATCCACATCCCCAGCCCTATTTTGTATTTTATTTAGAAACAGAGCCTGACTGAGTTGCCTAGTGCCTCACTTTTGCTGAGGCTGGCTTTGAACTTGCAATCTTCCTGCCTCATCTCCCATGCCACTTGGATTACAGGTGTGCACTACTGTGCCCAGTACTAATATTTTCTTTATTGGCTGGACACTTAGAAAAACATGTAAGTCAGCAATTTTAAAGACATCTTTACTCTTATTTTTTAACCAATCTAAGTCACGTGACCTGAAAGACATTTGGATCCATTTAAAAAAATTATGAGTGTTCCTTTATCTATATGCCAATTTTGGTGCCATATACATGATTTATAGACACAAGTACATAACATACAATACACAGGTGTGCACATACATAAATAAAAATTGACAGGAAACAAAAATTTTATAGCCCTCTGCCAGGTATTAGATTCCCACAGTTAGAAGGTAAAAGTTACAGATGTTTAATTATACGGACTGTTAGATTTAACCCTTTAGAAATTAAAAGAGAGTGTGTGTCATGGATCTTGCAGTATGACTCAGATATAAGGCAGGCCTGTTGGCCATGTTAGAAGCAGAGTCTGTTATCCATGGTGGATGCTGAAATCAAAGGTTTAAGTGGTCACTTGTCCTCCATGGGGGCATATCCACCCCCACTATCACCACTATTTATTTTTTCTGCTTAGTACTCTTCAAAGGAGAAGATCTCTTTCCTTTTCCAGTGTATTTGAGTGTTAATTCCTGAACAACTAGCCTCTGAATAAAAATAGCAGAAAGAAAAACAGAGGGCTAGAAACTTTGGTTAGACAAAACCAGACTACTTGATACAGAACCAAAGGTAAATTAATCAGAAAACCTTGAGTTTAGAATAAGACAAAGACTTTGAAAAAAAAATGACACAGATGAAATTACTATATTAAAGGAGCACATGCAACATGTTTATTAGACAGAGTGCACTTTTGAATCGATTGGCATCAACTCAGATATTTAAAGAATTTGGAAGCCTGTGGAGTTTTTTTTTTTTTTAATATTTTTAGTTGTAGATGGACACAATACCTTTATTTTATTTTATTTCATTTTTAATATTTATTTTTTAAATTTTTCGGTGGACACACCATCTTTGTTTTATTTTTATGGGGTGCTGAGGATTGAACCCAGCACCCCACACATGCCAGGCGAGTGCGCTACCGCTTGAGCCACATCCCCAGCCCCTTTTATTTTATTAATTTATTTTTACGTGGTGCTGAGGATCGAACCCAGAACCTCTCACATCTTAGAAAAGTGCTGAGCCACAACCCCAGTTTGCCTGTGAAGTCTTCAGAAAAAAAAAAAAATTAAAGAATTTTTTTTTTTTTTTGTAGTTGCAGATGGACAGAATTTTATTTGCTTATTTTTATGTGGTGCTGACGATCGAACCCAGTGCCTTACACATTCCAGGCAAGTGTACTACTCTGAGCTACAGCCCCAGGCCCTCTCTTTTTTTTTTAAGTATTTTTTTTAGTTGTTGATTTACCTTTATATTTTAGTTATTTTATATGTTGTGCTGAGGATCGAACCCAGTGCCTCACACATGCTAGGCAAGCTTTCTGCCACAGATCTACAACCCCATACAGGAAAAAAAATTTTAAGAAAAAGAAAACTTGTACCTACGGGATCTTTTAATTTATTTTTCTTTTTTAAATGCCTATCTGGAGAAAAGAGAAAACCATTTAAGGAGGAAATTATTGAAAAAGCAGAATCCCAGAGTGCAAGAAAAGAGAAAACAGTCTTTTATGTCTCACAGTAGCCTTGACTTAAAAGTGACACTTTTTCCTTCTCTGGTCTCAAGCTGATTTGGGCACTTGTGTCTGTAGCTTACATTTTAGATGGGCGTCAAACAGGCAGCTCAGGAGCAAAGACAGCTGCCATTTTGAGCATGAGAAGCCAAAAGCTTCTACATAGAGCAATTTTGACAACTTTTTCCTTTTGTAAAGTCAGTCTAGCTTTCAGATGGTTTTAAGGTTTCTGTTTTCCTTCAGAGGCCTTTTTAAAAAAATTCCTCAGCTGGTAATCAGTCCAGGCTTGGGGGCAGAAAATTATCAGGCCTTTTTTTTTTTTTAATGGCAAGGATCAAATCTAACCCAATTTTTAAAAATGTAGGCTAGTGGCTAGTGGCACATTTTATTTTTGAGGCTGAGGCTCCCACCTCACTGGAAGATGAATGAAAAAGTATAGATCATGGGCATCTGCATCAAGAAAACTGTCTCTTTGGCTAGGGGAGTTTCCCTGATTTGGGGGCCTCTAAGGGTCAGCAGTTCTGGCCCCTCCTCCCATGTTACCTACTGGATTCAAGTGCTGCCTTACCAGTGTGGTCATGACCTATGACGAGACTCGAACATGCTAGAGACTGGTGGAGGACTGGACTTGATGGGTCTTACCAGTCCTCTCCCCTGCTGCTCCCTTGTCTCGATTATGATTAGGTATCCCCTGTATTCTTTCCTCTTTCATGGGTGACTATGAAAAAGGTGCAAGCCTCCAGATTTACCCACCCATACCCATATGACTTATAAACCTGGGAGACCATGAAACCCTTAGATGAATTTCTTATTGCTTGTAATAAATTCTAGTCTGTCTATGCTGAGCCTATCATTAGTTAAAAAACTTTGGTCGGGGGGAGGGAAACTGGGCCTCAGATTAGAGGATACTAACTTCTTGATAACTATTTGATTTAAAGGGGGAGGCATGTGTACCATTGACAGGGGATAAAAATAAGTGGAAGTTTGGGGATTTTTCAGATTTTTCCTTAGTTGGGGCTTCTTCCATTAAGGTAACAATCATAGCTGAACTTAATTTACTTTGTTGGCATGATTTGGGTTTTTTCCCTTAGGGAAAAGAAGGCTTGCACATAGGGAACCTCAGACCATTTTCCTTCCTTTTTTTTCAATACGGGCTAAGCTGTAGAATGGTATTTAAATATATGCTTCCCTTTGATGGTCATGATTCTCCTTCAGAGAGTTTGTATTGAGGTCATGATTGGCTGCAGAAGAAAATGAGGCACTTTTTTTTGAGCATCTGTGGGTCAAACTTGTCCCAGTTTTTCAGTATGCAGGCTAATGGTGAAGTTAGCTAGCATTACTGTTGAGATCAAAGCTCCCATCTGTATAAGAGAAAACAGAACTCAGGTGTCCACACCAGAAAAAATGCCCACTCTCATAGGGACATCTCCCTAATGAGCTTCTGATGATCAGCAATTTCACCTCTCTAACTCCCATGTCCTGGATTTATTGCTGCTTTATCGGCAAAGATGCATAGGTCTTTGTTTGCCACATGCCAAATACCCAGGGGATCCAGTATTAGTGGCCTTTAATGGAATCCCCTGCCACTATTACATTTCCAAATGCAGTGCCCAATGATAAAAAGATGACCTGCAATAAAATGTATTCCTCTGCTTTGTATGTCTATGTAACTAGTGAGCCTAGCCAGTAAGAATTCTCCTTCTATTAAGAAAGTCTGAGAAGTCTGTGAAAGGCCAGAGTCATTAATGGTAAAGGTTTGCTGGGAAGAGCTGATTTATTTTTATTTTTTATTTTATTTTTTTTTAAATATTTATTTATTTATTTTTTAGTTTTCTGCGGACACAACATCTTTGTATGTATGTGGTGCTGAGGATCGAACCTGGGCCGCACGCATGCCAGGCGAGCGCGCTACCGCTTGAGCCACATCCCCAGCCCAAGAGCTGATTTATAATACCTTGTGTTGTAGGATTCCTGGCGGGCAGCAAAGGCATGCTGCTGCTTTGGGGCATTCCTTTTGGGTCCTCACACTCATAGGACCAGTTTCATCCAAGATTCATTAGGTGAGTTACCTTCCACCACTGGGCCAAGTTAACCAGAAACAGAAAGATAGTGTCAGAAAGAGAGAAAAAGAAAAATTGTACCCCTGAGGGCTTTTGGGGGTCAGACTCAGGGCATGAGACCTTCATGAAGCAGCGGGGATTTACCCTGGTCAGCTGCCTTCGGTTGTCCCAAGCCTTCCTTTGTCCCATGCACCAACTTTCTTCCACAGAAAAGAAACTGAAGCAAGTCAGGACCAACATCCTCAATACCTGGGTGAAAGGGGATTGGCCCTGCCTATCCAGCAAGTCTGTCATCTGAGTCTTGTAAACTGACAGCTGTCCTATTCTCCCTTATTGGCCGACAGATGACCATTTTGTTTATTTGTTTCTGACAGACAGGGCTGAACATTTGAATGGAGCTTAGGGCTCTTAAAAAAGCCATTGGTCCATTTTTCCATAGATTCCAGATGAGCCCCTAAATATGTAGCACAGAACATGGGGTTTGGTGAGAGCAAAGTAACAGAATTTATTAGAGTAATAGAAAGAGGGCTGGGGATGTGGCTCAAGTGGTAGCGTGCTCGCCTGGCATGCGTGCGACCCGGGTTCGATCCCCAGCCCACATACAAACAAAGATGTTGTGTCTGCCGAAAACTAAAAAATAAATATTAAAAAAAAAAAAAAAGAAAGAAAGCAAGCAGAGTTCCCAAAGAGGGAAGGGTACCAAGAGTGGTACTAAAGAACAGTTATTGTCTAGGGCTTTATATAGATCTATAGGCTTAAGGTAGATGGCATCCTGCCCAATCAGTGTCCAGGAGCTATTCATGCAGCCTTTAGCCGAATCAAAATATCTATGAGGGGAGGAGCTGGGGTTGTGGCTCAGTGGCAGAGTGCTTGTCTGGCATGTGTGAGGCACTAGGTTTGATTCTCAGCACCACATAAAAAATAAATAAATAAAATAAAGTTATTATGCTCATGTACATCTAAAACACTAAAAATAAAAATTAAAAAAAATATCAATTGGGCATTTTCCTCCTTTGGAGAGGCATGGACCCCAGTCATGTAAGTCCTGATATAAAATTAGCCTTTTTGTTTTTTAGCAAATATCCACAGGTGCTGTTTGTGCTCTACTGCACAGGAAGTTTCCCAGGGGCCCATCTTCCTATCCTCTCAGCCTTATCTCTTCCTCCTGATGTGATTATGCACAGTTTCTCTTAACTAAGTTCTTTGTTTATGTAAGAATGTGTTTTGTTTTATTTACTTTTCTCCTTGGTGATTTAACAATGTTCAGGACATCCAGAGCCTTTGAAGGGAGCGAATTTGTCGACTAATCTCTTACAATAGGTGGCTCTTTTCCAGGCCCTGTCCATCTCACCCTAACCCTTTGGCTAAAACTTTGAATCTGTCTACACATTTTATCTTACATTTAATGATGTTTATATCTTTGGCTTACTGGTAACACATTTCAGCATCAGGAACTCCACAACAAGATGGGTTTACTTACACGATTCCAGATGTGGTGACATCTGTTGCTTTAATAAGTAGATCTGGGGCTAAAAATGTGGCTCAGTGGTAGAATGCTTGCCTAATGTGCATGAGACCCTGGGTTCCATCTCTAGTACAACAAAACAAAAACAAAAAACAAACAAAAAACAAGTAGACCTAGTTAGAGGGAAAGACCTTGGAATTCAGAGCAATAAAATTCCCACTTAAGACAAATGTGAAAGAGGGTTTTCAGTGCTACACTGTGTAAGAAATGTTGAAACCTAAATCCTACCCATGGGATATAAACTTGGCAACATTTCAGTTTTCATAGAAAAGCTACATGAAGAAAGAAGAACAATAAACTGATAATTTGAGGGCGGAAAAAAAAATAGGTTGAGTTGAGCCATTCTACACCTTGAAGAGGAATAAACTCACCAGTTTGATGGGGTCATTGGGTTGGGGGTGGAGTCATTAGTTCTTTGTAAGGAAGCATATCTTCTAGCTGGGCAGGTGGAAATGAGAAAGGGCCTAATTCTGAAGATGAATTTAGTGTCCTGCTGACAAAGCTTGGAGAGTCAGATCAAAGACTGGGGCTGAGAATGGACTTTTCCTGAGTCCACTTTGATACCTGTCTCCTGAACCAAGGCCTTTGGGAGGCTTTGGTACAAGGATATCCATAGTGGTTTTCTAAGTCTGCAGGAAGACACGATGCCATGTTACTCCATGGCAGTCACTGGGTGGGATAAAATGGACTGGTAAGGAAGACCGTGGCAATTTAGAGTCAAATAAAGACTAGATAGATCTACACCACTTGGGTTATTAAATCAATTAAGTTGGGGCTGGGGTTGTGGCTTAGCAGTAGAGCGCTCGCCTCACATGTGCGCGACCCTGGGTTCGATCCTCAGTACCGAATAAAAATAAATAAGTGAAATAAAGGTATTGTGTCCAACTACAACTAAAAAATAAATATACTTTTTAAAAAATAAATTAAGTCCATCACATCTCTCCAAGGCTCACTTGACTCCATGACCAGGGTGAATCCATTTGGGACTTGTTGCAGTGTTGCCAACTGACTGGGGCTGAAGGAGATCAGAGGGAAAGATGGAGATGAAAAGATGAAATTCACACCATCAAGACCCATCTTGGTCAAGTCCAAAATCAGTTCACGACAGAGGGGAAGGAATTTGGGTTTTGTTCTCTTTGTCTCTGAAGATAAAGGAGTGCAGATAGTAAAGGATTGGAATGTTCAATTTTATGATGAAGAAGAATGAGATGAGTTCTACCTGTTCTTAAATGCAGGATTTGAGTGGAGATAACCTGAAGTCAATGCCTGGGACAGAAGGAGAAAGGAAGAAAGTGAGAAGACAGCATGAAGGAAAGTACTGAAAATTTGCTGACTGAAAAACTAGCCTCATGCTTAAAAAACAACAAGAACACACACACACACACACACACAAAAAAAAAAAAAAAAAAAAAACCAAAGCAAAAAGTACCATAAAAACATCAAACTGAGCCTGGCACTGTGGCGCACACCCGTAATCCCAGTGGCTTGGGAGGCTGAAACAGGAGAATCACAAGTTCAAAGCTAGCCTCAGCAACTGAGAGGTGCTAAGCAACTCAATGAGACCCTGTCTCTAAATACAAAATATGGCTGGGGACGTGGCTCAGTGGTTGAGCAACCCTGAGTTCAATTCCTGGTACCAAAAGAAAAAGAAAGAAAAAAAAAGAAAAAGAAAAAAAAAGAAAGAAAGAAACCACCAAACTGGGGCCTGGGGTTGTGGCTCAGTGGTAGAGCACTTGCCTAGCATATGTGAGGCACTGGGTTTGATCCTCAGCACCACATATAAATAAATGAATAAAATAAAGGTCCATCAATGTTATGTTAAAAAACAAAACAAAAGAAACAAACAAAAAAACATCAAGCTGGCTGGGTGTGGTGGTACATGCCTGTAATCCAGCTAGTCAGGAGGCTGAGGCAGGAGGATCATGAGTTCAAAGCCAGCCTCAGCAACTTACTGAGGACCTAAGCAACTCATTGAGACCCTATCTCTAATAAAATATTTAAAAAGGGCTGGGAGGGCTGGGGATGTGGCTCAAGCGGTAGCGCGCTCGCCTAGTATGCGTGCGGCCCAGGTTCGATCCTCAGCATCACATACAAACAAAGATGTTGAAAAAAAACTAAAAAACAACAACAACAAAAAGATTAAAATTCTCTCTCTCTCTCTCAAAAAAAAAAAAAAAATTAAAAAAAAATAAAAAGGGCTGGGGATATGGCTTGGTGGTTGAGTACCCCTGGGTTCAATCACTGGTACCATGCAAACAACAACAAACAAAACAAAACAGAAAAACCCACCAAGCTGTTCCCTGTTGTATTTGGTTATGTATCTGTCTTGGGAAGGCTTGTGAAAGCAAGAGAGGAGCACATAACTTAATTAGGAGAAGGCCACCTTGCACACAGATATTTTAGCTGCGGCCTGGTTTTGTTTCAAATAAGCTGGCTCTACTGTTGAAATATGTCCTTTACTTCTGTTGCAACAGCTACATGTTAACATAGAAGCCTAAATATATTCAGGAGACTGGCAGAGAGGAGATTGCTCTGCTAAGAATTGGGAGACCTGGGGACAAGTTATATTTGCATCTCTCTCTTGGTCTTAATTTCTCTAACTATTAAAAGAAAAAAAAATTTTTTCCCAATAGAATCGATAGCAATTTTTTTTTAATAAATATCAATTCAGCAAAAATACAACATTTGTAGACTGTTTTCCTTCTATTGAGAAACAGTAACTCAGATAAACATCTTTTTAATCTTTCATTCTGCAGTTAGATGCAGGGCTTCTGGTTGCCCATTGTGGACTAGACTATTGTTAGTTGTCCCTATAAATGAATTAGGTTTTTGATTTTCTGATAAAAGTAGCTTTTGTTGACTGTTCTTCATATGATTTCTGGTTAATTATTTTCTTAGAAATATCACCAGAAGTCTATTTGGTGAATCTTCCATTTTTGGTCTTCTGGAAAAGTCTTACCTACAAATGATACAGACCTGTTTTATTTACACACACAAGGCTTAAAGGCATCTGTCCTAGTTCAGCAATTGCTATCAAACAAAATCAATAAATATTAATAATTCAGCAGCTAAAGTAATGGTTTTCAGAAATCAAGTCAGCAACTTTTGACAGGTTACAAACAACCAGTCAATTGACTAGGGCTGGAACTTAAAATATCCAGACATGTCCTCAAATGAAACGCCCTTGGAACACATATTGGAACAAGAAAGCCATTGCCAATGAAAGTAGGAGGAGCTCACAAATGTTTCATCATATGTTGAGAGCCACAGCCTGAAGGGGCCCCAGCAAACTTCCAGCTGCTGGCTGATGATTGGCTCACAGCGGCCCCAGCAACATCTAGCTGATTGGCTCCTCTGCGGTGATGCTCATTGGGCTGTTTCCCTGCCCTTTCAGACCACGGAGCTGCTCATTGGGGGACTTTTTTGGCTCCGCCCACGTGACCCAGCCAATCGGCCTCAAGAGCAGGAGGATTGTGGGAGGTGGAAAGAAGCTTGTGTGGGAGAGAGAGGCTTGTGGAAAGCCGGTGGTGGCAGTTGGGCTCTGAGGGTTTTTCCTGAGAGGCTGTTTTGTTTGGCGTGTGTGGTTCTAAAAATAAAGTTATTTTCTTTTGACAAGTGGCTCCTGATTGTGCCCAGCCAGACTGAGGCAATCATATAAAATCTGATTATTTGATTAATCTTGCTTTAAAACTCTTCCAAAGAAAAGAAGTAGACAAAGTTATGTTACAGGGAGTGATTCTAAAAAATTACCAGAGATGGAAAAACCAAAAACACTGTAAAACTTTTCCTTACTAATCCTTTGAGAAAACAGTCTAGGTGACTATAATGGATAGAGGGTTTCTTTATGGAGCAGCAAAAAAAAAAAAAAAAAAAGTTCTAAAACTGACTCATGATGATGGTTGAATAACTATGAATGTACTAAAAATCACTGTACACTTCATTTATTTCTTTGGTCCTGGGGTTTGAACCCAGGGGTGCTTTACTACTGAGTCATATCCTCAGCCTTTTTTATTTTTTATTTTGAGACAGGGCCTAACTAAACTGCTTAGGGCTTCACTAACTTGCTGAGGCTAGCTTTGAATTTGTGATCCTCTTGCCTCAGCTTCCTGAGGTGCTGGGATTATAGGCATGTGCCACCATGCCCCACTAGCCACTGCACACTTAAATAAATGTTGAGTGTTTTGTATGCTGTGTGAATTGTATACCAATACAAATATTGTAAAAAATTTTAAAGCCTTTTATAATTTTACTGGAAAAAAAAGCCCTAAGATTTTGGTCTATTTGTGGTATGGCAGTTGACTGAGGTAGCTGAAGTTGTATTTTTTTTTTTTTTTGCAGTGTCAGGAATAGAACTCAGGGTCTCACACAGGGAAGGCAAACACTCTACCACTGAACCATATCCCTAATCCCTTTCCCTGCACTATCTTAATAGGTCTATTTCCTAGGTCTATAATACAAGTACAGCTGGGTGTGGTGGTGCATGCCTGTAATCCTAGCACTTTGGGAGGCTGAAGCAGGGGGATCAGTGAGGCCCTATCTCAAAATAAAAAATAAAAAGGACTGGGGATGTGACTCAGTGGTTAAGCACTCTTGGGATGAATCCCTTGTCCCCAAAATAAAAAAGTTAAAAAAAAAAAAAAGATACACTGTGTGTGTTTGTTTCTTACTCTCTCTCTCTCTCTCTCTCTGTGTTTAAGTTTTTAAGTTGTAGTTGGACACAATACCTTTATTTCTATGTGGTGCTGAGGATCGAAACCAGAGCCTCATACATGATAGGTGAGCGCTGTATCGCTTAGCCACAACCCCAGCCCTCACAAGCTATTTCTAAAGCAGTCACAGATTTATCACTTGCAGAGTAGATCAGTGATCAATATGTTCTAATAAGTTGACTATGTTACAAATTGATCATGTGTTAACACTCTGCTCAGCTCCATGTATCATAAATTCTCAATTCTCTATGTGTGTCCACTTATAGATTTTTCTGGTCCTAAAGAAAGATAACCAACCCATGTTTGCGGAGTCTCTGATCTAAACCATATTCCACAGTGTGTCTATTTTCCATTCTTATATATAGATCTCTATAAAAAATTCTTTGTGATAATTATATCTTCTCATTCTATCTTGATTCTAGAAATAGTATGTTACTTATCATGTGACCCAGATAGTCAGAACTTTATTTTTAAACTCTTTTTTTAAAAGAATCTATTTATTTTTTATTTATTTGTTTTTTATGTGATGCTGAGAAACCCAGCGCTCAAACCCAGGGCCTCACCCTGCTAGGCAAGTGGTCTACCACTGAGCTACAACCCCAGCCCTTTAGTTTTAAACCCTTGGAAGAAAACACAGCTAAATTTGCTTTGGACACTGCTGATGAACACTAAGTAATGATTTTACTAATAGTTGCTTTATGAAATTACCGTTTTAGAATTTGTTCTAATTAGTTATACATGACAGCAGAATGCACTTTGATACATCATACATAAATGGAGTATAACTTTTCATTCTTCTTGTTGTTCATGATATAGAATCACACCGTTTGTGTAGTTATATATGCACATAGGGTATCAATGTCCAATTTATTCTACTATCCTTCCTTCCCCCAAACTCCCTCCTGTCCCTTCACTCCCTTATGCCTAATCCAAAGTAACTCTATTTTTCCCTAACTACCCCCTTTATTGTGAATTAGCGTCCTCATATCAGAGAAAACATTCAGCCTTTGGTTTTTTGAGATTGGCTTATTCCACTTAGTATGATATTCTCCACCTCTATCCATTTACCTGCAAATGCCATCATTTCATTCTTCTTTAAGTCTGGGTAATACTCCATTGTGTATATATACCACATTTTCTTTATCCATTCATCTGTTGAAGGACACTTAGGTTGGTTCCATAGTTGAGCTGCTATAAACATTGATGTGGCTTTGTTCTTATAGTGTGCTGATTTTAAGTCCTTTGGTTATAGACTGAGGAGTTGAAACATAGTATCTTCATACTTAGAAGTTCATGCTAATCTACTGGGAGGACCACTGTAAGTTTTGTAATGGCTTTCAGCCAAATAAAATCAAATCCTCTCTGAGGATTGTATCTGGGGCTGAGGAGTGGCAGAGCACTTGCCTAGCACATGCCAGGCCCTGGTTTCTAGCCCTAGGAAGGAAGGAAGGAAGGAAGGAAGGAAGGAAGGAAGGAAGGAAGGAAGGAAGGAAAAGGAAAGGAAAGGAAGGAAGGAAGAAAAGAAAGGAAAGGAGGAGGAGGGGGAAGAGGAGGAGGAGAAAATGAAGGAAGAAAGGAAAGAAGTTAAAAAATGGGTTATATGAATCTGGTATTTAAAGGGGATTTAAACAGCTGTGAGTCTTACTGGCATCCATGAGGAACCAGAAGAGGTGGAGGGCAGAGCATGGACTCTGGAATCAGACTGCCTGATTCTAGAATTGCCCCCACCATTCTGGACAAGATACCGAATCCCTCTGTGCCTCATAATATGAGGACAAATGATAGTAACCACCTCACAGAGATGTTAAGAATTAATTGTAGAAATAAGGCACATAGAACAGAACCTGGCACATAGTAAGTACACACTAATTCTATGATATTATGTGTTCTTAACCTCACAAACTGCCAAGGCAAGAGGTACTATTCACTTTCTGCCAGAATCTTCTTGCAAGGAGCCCGGATTTGGTCCCTGAGAGCAATTGGAACTTCAAGGATGGGCCATGCCCCAGTTGTGGGTTGCAATTCACACAAATGGAGACTATTTCCTTTCTCCCTGGTAGTGTCTCTGTGGGCCTAGTCCCTGCCACTGAAGAACCCACATCAAATAGTAGGACTCAATCTTCCCTGAATATGCACATTCTGATGTTCTGGGGTTAAGTTAGCCAATCTCATTCTCAGGTGATCCAAGGTTATGGAGATTAGTAGAGGCCTCTGAGATAGGACTCTGCACCCAGGATGAAATAAATTGCTTAGCAGAAAAACTTGAGCATCCCTTGGTGCTATGACTTGTTTTGTTTGGACTTTGTCTATAACCCTAAACCTTGCTGATCCTGGGTTACTGGATTCTAGAGTGTTCCCAGTCTTGTTCTGCTCTATGATTTGCATGCTCTGATTGCTCAGTTTGGTAGTGTCCTTGCCTATGTGCCTTCAAGTTACAATTTAATCTTATAGAGAAACTCACACTGACCTGTAGTCTGGGAACTGGGGTTAAGCCTTGACCAACATCATCTTTCTGGTTCTGAAGCCAAGCATGGAGATCAGATCTCCTGCTCCACTCCCTATTTAACCTTGCCTGACCTTTGTCTTCTACAATAATTGGGTGAAGTATGCTCTTATTCATTACCATAAATTTGGTGATCAGCAAGAAGATCTTAGGGAAGCATCCAGTTACAACATCTAGCTTATCCATTGAGTAATATGTCAGGAACTGCATGTGGGCAAACTAACCAGTGACAAGAATAGCCTGAGGAAATAATGATTATTTTTCTTGAGATTTCTTATAACTAGGCAATTCAATGTGCATTATTTAGCCACAAACTTCCACCTGTGAGAAGGCACCTACTAGTCTGAAGTCATCTCTTATATAAACCATCTCTTATATAAACCACCCCTAAATCAGCTTCCTGGGACAATGGACCTTTAGGCTGGCATCCTCTGATTAGCTAGCTAATTGTAATAAAGTTCTTTCTCTACCATGGTCTTGCCTCTCCACGAATTGGCTTCCATTGTGTGACCAGCAGATTGGGCCTGAGCTCAGTAACTGATCTGTGCCAATATTATGCCTATGCTGATGGGATCAACTCTACCTGTGTTTGCCTTGTAAGTCCCCCTATCCCTGCTGGAAGTCTTGGTCAACTCAAGACAGAGCATCTTCTTTCTCTAAAGTGAAAGCATAGGCACAAAGAAACCGAATTATTTGATTAGGAAACAAAGAAAGAGCTACAAATTTAACTGGGTCAGAATTAGACCCTTTGGATCACATTGTATTTAAAATACAGTAATCAATAAGACTTTTTGGTTTTGTTTTGTTTTGTTTTTTTTTTTTTTTGCATTACTGGGGATTGAACCCAGGGTATGTCTACCACTGAGCCACATCCCCAGCCCTTTTCATTTTGAGACACGGGCTTGCTAAATTGCCCAGGCTGGCCTTGAACTCACGATCCTCCTGCTTCAGCCTCCTGAGTAGTTGGGATTATAAGTGTAGGCCACCCCACCCAGCTTCAAGAAGACTTCATTCTTAAATAAAATGTCACTTTAATAAAATACTGCACATACATATTTTTTGTTTTAAATATGTAAAGAGCAGGATGGTTGGCATGAATGATAACATATGGTATCCTAAATTAGTAGCAAAAACAAGGAGTCTCAAATAAATAGGCTTCAGGATTTTTTTGTTTGTTTTTGAGGGCACACCCTGCAAATCAGCTGAGACTGGAGAACAGGCATGAAGGATTTGACTTTTCCTCTAAGAAAGTGCTCTTGGTTGACTTGGAATGTAGAAAGGAGTCATATTTACTCTCCATGAATCAAAAGTAACATCGGAGTGACCTTTTGGAGAGAGGAATCCTGGCCCTTTCCCTGCCATTTTTTTTTGCCCAAGATTTCAGAGCTTAACTTCGACATACAAAAGTGCTACCAAAGAGTCACCCTTTAGGCATCTGAGGATCCAGCAGGGTAGATGGGGAGCCAGGGGGAAATTTTGGGGAAAGTAAAGCTGAGCTAATAAGGAAGAAGATGTAATGTGATCAAAGAAAATCAACTCTGCTTGAATGTTGTGGCTTTGTAGAATACCTCAGTCACTGCAGTCATTTAGAAATCCAAGTCAATACAAGTATCATGTATCTAAAGTAAAAAGAATACCCAAAGCAGTTATTCCACTAATCACCTATTAAGTATACTTTGAGTTGGTCTACCATTATTGAGAGTGCCATATCTAAAAAGATTCAAACATATTTGAAGCCATTTAGACATTGATTGGCATGTAGTTTGCACAATATGTGAGATACTAAGAAATCCTCCTTGACTCATCCCCTTTCCTCTATCAAATCTATGTAATCCTTTCTCCTTTTCATGGGAGGGATGAGCACAGGTAGAAAATTCTCAGTTGGGATTTTGGCCTGGATTTGTGAGCTTCCCTACTGGAAGTCTTGCTTCTGTATCTCTGACAGAAGAACAGGTAAGTAGGTCTTCAGGGAAAAATCCAGAACTACCCAACTTCTAATGGTCAAGGCTTTCTCACATGGCCTCATTAGCTTTTCAAAAAACACCATCCAATACAATCAAGATTGAAAAAGGGGGAAGGTCACCTGAGCTGAATTTAACACCTCCAACCTCAAAATGGGCTGGGAGAAGACCTTAGTTCCTTGGTCTAGGCCCTTGGCACAGTCACTGAATTTAAATACTGAAGACTCCGCCACATGCTTTACAAAGACTTCTTGTGTGATTGGCCCAGGATGCGCGTGATGCAGTAGGGAATGAGACTGACAGAGGCCAAGGGCACTGTCATACTCTTGCAGAAGGACAATACATAGAAGATCAGCTCAATTTGGGATGGGGGTTTCAGAGAGTCAAAGAGATGCAGGAGGATGAGGGAGGTCATGATGCAGCTGAGGCGGAAAGGGAGCCACTTGCTGAGACTCCCCCTGCAGCTCTCCCTATACATGCTGGAGTTGAGAGCCAGGCCCAGGCCAAAGAGGGTCCCCAGGTTCTTGAGCAGGCTGGCAAAGGGCGTAGTGTCAATATGGACCCATTCTGGCCTCTCACACCATCTCTTGGCTTTCTCCAGAGTCCACAGGAGGTCCACCCCCAGCCCCTTTAGCACCAAGTAAAATCCAATGGCGAAGCTGAACAGGAAGAAGGTAATGAGAAAATATTTCTTGAGACTGGCATTGTAGATGCTCCGGATGTGGTGGAAAGTTTCAGCAACAGCAATGCCTGAACAGGACAAAGAATGACTGTGAGAAATGGAGAAGATTCTGGACTTTCTCTAGGGGTGGATCTGAAGCAATGGGTAGCATGCCATCCATCCTGGCATTGTGGAATTAAATCATGGATTTCAGATCAGAGCGTACTCCTGGAATACTCTCATGGTGGAGAACTCACTCCTACTAAAACAACCCATTTTGGTTTTGAATGGATTTGATTGCCATAGTTCTTCCTTGTGCTCAGCTGACATCTGTCTCCCTCTAATACCACCTGTTGGTCGCAATTCTTTCCACAGGAATTAGTAAGTTATGAATTTAGTCCCTCTGTCACACATTTGAAGATTTCCCTCTCTAACCTAAACATTCCCAGATCTTGTCTCGTCTATTCATGGTACTGGGGATTGAATGGGGTACCAGGGCCTTGCATATGCAAGGCAAGTGTTCAACCACTGAGCTACATCCCCAGTGCCCAGATTTTTCATGTAACATGGCTTCCAGATTCTTCCCCAGACATGGGACCCACTACTAATTGCTATGTTGCTTTTGTGATTACTATGAAACCATTATGTTCCTCCTCAATATGTTTTTGGCTACTATATTCTGCTCTTGGGGAAAATCCCACAATTTCCTTAAGATCTTATGTTCTAATTCCATCCACAGAAATCAAGAAATTCTTCCTTACAACTACCCTAAATTTTTTTTGCCCCTTATTAATTAGATCTAAGAAAAATGCAGGAATACAAAACCCTGAACCTGTAAGAGATCAGCTGCACATATCTATCTGTTAGGGTTTGCAAAGGAATGTATTTAAATAAAGAGCTAGCCTAGGAAAACGGATTTATTTGCTAAATTTGATAGAATCCCATTTCCAATTGAAGCTCAATAGGAAATAAAGAATGTAATGAGCTTGGAAATTTCAAGCTAATTAAATTGGGTGGGTTAACTTGATGTATTACACCTTTTCTGAAACACACTTGTGTAGATGTGGGAGTACTATAGAAATTAATTTTTATTTCAAATAGTCACCCTGGATTTTCTTCCTTTCTTCCCCTCCACCTACCCCCAAACTGGAGATTAAACTTGGGGATGCTCTATCACTGATCTATGCCCCCAAAACTTTATATATATATTTGTACTGGGGATTGAACTCAGGGGCTCTTGACCATTGAGCCACATCCCCAGCCCTATTTTGTATTTTATTTAGAGACAGGGTCTCACTGAGTTGTTTAGTGCCTCACCATTGCTGAGGCTGGCTTTGAACTCTTAACCCTCCTGTCTCAGTCTCCTCTAAGCTGGGATTACAGGCAAACTCCACCATACCAGGCTAGTCACTCTTGACTTTCAAACTACTGAAATATTAACAGGACTTCTCAGAACATGGATGCAATGCTGAGATTTTGAACTGATTAGGGAATTAAGGATGGAATGGGTAGAAGGGAAGGAGGAAGTTGGAACAGCTGATACCTGATAAGACTCCCGCAACAACCTGGTGGGGGAAATGAGCAGCAAGGTAGATTCGTGACAGACAGACATTCAGTTGCACAGCCCAGAATCCCAACCACAAAATGACGTTCAAGCACCTGCAATGGAAGAGGGAGCCATAACAGAACCCAGAAGTGGATACTGCAGTAAAGAAAACAATCCCAGAGGAAATGGTGGAGCCTGGCAAATTCCATCAGTGGAATTTTTGTAAGTTGCAGCCCCTTCTCAAAGGCACAAAGATATCTGTAGTAAGAGATGAAACTGCTTGAATGAATTTTAACCACCCAATTGTATTTGTTTCATAACTAAGGATTTGAACAGTTTAACTGTTTTATGTCTGTTTTAACCCTGATGGGACAACTCTATGGTTGGTACAGAAATGGATTTTTAATTAATCCCTGCTCCTAAGTCATTACTTGATTTTTTTGGGTGCTGGTGATCAAACCCTGGGCCTTGCACTTACTATACCCCTGAGTTATACTTCAGCCCCACTGATCTTTTTTTTTTGGAGGGGGCGGGGCGGATGGGCTAAGGGATTGAACCCAAGGGCACTGTCATACTCTTGCAGAAGGACAATACATAGAAGATCAGCTCAATTTGGGATGGGGGTTTCAGAGAGTCAAAGAGATGCAGGAGGATGAGGGAGGTCATGATGCAGCTGAGGCGGAAAGGGAGCCACTTGCTGAGACTCCCCCTGCAGCTCTCCCTATACATGCTGGAGTTGAGAGCCAGGCCCAGGCCAAAGAGGGTCCCCAGGTTCTTGAGCAGGCTGGCAAAGGGCGTAGTGTCAATATGGACCCATTCTGGCCT
>NW_025999880.1:15746803-15850034 GCF_001458135.2 Marmota marmota marmota
TTTTTTTTTTTTTTTTTTTTTTTTTGAGACAGGGTCTCACTAAATTGCTTAAGGTGATCCTCCTGCCTCAGCCTCTTGAGCTGCTGGGATTACAGGCATGTGCCACCATGCCCGACTCCACAACCTGATCTTTTTTTTTTTTTTTAAATGTTTATTTATTTATTTTTTTTTTAGTTTTCGGCAGACACAACATCATTGTTTGTATGCGGTGCTGAGGATCGAACCCGGGCCGCATGCACGCCAGGCGAGCGCGCTACCGCTTGAGCCACATCCCCAGCCCCCACAACCTGATCTTTAGAAGCCCCTCATGTTAGGCTTTGTATGCTTGTCTGTAAAGCAAAGGTTGCACTAGTGGGTTCCTTCCATTCCTAACATTCTGTGACTCTGGTGTTCACCCTTAGCAGAAGTGCCACAACTTTTATCAGTGCCAATGCATAGTGTGAGAATGGGCTTTGGGGAATGTGAGGAAAAATAAATGGTGTCTCAGACACACAGAGAGCCACTTCCTGCTTTCCACCACTCATGCCTGGATGGTGAGTTCTTACCGAAATCTGTATGTTGGCTTTTCCTTTCCGCGAAAGATAGAGAGGGTAGATGTGACCATCACATAGTATACACCGGCTGTACCCATGGCATGGCCAGAAGGACTTCCTAAAGGGCAGGAAAGAGACAAATATACTATCGATGAAAAGATCTCCATCTGAGAGACTGCCAGAGAGCATCATCTACCCAATCATCTGAATATTATTTCCCATCCCTCCTTCCATTCATCTACCCATCTATCCATTCATTCAACCATCCATTCATTTATCTATAACTTGTTCATTTAACAATATCTGTTGAGCTCCTACTATGTGCCTAGCATCGTGCAAGACTCTCCAGAGAAGGTCCCTTTTTGTTGTTATGTACGTTATGTACATCTGGAGATGACCCAAGATCAGCACACCAGATGTGCAACTACACACTGATCTTCCTGCCGCTTCTCTTCTACCTGTTCCTTGTTCACTCTGCTCTGGCCACACCTTGCCTCATTGTTGTCCTTTAATAGGCCAAGTGTGCTCCCACATGAGAACCTTTGCCTTGTTATCTATCCCCTTTGGCTAGACAGCTCTTCCCCTAGAACTTTCCTGGTCAATTCTAATGCATCCTTCAAGTCTTGACTCAGATCTCTCCTTTTAATGAGTCCTACTCTGGTCACTCTATTTAACACTATAATCAGTTCCTATTCGTGATTCTTCTACTCTGAGGGATAAAAGGCCCTGAGATATGCCATCCAGATCCCCTTCTGGACTAAAGGGCTTATTTCCCAGCTGTGAGGTTGCCAATGGCCCTCAGCTCTCAGTTTCTATAGGCATTGCCCTGAGCTGAAAAGAGTCACCTTGATCGACCCCCTCCCTAGGGGCAGCCTGTACCCAATAACTGGCCTCTATCAAATCATAAAGTCATGGCCTCCTTAACCCACTCAGGGTGATAACGAAGAGCCACCCCCAGTTTCAGAGCTCCGTGTGGGATTGGTTGAGACTGAATCCTTGGAATTCTCCATCTGCCAGGTTGACCTGTCCCTTCCCCTCCATAACAGTTGCTCCATAGAGTCCCTAAACTCCTGCTTGTTTGTCTCCACCTGAGTCAGTTTTCTAGGGAATCTCATGGATTAAGGCATCTATTCTCTTTTTTCATGTAAATTATCATCTTCTAATATCTTATATACTTTAATTTTTAATTCTGATTTTTCTATGTTGTACCCCCCATTCAAATTTCAGCTTCATAAGGGCAGGGATCTTTGTGTCTGTTTTGTTCACTGACATAGGTGTCCCTGGCACCTAGAACAGTGTCTGGAACATGGTAGTGCTCAATAAATCACAGCTGAATATGAGTGAATATACTCTAAAGTGAATTCATGGTCTGTGAGAGCAAATAACCCAGGGTCATTTTCCAGTATGGGGCCAAGGAAAGGGTCTTTGAGGGGAGGGATGAGGTTGGATATTCCTACTACAAACAAACAAAAAAAAATGAAACCTATCATTTGATTTAAGAATTCATGTCTGGGGCTGGAGTAGAGTGTAGCTTAGTGACGGAGTGCTCTCCTAAAATGTGCAAAGTCTAGGGTTCAATTCTTAGCACTGAAAAAAAAATTATGTCTGTAACCAATAAAATGCATGCAAGCAGATTGTGAGGTTGAGACTGGATGATCAGCTCATGGGAATATGTTCACTGGTCCAGGCTGTTGGGCAAGACAGGCAGGGACTCGGAGTTCTAACACTTTGCCCTCTTTGGACAAAGGGGCCTGGCACAGTTACTCTCACAAGCCCTTTTCCCATAGGGGTGCCTGTGCTTCTCTTGGACTAGTAACTCAGGTCCTGGAAACACCACACAGATTTCTTTTTTTTTTTTTTGTAGATGGACACAATACCTTTATTTCATTTATTTATGTGATGCTAAAGATTGAACCCAGTGCCCCACGCATTCGAGGTAAGCGCTCTACCATTGAGCTACAATCCCAGCCCCCATCACACAGATTTCTAAAGTGACAATATCATGTTATTCAGGAAGGCCTTCCTGAAGTGAATGAAAATGAAGTTGTACCAAATTTGAAGACTGTGACAAAAGTGTGAAGTAATAGCTCTCCCTATGAACCTTTAAGTTCAGCTTCATCCACAAGAGAGGCTGATAGGTATCTATGATCTATGCTGAACAAGATTTACCCCCTTGCTGTCTCTACAGCGTCTGGGACTCTCACCTGGTCCAGTCTCACAGGTGACAGGGAACTGCTTGATCAGTGGTACAGAGGTGTTGCTGTAGTAGTCGGTGTCCAGGACCCACCAGTACGGGCGCTGTCCAAAGAGAATCCTGTGGAAAAGCAGAGCCAGCATCTGGATGGATGCTTTTAACCAAAGGGGACAAAGGGGCCTGGCACGCTCTTTTTTTGAGACAGGGTATCAGTTACATGGGGCCTTGCTAAGTTATTGAGGCAGTCTCGAAATTGTGATCCTCCTGCCTCAGTCTCCCAAGTAGTTGGGATTATGGGTTTGTGCCCAGTTCAAAGTCCACACTTTCAAGAAGAGAAAGGGGTTTGAGGACATTAGTGAGTTGCCTCCAGAAAGGGGACCTGGGAAGAGGCCTAAAGGGGGAGAGTTTTTATGATGCATCCTTTAGATAACTTGAAATTTGAGTCACTTTAATATATTATCTATTCAAACATAAATAAACCCAGAGGTTGAGGCTGGTGGCATGCTTATAGACTCAGTACATAGGAGGCAGAAACATGGCTGAAGCCCAAGAGTTCAGAGATAGCCTGAGCAATACAGCAAGACTGCTTCTTAATAAAACAAATAAGTAAGTAAGTAAATAGACACAAGATCTGAAAACCCATTAATTGCAATTAATTAATGTGAACATTATTTCTCTTCCTTTTTTTTCAAACACACAGAAGAATTTGTCTTGGAAGAATGCATACAGAACTATGGTTTACAACTTTCACTTGAGTCTATACTACTGAGTTCCTCTTTTTATTCAGGCCTCAGGGAGTATTGCATTTCCTTTGACATCTGAGAACACGCCCCAGCCTCAAGGAAAGCCTCCCATGAGACTCAAGACCTGGCCTCCATTCCCATCAGAATTGGTCTCTGTAAGGTTGCTCTGTATCCTCTCTGGTTTGAAACAGAATATCTCAGACAAAACACTTCCCCTTTAAAAATACCACATATGGTTTTCACTGTGGAAATAAAAGTCAAAGGTCCTCAGGATGCCTCCTTTTTCCAGTGATAGTAGAATAGTGATTTCTTACTGAAATTAGGACTCATTACTAACTCTTACCTCTACCAATAGGGGAAGAATCCATGGTGTTTCGTGAGGTCAGTATTGGGATAAACATTAGTCTTTTAATTTTTAGGGTCATGCTGCGGAATTAGGGAAGTTACAGACAACATTTAGTAGCTTTCCAATATAGCTTTCAAGAATCTCATTAATATGCTTGGGCACTAGAATCCAATAATTTTTTTTTTCTCTAAAGGACTTTAATTGAGGAGGCCAAAGAATATCAGAGCTGGAATAGATCTTAAGATTTATCACTAGATGCTGCGGATGTAGCTCACTGGTAAATTCTGGAAAATGTTAAAATTGGGGCTCCCCCTGACCCCTGAGAGTCAGTTTATCAGCTTTGGATAATACACAGTTTTTAAGAACATTGTCTGCTTTGATCTTCAATCCTGGCTCTGACATTTACTAACCATGTTTGTCTATCCAGTTAACTCAGCACCTCAGTATTTTCTTCTGTGACATAGTAGTAACTATCACACAGAACAGCGCATGGCCCAGCACACAGTAAGTGTTTAGTAAATGTTAACTATGTACATTCATTAAGATTCTAGTGCTAGATGCTGGGGTTGTGGCTCAGTGGTAGAGCACTTGCATAGCATGTGTAAGACACTGGTTTTGATCCTCAGCACCATATAAAATAAATAAATAAAATAAAGGTATTGTGTCCATCTACAACTAAAAAAAAATTAAAAAAATATTCTGGGGCTGGGGTTGTAGCTCAGTGGTAGAGCACTTTCCTAGCATGTGTGAAGCACTGGGTTCATTTCTCAGCACCACATACAAATAAAATAATATAAAGATCCATCAACAACTAAAAAATATTTAAAAAAAGATTCTGGAGCTAATATAAGTTAATAGATTACAAAATAGAAACTCAGAGAATTGATAGAACTTACTAAGGACATATAGCTGGTAGGTGGCAGAACAAGGGTTGGAGCTCAGTTCTCTGGATTACTTTTCACTACTCCATACAAAAAGTTTCTGAATCATTTCTTTCCTTTTTCTATACATCATCTGTCTTCTTTCCAACATCTATCTCATGTTATCTATTCTGATTTGAAGTAACAAAACTGTGCTTCTTTGCTTTTTAAAGTCTGTAACTCAGACTTTTCACTAAATTCAACTGTCCATCAACCCCTTCAATTCCTATGAAATAGATTTTCCAGTATTTCCAACTCCCTGGCAAGATTTTCTCTGTTTTCCTTCTCTGTGTAGATAATCCCAAATCAAGAGGCGAGAAGCGTGTGGCTTCCTGAGTAGCATGGGGACTGCAACTCTGATGGAGATATTTCCAGAGAGAATGGCAGCCTCTTTCCTTGCCCATCTCTCCTCATGTTCCTTACCACTTAAAGACGAGGTTGAGCCAGTCTCCAATCACAGCAACCCAGAGGAGTTTGATGCCCACGCTTTCTCGAAGATGGAACCAGATGGGGAAAAGGACATAGAAGGCATTCCTGAGGTCAGCGATCACAGACACTAAGATGAACCAGTCCTGGGAGTCTTGGTAATTCACCTGGAGGTAGCGAGTTGACTGGATCCCAAAGTCATGGAGAGCATTCATTCCTTCCTCCATCCCCATTCCCCTGGCACCTTAGGAAGCTGTCAGCAGAGCCTGTGCAGTTGGTTCAGGCTTGGTGGTGATTGCTCTGCTATCAGTCTGCGCTTTGCCCCAGTTTTATATGCCCCATATCCAGTCTGCAGCCAACCCAGCCCTGATCTTTGGACTTGAAAACCACTTTTGTCTAAAATCTATTGATCAAAGGTGCATCACCAGTAGGTTGATACAAACATGTTCAGGGTGATTTACGTAAAATAGCAAAACAGGCACACAAAAACAGCTTGATCGGTCATTGGCAAGGCCAATTATTAACCTGGGCATGCTGCTTGACGGTGCAAGGTGCTGCCCTCCTGGTTCCTGAAACCAGGCCAGAGACTCAGGACAGAGTCTAACTCCACCATGGTTCTTGCAAAGGAGTCTGATTTTTTAGAAAAAAAAAGTAAGTACAGTGTGCAACTGTACTTATTTGGGGACAAAGAAAAGTTTCGATGCTCTACTACTCAAGTTTTTAAGTTATTAATATAAAAATATACAGTAGTAAGTTCTGTTGTACTGGGAACTGTGACTTTCTTGGTCCTTCCTTAACTTCCATAGGGTCTGGGTTTGCTTCCAGTTTAGGAGATCAACTCTTTTCCCAGTGTCAGCTCTGTATCTCTTAGGGCCAGAAAATAATCATCAAAAATTAAAAAAATTTTTTTTTAGTTGTAGATGGACACCCATACCTTTATTTATTTATTTATTTATGTGGTGCTGAGGATTGAACCTAGTGCCTCACACGTGCTAGGCAAGTGCTCTACCACTGATCCCCAGCCCCAGCCCTCATTTTTTTCATGTAGTGATTAATTTATTGAATGAACTTAAAGTGAAGACCTTTGGAGTTTAAACATACAAGTTTTTTTATTTGTTCATTTTAGTGATACATGACAGTAGAATGCATTTTGACATACCATGCANGCTTCCTTCATGCAGTTTTTTTTTTTTTTTTTTTTTATCAAGTGCACAAAGAGGTTGAGGCCCCACAGGACCTGAGCCTGCTCGGAAGCTGATTGAAGAGAGAAACTGTGCATTTTCAAAGGTCTCATGTGAGGTGAATAAGGTGGACAAAGCATTTGGGTTGCTGAGGGTTTTCCTAAGAATAACGGACTCTCTCTGGGCTGAGGGTGTAGCTCAGTAGTAGAGCACTTGCCTAGGATTTGTGAGGCCCTAGCACTGCAAAAACAAACAAAAGCTGTCTCCAGAGAGGGGAATGCCATCATCTTCCTCTAAATGTTTGTCATCCTCTTTTTCAAGAAATTCTCCAGTTTAATTTTTATCAACATTTCCTGAGTAAAGCACTATGCCTCCCTTTCAGGAATTCAAAGTTAAATCCCAGTTGTCCTCTGGGACTTTGACAGTCTAGTGGGGCAGGGAAGCCAGACATTACACAACAATGTAAACTGGGGGATCACTATATTGAAAATTAATCTCAGCCAGGCACAGTGGGGCATGCCTATAATCCCAGAGGCTAAGGCAGGAGGATCACAGGTTTGAAGCCAGCCTCAGCAACTTAGTGAGGCTGTAAGACCCTGTCTCAAAATGAAAAATAAAGAAATGGTTGGGGATATGGCTCAGTGGTTCAGTGCCTCTGGGCTCAATCCCTGGTACCAAAAAATAAAAATAAATAAAAAATTTTCATTTGTACAAAAATATGCTCCTTATTATTTGTCCTCAGTGGTGAACCCTCAAAACTTATTAGTGCCCTCTGGGAAAATACCAGCTAAATTTGGGAAGCAACATTAAAGGAAAATTACTTGGGATCCCTGAGCATTTTCTCCACAACTATAAACCCAGAGGCACTGAGGTTTTGGTTTGGGAAGCCAATGGAAGAAAGGTGCCAAAAAGTACAGTCTGGTCTTCTGTTAAATAAGGACAGCAGGTTTCAAAGTCCTGGCTGACACCTTCTCCCCAAGCAAGATTGACTCATTCTCTCAAGTTTATTTGCCAACAGGAAAGCACCAAGGGGAAGGAGCCATAATGTACTGCGTTTACCATCCTCCAGTTGCATTCATTATAAAAGAGAAAGTCTGATTTTATCTACAGCTGCATCTTCTCTTCTGACTGGAGCTCTGGATTCTTTTGGCTAGTTGTTATCACACTAGAATGGGTCTTATCAACATATTGTAGTCAACAGTATGAAACCCAGCTTCAACCCATTGATGAACCCAGCATAAATCCTTCTAAAGATTGGGAGCCATCTCATCACAAATTCATGAAAAGTTAATTTCTGTTTTACTATAAATTACTGAGATTTCTAAACTTGCTTGGAATGCCTGCCCGTGCCTTGAACTCACCATGCATGGCTTTCCCTGACCAGATGACAACCCTCTCTGAAACCTTAGTGGCACCTCATAAATTCTGGTTTTCCCTGACCAGATAATAATCCTCTCTAAAACCTCAGCAGCATCCCTTAAATTCTGGTGTTGGGATCTAAATTTACTCCCTAACTTGAAATATTGAATCATTTAGATCATTAACCTACTATCTGCCTTTGTATTACTCTTGTCAAAATCCTGTTATCTGTAAGTTCTCAAGACACCCCCATTTTCAAGTTTTTGTGCTGTAAAACTATGTTCCTAGAGAGATGGAGTACTGTTCTCTAACCCAAAGATTTCGGGAGAGAGAGTCCTGGCTGGAATTACAAGCTTTCTTTAATTTGATTTAAAATTGGAGTCGGTGGTCTTTTCTTTGCAGCATGATTTAACATCTGGAGGCCCCAGCAAGATCAGACCACCAAAAATTCTGAAGCCGGACCTTCACTCTGGGACTCCAGGCTGGAGTGCCGCTTAAGACGTTCCAAGGCCCCGCATGTGCCTTGGAATGAACTGCTGGAATGAACTGCCGCACTAAAACAATTAGCAAGCATTTGGTGGAGGAGGCCTCCATAGGTAAGTGGCACCCTTATAACATTTGGTATTGGGTTAAGAGAGATCTCTCCTGGGGACACAGAAGTTCCTGGTGAGGCACATACACTCCTGTCCAGGACAGTAGCGAAGTGTCACTCTGTCCTCTATACTGGTTTGGTAAGGAATTCCTCTGGAAGGACAGAAAGGTGTTGATGAGACACATATGCGCTCCTGTCCAGAGCATTAGCAAGATGTTGCACTGCTCCCTCGGTTTTGGCGCCTGGTTCTTGTTTTCTTGTGTTTTGGTCTGTGTTATATATGCTTTTTCTGCCTTTTCGTTGTGTGTCTTCTCCGGTAGAAAATTAAGACAATTGAACATCAAAAATGGGTGATAAGGCAAGTAAGCCTGACATCCCTTTGAGCTGTGTTTTAAGGAATTTTGATAAATGTTACTCCCCTTTGTTAAGCAGGATTAGGGAAGCAATGCTTTCTTTTCTTCCCCTAGTTGGCTGCCTTGAGCATACCACATGAAAAGTTAATTTCTGTTTTACTATAAATTACTGAGATTTCTAAACTTGCTTGGAATGCCTGTCCATGCCTTGAACTCACCATGCATGGCTTTCCCTGACCAGATGACAACCCTCTCTGAAACCTTAGTGGTGCCTCATAAATTCTGGTTTTCCCTGACCAGATAATAATCCTCTAAAACCTCAGCAGCATCCCATAAATTCAGGGAAATGCCTACTGGGGATCTAGAAAATGAATATTTCCCAAATTAACAAGTGAATCCTAACCTGCCATTAGGGCATCCTGGGAACCCCTACCGAAATTAACTCTAGAAAAATTCCTTTAAAACCCTTTTGTCTCTCCAGAACAAGAGAGTCACCGCCTTTGGGATGGGAGTCCCTGTTTTTCTTCTTTGTTAGCAAAGCAATAAAACTTATTTTTCCTTTTTTCTCAAAACCCTGTCCTCATTATTAAATTGGCATTAATTGGCTTTGAGGACAGGAACTGAACTTTCAGTTACAAATTTTGATACTCCAGGTGGGACTCCAGAGGAGACCCAGCTCCACTGTCTTGGGGAAGCCTAGCACTCCAAGTAACTGCATGCCGAGGATGTAAGATGAACTTTTTGAGAGCTGACTACTGGAAAGTTAGGAGATAATGGGAGTGTGCCTGGGGTCAGACTGAACCAGAGGAGCTATTCCTGTAAGTAAATGGAGTGACCGAGGGACTCCCAACAGCTGCCGAAGCCCCTTTTGCTTTGGGGAACTCCTGCCTTCCTTCCCTGCACTGTAAGGATTGCTTCATCTCTGTCTATTAAAAAAAAAAAAAAAAAGGAAACTGAATGCAGTGAAGTCACTACACCAAGACCCTTGATTTTACAATTCTGGTTCCCCCTTTGTGGGAATATCTATGATATTTATGTATCTGGTGACATCTATGGTGCCACTGGTGTAGGACTCATGGTTAAATTGGGAGTTGGAAACTTGGGGAGATTTTTCCCTTATCTGGTCTATTTTAAAGGTTCCTCTCTGTCGGCCATAGTTTGGAGCTCCTCTCTCTCTGTCATTGTGTCTTTGTTTGTATCTGTTTCTGGCCCTTTAAGACATGGGCAATAATGTGTTGATATTATAGATTGTTTCTTGGGAATGATCTTGGCTGAATGGGCTACCTATAGATGTACATGTGTCTAAAAAGATGATGTTTTACTGTAACAATCTGGTATCTGAATGGGTTTTTGAAGCATTGTACAATCTTACAGTTAAAAGTTGGTTTGTCAGAGATAAAATAATTAATAAGGAGTCTTAATAGTCAAAAACTGAGTTGGAGGGGCTGGAGATGTGGCTCAAGTGGTAGCGCGCTCGCCTAGCATGCATGAGGCACTGGGTTCGATTCTCAGCACCACATAAAAATAAAATAAAGATATTGTGTCCACCTTAAACTAAAAAAAAATATTAAAAAAAAAACTGAGTTGGATGCAAATACTTTAGCTCATCTTTATCCTCTCACCGCCGTGCCACTTTCTTTCTTTCTGAAGGATGATATGAGCCCCCGATGGCTATAAATGCAGCTAATGCAACTGCAACTCCTCAAAACTCGGGCGAAAGGTTTCCCGGCCTAGGCAGCTCTCAATCACCGTTCAATACAGAACAGGCATGTTGGGCTCTGCCTGCTGAAGCCCTTTCCTACTTTTCTGTCCAGGCCCAGAGAGCAATTGACACAAGTACACAGTGTCCCAAGTTCTGATCTGCCTTAGATGTGTGGAAGTAACCTTAGCCAAACTCTAGCCTCAGATGCTCCAGGTATGCTTCTCCTGATTCTCTGTAGGGGCCAGAAGCCAATTTCCCCTTGAATACAAGTACCAGCTTTTCTGTTCTCACCTCTTACCTTAGACCTCTTAAAAATATCTGAACAGCCTATAACCAAAAGGTTTACTCCCCCTGAGTTATGAACAGGCTTTGGAGCAAGATTTATCCTGTTTGTCACTGAGAGAGGAAGACAAAACCTAGGAATGGCCACACAAGAAAGTGGACTTGCTCAACAACAAATGGCTTATCTTAGTAAGGAACTTAACATCATAGCTTTGTTCCCAAAGGTAGTAGAAAGTAAGGTAGCATAATTCTAGACATCCAAACCTGTCCAATTACTGACTGGGGAAAAAAATGGTTAAAACGCCTTAGGCATGAGGTTTCTGCTCAGAACAGCAGTTTTCCCTAGCTCTTTCTGGACCTAAGCCAGGACTTACACTGAAATGCAAATGGAAGCTCAGTAGGAGACTGGTCTTAGACCCTAAAAAAAGAAAGTAAACGTGCCCTTTACCTGAACTTATATTAGACTAAACCAAAAAATAAATTGTATGCTACTTTACTAATTACCTCCTGGTCATTTTTTTTCTAGGACTCTTGCTTTTTCTTAGATTCTGTATTTTTTGAGCTCATAATTTTAATCCTACAGACCTAGGTTAATGTTTTTCCAATCAGTCCTAATTTTTGTTCAACTATGAAGGTTTTAAACATTGCAATGGAGATTTCACCTGCAAAAAGCTACAAGACCTTTACCATTGTGTTATGTGTGCACACTTGTGTTATGTGTTGTATGTCTATATGTACATGTGTCCATATATCATGTACATGATATGAAAATTGGCAGGTATATAAGGAGTGCTCATAAAATTTAAAAAATAGATCCAAATACCTTTAATTCACATGATTTAAAATGGTTCAATTTAATTTGGGTAAACAGATGAAAATAAATATGTCTTTAAAATCAAATTTAACTCACAAGTCTCCCTAGGTGGTCAAAAAAATAATAAAATGTTGATGTTTATAAAATGTCTAATATCCCTTGATTCTAGAAATTTTCTTCAACAAGGAAGAAATGGCTAATACCATTAAATATACTTGTCTGATATTTTGGTAAAATAAGTAAAGTAGATTTGACATGGGATTACTCATATTTATCAGTAATTTTGTTTGTTAGATATCTGATTAATTTACAAGGTTAAAATACTGTTAAATATACCACCAAGTGCTCTTAACTCCTTAAATTTGATTGGGTAACATTATTGATGTTTTCATAAATTGGTAAATGAAAAAAAAAAGGGGGTTTAAACTTGCTTTGTCATCACTAAAAAAGGTTTTAGTAAAAAATTAAAGTCCCAACAGTCATAATTCTATATACTTAAACATTGTTGTTTTCATGAAATGGTAAACAGAGCTAATTCTATAAACAAAGGATATTGAAGATTTCTATATGAAAAGGCCCAAAAGTTTTAACTGTTTCAATTAAGAGTAATGTAAACAACATAAAGTATTTCTTTTTATTAAAATGAAATAATTTACCTAAATTCAAAAATTTACAAGGATTGTTTCATATTGTGAACAAAAAGGGGGATAATAGATAGAAAAGAGAAATTAAAAGTTCTATATGTGTTGGAGATATATATATATATATATATATATATATATATATATATATATATATATATGTAAAATGATCAGTCAAGGCTTTTTGAAGTTTTTCCTTAAGGTCAAATGTTAATATATTGATATAAACCAAAGTTTAATCTATATGTTAAAAAGACAAGGATTTCTTAAAACATTGATTTACCCATAACATTGTGTTTTAGTCTTTTTTTTTTTTTTTGAGCAAGTAATCTTAAAGGGATTAAGGATTACACAATTATGGTTAAACAACACTGTCATTTTGAAATATTATAACATGTTATTTCCTTAAGACCTAAACTTAATTAATATAAAAAATCAATGTAATTATGGTGTTATTACTATTATTTGTATATTAAATATGTTCATATCTTCCAGGTATATAAGTCTTTAAGGTAGAAGCTTTAAAAGAACATTATATCAAGCTGGTGTTTTCCAAACTAAAGTTGTATGGTAATTTTGGGCTTATAAGGATGATAAACTTTATTGGAGATTTATTTATACCATTTAATATTCTGTAACGGGACCTGTTATCAATAAGATCTAAAGTTTTATGTTACTTTTTACATTGGGGTACAATTTTTAAGTTAATGAGAGCCTAGTCTATGTAAAGGTTAATAATGAAGAACACAAACATTTTGCAACTTTTCCACAAAAGGTTAAAAGCTCTCAGCCTTTCTGTAATTCATATTTTAAATGTAATATCATATTGTGTTAGCTAATATTCATATGACCTCGAGCAACAATATATGTAAACTTTATAAAATGATATATAAGAAACAAAAATCAGCTTCAGAACTAGAACACTTAAGATTTATAAAGAGCCCTGCCTTACCTGAGATAAGGCTCTGCCTCCCATCTTAATACATGTCAGAATGACTCCACAGCAGGCCAGACTTCAGTTTATTTAAAGTTGTATTCAAAAGATTGATTTTTGTTGTTAAGATTACTAAGATCTCAAATAGGGGTTATAATATAACTCAGTCAAAGCTCAAGGTAGTTATTGCACAAATTAAATATGTTTTTACTCTTGTAAATTTTATTTTGTATTTTCTTTAAAAATGTCTGAATGTTGCCTGTTAATGTTTTACAGAGGTATTGCTTCAAGAGCACACAACCTGTGTTAATTTAAGATAATAAGCCATCACTTAAAGGACGCACAGGATAGCACAGACCCCAATTAATGTAAGGTTATAGACATTAAAGTTAAAGCCCAGTATTCTTAATTTAAGACTGATGAAACTGACTTGCTAGATGTTTAAGATCAAGATTTAAAGATTAAAGTTAAATTAAAAGGGACCAAGAACCAATATTTGGCTTTTGCCTTCTGAATCAGTCTAAACCCAGGGAACAGGGAACTTCTCTAAAGAGCTTTGCAACTCTAGGCCACATAACCTCCCAATCAGGGAGATTCATTAGACCACTGGAGAACAGAAAGCCAATGGAGGCACTTACCATGAAGAGGAGGGTTATTGGAGAAAGGAGACATCCCTGGTGCTTCCAAGGGAAGCCATATGGTCAGCAAGATCTGGACCCATCCTAGCGCAAATGGCACTAGCAGAACTAAGAAATTGCTCTCAAGTTCCCCCAAGAGTGTCTCCTATGGAAACTCAGCTGACTCTTAATAATAGATAAAAACAAAAGTCAGTTTGACTTGTTTCATCTTAAACACATAGCAAAGACAGTTAAAACCAAAACATAGTCACACTAGGACATTTAAAGATAAATAATAATAGTTAAATATAACTTAAGATATACACTTATGTTAGCCCCTAAAATAAGTAAGACTGGAGGCTATAAAGAGAGATTCTTAGGCAGGAATGCCTGATAACTATCAAAAGAAACTATCAAGAGGAACTGCCAGAGTCAGAATTTAGTTAATTTAAGGCCTACAGGTAGGCTTGGTGTTTGCTAGTATGATTATCCAGCCCTAAGTAACAGAAATAAAGGGTTCTCTACTAGACACGGAGGTCATACCAGCACAAATTTTACAAGATCAGATGACATTGAGTAGCTTAACTACATCTCATGGAGATGGACATCTCCAACATTAAAAGTTAAATGTTGTGTTTACGTTCCTGATAACTCTAGAGATGTTAAAGATTTACATTCCTATATAAAGGTCTTGTCCACTCTGGCCTTATTATGGGGACACCTTCTCAGTCTTCACACCTCCTGGTGAGAAAATTTTAACTTCTGTCATCTTCATGATATTCATTGACATGTTCCAAAGGCAGCAATATTTGTTCAGTACTCATGTTTTTTGTTTCTCTTTCATAGAAGCACCCATCTGCACAGAACTTTACAACCTGTTCTTCCCCAACCAGACTTCAATCTGACCTGAACTCCAATGCTGTTTTCCCACCAACCCACATTGCCCACTCTCAGCTATGAAGAAGCCAAAATGATTGTTGCCTCTTTTTCTTACAACAATGAAGTTAGAAATAGATAGACAGTCAATATAGATAGGTAAATCGAGTCAGGTCGGATCAGGGAGGCCAGTTTTGGATGAGTCCAGGAAGTTGGGGACTGTCACCTGAGGAATTAAAATTCCTCCAGAGCTCTTCCTCTACCCTATCAAAGATTTGAAAGGGACACATAAGACAAGGGGGGAATGATAAACCCAGCCTAATTCCATCTAAAGATTGGGAGCCATCTCATCACAAAGTCATGAAAAGTTAATTTCTGTTTTACTATAAATTACTGCAATTTCTAATGCCTGCCCATGCCTTGAACTCATTCATGCTTGGCTTTCCCTGACCAGATAATAACCCTCTCTGAAACCTTACTGGCGCCTCATAAATTCTGGTTTTCCCTGACCAGATAACAACCCTCTCTGAAACCTCAGTGGTGCCTTGTAAATTCTAGTGTTGGGATCCAAATTTACTCTCTAGCCTTCAGAGCGGAGATAGCGTCTGTCTGGCTGCCAATGGGCGTCTTTTTCTGAGGTGGGGTGCTGACCTGGGCCCCCTGTGATGTCTGTGGCCTTGGTACCTGACTGGATGAGGGGCAAGGCAGAAGCCAATCAAGAGACCATCCAAAATCAAAGGAAGCTCCTGGAGAATGACCAGCTGATCCGCTGTATTGTGGAGTATCAGAACAAGGGTCGAGCGAACAAGTGTGTCCAGTACCAGATTGTGTTACATAGAAATCTCATTTATTTAGCTACCATCGCAGATGCCAACTCATCCAGTACTTCAAAAGCAATGAAATGATCTTTCAGTTATAAGGAGTAATTGAATGTAATCCATCACCTGTAAAATGGAGACAGGATCTTTACCAACTCAATTGCTTAAAACATGAAACCTCTGGTTAAAAATGTGAAAATGCGAAGAAAGTTAATAGTTTACTATATTCTCAATGTAAATATTTATTTTAATAATTAATCAGATCCCTCAATAAGTAGACCACAGGTGTCCTCTTTCCTGAAATGGGAGTGTGTTTGGATAACACAGACATCGTGGGCATCTTCCAGACTACTCAGTAGTTTCAGCCTGAAGAGGAAACTGGGTAGGTGTTGGAGGATCAGCAGGAATTGCTGAGTCTTCTGACTGAGCCTTTGCCAAATGGATTAAGTATCTGTATGCTCCCATCCAGTTTGTAAGTATGTTCCCCCTGACTGCTCTTCTCTTCTTGGATTACTTTGAAATAAAGCTTGATTTTCCACAAAAGAACAATATGAAGGTATAGATGTTTTTCATGTAACAAGTGTTATATTTGGTTCTCTCAAAAATTGTAAGGACTTAATAACCATAAGGTATGTAACAATACTACTGTTATATATTGCCAACAAAATTAAGAGCGATTCTTTAATATTATCTAGTATTATATGATAATAAATGATGTATAATTTTCTTTATCTCAAAAATAAATAAATAAATAAATAAACAAATAGATTTACTCCCTAACTTGAAATGTTGAACCATTTAGATCATTAATCTACTATCTGCCTTTGTATTATGCTTGTCGAAATTCTATTGTCTGTAAGTTCTCAAGGCACCCCCCTACACACCCTTTGCAACTTTTTGTGCTATAAAACTACGCTCCTAGAGAGCTGGGGTACTGTTCTCTAACCCAAGGATTTCGGGAGACACAGTCCTGGCCAGAATTACAAGCTTGCTTTAATTTGATTTAAAATTGGGGTCAGTGGTCTTTTCTTTGCAGTATGGCTTAACATCATAACTTGCTCTCAGCAGCAGGGTAGATTCTCTGAAGGGTTACAACCCAAACAGTAAGATGCACCGTCTCATTAAAATTATTAATTTTTTTTTATCTTTTAGGCGCTTTTTTGCTCTCCTATTAGGTGATCAATGGGGGAGGTGTGTAGTGGTGGATGGTAGAAACTGGCTGGTTCAATGGCTATCACCTTCAGAGTGCATGACCCAGCTCATGTGCTAGAAAAACATGTTGGGAAAAACAGGTGGAGATGGATTAATCATTGTTAGCCATCGAAAATGGCTAACTTATCTCTGGTGCGGTGAGAAAGTTCAGCTTTAGGACCTTGAACTGTGCATCTATTGACCAGGTGGTGGGAGCTGGGTCTCAGAAAAGGCTGGACATTTTGTCCACAGAAAAATACCTGAAGGTATTTGCTTCATTACAAATAGCTAAGAGCTTCCCACTCACTCCCTGCCTTCTGCCAACCCAGGACCAGCCTTCTACCAAAATCAAAGGAAGCTCCAAAACCTTTATGGGAATCCCAGCCTGACCTTCCTCTTCCTCTCCTTCCTTTTCCTCAAGCCCCCACACCCAAAGAAGCTGTTGTTCCCACCAGGAAGTATCTTGTTTCCACACAGGGTCAACCAGTTCTCACATGAACAGATGGTAGACTCTTTTACCATTATCAATCTATCCTTTGACAGTGCCAAAACCATTCTTGCAGTTAGGAAGTGTTCTTTCTGTCAAATGTAGCTCCTTCCTGTTAGGAGTTAATCTTGGTTGATGGGGGGAGGCAGAGGCAAGGGAAGGAAGCTTTCAAAATGTGGTTGGAATTGCTTTCATAATTTCTTTCAGAGCCTTTTTTATTTTTTTTATTTTGAGATAGGGCCTACCTAAGTTACCCCGGCTGACCTGAACTTGAGATCCTTTCACTTCAACCTCTCTATTCACTGGGATTACATGGATGCGCTACAGCACATGGCTAGAAAGCACTGTTTTTTAAATTAAAATATTGTCATCTGGGTGCAATAGTATTTGCCTATAGCCCCAGCTGCTTGGGAGGCTGAAATAGGAGGATCACTTGAACCCACAAGTTTGGGGTCAGTTTGGGGTTCATAGTGAGACACCGTTTCTCAAGAATTTTTTTTTTCAAAAGTAATACATTCACTGATTTTTTAAAATGCAAATAATTTTAAAGAATACCCAGTGAAGTTAGTCTTCTTTCTACCCTGGGACATCTAAATACCAAGGCTGTCAGAACACAGACCCAAGGGTTGCTATTAATATTTGTTTTTGGAATGTCCTCACAAAGTCTTGTTTGTTAAAAGCATGGTCCCCAATTGCAGCAAGGTTCAGAGGTATGGCTTTTAAGCAATGATTGGATCCCGAGGGCTCTGACCTCATCAGTGGTCCATTTGATAGATTAGTTCATGGATAGTTGAATGGACTACTGGGAGGTAGGTCCTAGTTGGGGGACTAGGGACATACCTTGGAATGGCTTATCTTCTCCCTAGCCTCACCTCCTTTCCTCCCTCCCTCCCTTCCCTTCTCCTCTCACTCTTTCTCTGCTTTCTGGGTGCCACTAGCTGGTGCCACTACCCTCTGCCATGATGTCCTGCCTCAACTCTGGCCCACAGTAATGGAGTTAGCCCTCCGTGAATTGGACAACTCTGAAATCATGAACCAAAATAAACTTTTCTGCTGGTTACGGAGGCACATGCTTGTAATCCCAGCTACTCAGGAAGCTGAGACACAAGGATTGCAAGTTCAAGGCCAGCCTGGGCAACTTAGTGAGACCTTATTTCAAAATAAAAAAGGGCCGGCTATTTAGCTCATTAGTAGAGCACTTGCATAACTTGTGCAGGGTCCTGGGTTTAATCTCTGGTACTTCAAGAAAATAAAAACAAAACAAACAAAAAACCACTTTTCCTCCTTTAAATTGTCCTTTTCAGATATGTTGGAAACAGCCATGAAAAGCTGGCTAACACAGGTGCCACGAGTCAGAGAGGACCCCACAATTCTGTAGCAAAGTCAGCTCCTCACAGTGCACCTGGCTGCCATTCAGATGGGACTCACCCCCTTCACCCTCCAGCTCTGTCCTTGTAATCCTTTCATTAACTGTTTCTTTAATAGCTGGGACAATTTCATCCCAACCCAAACACCAATGCTGTACAGAAGGTTATTATTGCTTTCCTTTTCCAGGATCCCAACTGGGTGTGATAATTAGAAAATTAGTAGTTTTGGACCCTTTCGACCCACACATTACCCCCTCTGAGAGTTCTAAAATAAAGGCCCTGATGCAGGGGAAGGAAGAGATGAAGCCCAGAATCCTCATGAAAACAAACAGTGAGGTTAGTGAGGTTCCTCTCCCGCCACGCCTGCGTGTGTGTGTGTGTGTGTGTGTGTGTGTATGACTATTTTTAGATGTGAAAACACAGCAGGGCTCCACTGGGAAGTAAACAGCCCGCCAGTGCCTGATCTCTGGCTGGAGAAAGGGAGACAGATCAGGGACAGACCAGCTGCCTCCCTCCTCAAGGGTGGAAAGGAACAGCCATGTTTGTTTTATTTTCAAGATTTTAAAGATTTTCACTTTAGTAGGTTTGAAGTGGAAAGAGAGGGTGGTTCTGGGGTTATGTGAGAACAGAGACTCTCTCCAACATGAATTCCAGAGAGCAGGATGCCTGTCTCTTCTTCATCAAACGCCATGGAATTTCAGTCTCCTCTGATCTACTGGGAGGTTGCCCTGATCTCATGGCCAAATCTGCTGAGTGGTCTTTCCTCATCCTTCCTCCTCAAGCATCTGACCACGTCTGATGTTTTTGGTAGTTAAGCACCTTAAAACACTCTGTGCAGGGTTGCTCCAGCAACTTCTTCTGCTCTCCCTGCCTTTCTCTCTCCTTCCATAGTCATGCGATGTCAGACTCCAATCGGGCACTGCCTGGAGGTCCCATAGATTCCCCACATCCATGAGTTCCTTCCAGACCTGGTCTTCCCCCAGACTTTCTTGCTTTGTAAGTGAATCTTCTACCCCTCTGCCATCCTATAGGCAGCAGAATCATCCTTGACACCTCTTCATTCCCCACTGCAGCCACACATCAGGAACTATCCATGTTTTTCCTACTCCTGATGCTCCTGGCCAATCCCTCTGTCTAGGCCCCTAGCTCCTTCGTTATCTAATGAGCGCCTAATTCCCTTTTCACTTCCCACTCCAAGCCATCCTAATGACCATGGGCAAGAGTCTTCTCATAATACAGTTCTTTTCACTTGTCTTCTGAAAAGTATTCAATGGCTTCCCATTGCCTACAGAGTGAAGTTCAATCTCAAATTCATCCACAGCTGGACCACCCTTATCTTTCCAGTCTTGGGCCTCACAACCCCCCTTCTTGACCCTCACACCCCAGATAGGCTAGATGTATTTGGATTTCCTAAACATGTCTTGGTTGTCCTAACATTACTCTTCTCTTTACCTGGAATAGAATTTTCTCCATCTCCACAGATCCAGATACTAACCATATTTCAGGGTCAAGCTAATGAAGCCTTCCCAACTCACTGACTCACCCCTCATTGGCAATAAAGGATCTCTCTGGCCGGGTACAGTGGTGTATGCCTGTAATCCCAGCGGCTCGGGATGCTGAGGCAGGAGGATCCTGAGTTCAGAGCCATCCTCAGCAAAAGCGAGGCACTAAGCTACTCAGTGAGACCCTGTCTCTAAATAAAACAAAAAAATAGGGCTGGGGGTGTGGCTTAGTGGTTGAGTGCCCCTAAGTTCAATCCTTGGCACTCTCCCCAGCCCCCCCGCCAAAAAAATGGATAAGGATCTCTCTGATCTGAACTCCCCTCACACTTAGCTGATCCTATTGTAAGGCACTTACTTATCATATTCAAAATCTGCATCATAGTTGTTTTTTCTTATGTTTTAATTATTTTTCCTTCTATCCTGAACTCATCCCTTCCAGCTCTAAAACACAGCTCTGTTTACAACTCAGTGTGGTGGGTGTAAATTAGATGGCCGGAAAAGTATTACTATCCCTGACACATGTCCTTTTGCATTGTGATTTTGCCTCTCTTCCCATCAAGATGTGAAGTTTATGTCTATCCTTTGAATCTGGACTTGTCTTGACCAATGGAACATCAGCAAATTCCATTCAAGTAGAGGCCAAAGGCATTTGTTCACTAGGGCTTGCCCTCTTTGGGCTACAGTTGGAACTCTGGACCGTAACAGGAAATCAGTGGAGATACATTGCTATCACTGATAGCCAGCCCCAGCCGCCAGACATGTGAGGGCATCGTGGACTACCCAACCCCAGACTTATCTGCCAGAGATCCTCAGCAACATAGTGATCGCAGGAGAATCCAGCAGAACTAATCAACTAAACCCAGCCTAGATTGTTCCCCTACAGAAGCAAGATAAATTGGTTTGTTGTTTTAAGCCACCAAATTTCAGAATGGCTTCTTATATAGCCAATGAAACATCCAGTAGATACTGGTTAATAAAAAAAAAAAAAGGTAAATAATAGGGCTGGGGTTGTGGCTCAGCTAGCACGTTGCAAGGACCTGGATTCGATCCTCAGCACCACATAAAATGAATAAATAAGTAGAATAAAGATACTGTGTCCAACTACAACTAAAAAATAAATATTAAAAAAAAAGTAATAATAGCTAGCATTCACTGAACATTTACCATACGTCAGGGACTAGTTTAGGGAAATTATATGGATTAACTCATCTACTTCTCATAAAAGTTCTGAGTAGATTTTATTACTCTTCCCATTTTGTAGGCAAGGAAAATAAGGTACAGAGGTGCTAAATAATTTACCCAGGGTCACATTTGCTGGATTTAAACCCTAGCAATCTTGCTCCAGAAGCCACATTATAAACCACTAGGCTGTTACCTCTGCTTATCCGGAATGAAGAAAACATTAACTTATTGATTGATTGCCTCCAAACACCTCTCCTTACATATATGTCAAATTCTAGGTCTGGGGTTGTGGCTCAGTGGTACAACACTTGCCCAGCATGAGTGAGGCCCTGGGTTTGATCCTGAGGACCACATACAAGTAAATAAATAAAATAAAGGTATTCTGTCCATATACAACTAAAAAATATTTAAAAAAATTTTTTTTTAATTCTATAGTATTTTGTGGTCCAGTTTCCCATTCTGTCCTTATAAATCTCCATGCCCTCTGGGTCTACCTCGAGGCTCTGGGCTCCTCCTGGGCTGTGTGAGGAACTGATTTGCGGACCTGCCAATGTCCACCTACCCAGGAACCCTTGAGCCTCGACTCCTCCTTCCTGCAACCTTTGCCAGTTGCTGGCTCAGGTAGTGTAGGTCTCATCCGGAAAGGAAGTGCTTGGGCTCCATTATGTCAATATTGCTCTTTGGCCTCATGTCCCAGTTTGACCTGTGCAGCAAGGGTGATTTTTTTACACAGAATTTTTGGACTTTCTTAGATTTTCCCTCTTGTGGTAGCCAAATGAGAAAACGGCTGTGAGGTGGATTTTTATTGTTGTTGAGACAGGATCTTGCTATGTTACCCAGTCTGACCCTGAATTCCTGGGCTCCAACAATCTTCTGTCTTAGTCTCTGCAGTAGCCTGGACCATAGGTATACACTACTACACCCAACTCCAAAATAAAAAACTTACTTGAATATAACAATTATTACTGTTTATTCAAATTTCAGTACAGTCCAGTCAAGGCTTATGGGAAAAGCAACTGTGCATATTTATGCTCTTGTCCACTGAGAGATAGATATTATTCCCATTTTACAGATGAGGAAACTAAAATTCAGAGAGATGAATTAACTTGCCCAAAGTCACCTGGCTGGTATCGAACCAGATCTTCATAGAAAATCATACCTCCTTGCCTTCCCCTGGGCTACAGCGCTTTTTGGTAGCCTGGTGGACCTGTTTTTAGAATTAAAACAAAGTAATATTTGAGAAGCACTCAGCATCTGATTTATATCTCTCAAGGTTGTTGTGAGAATCAAACAAAGGAGTAGATGGAAATCACTTGACTCAGAGTTGTCTAGACTATACTGGCTTCTCCTTTTCCATAAGAGAATTAGGAGAGACTAAGACATCATATTCCTTGAAGGACCTCAAGAAAAGGCAAGTTCCCCTTCATGTTCTGGCCCAGGCATGTGAAATCAAGGAGAGTGAGAGACATGCAGTGGAAAGTTTTAGACTTTTAGTTTTAGAGTCCAACTGAGCATGCTTCAATTAATTTCCCTTCTTTTGATAAGGTCTCTCTGGCGGCTACAGGGAAGCTGGGGCCAGATAGTTGGGGCAAAGAAGAATCAGCTTTAAGAGAGGGAGATAAAGGGCAAGTGGGGGACCCATGGCTGGCTCTCACTTTCAAGAATCATCACAGAAGTTTTCTTGTTCCAGCAGTGTCTTCACTGGTCCAAGCCAAGAAGTGGACCATGGCTATCTATCTGCATCCCACTGTTTCCCCAGCACCTAGCACAGTGCCCAGTGGACTAATTCATTCATAATGTCAAAGAAAGTGAACTGGCAGCCCTGGCATTGTAGTAGACAGTCCCAAATGTCTCCTCCTGAGTCTCCATAGTTCACCTTCCCCAGACATACTTTGCCATTTCACCAAGGAAGGCAAGAGGGTAAGGGGGAATTTGCTAGGCCAGAAGATAGGGAGACTCCATCTGGACCTCCCTGTCTTCTAATAGTTCCTTTGGTGCATAGTAGGTGGGGCTATGGAAAACCTTTCCAGGACTAGAAAAGCCTATCCAGAATCCCTTTTAGCTCTAAGACTGAGTCTGTCATGTGAAAGCTATTGTCCCAAGTCAAGGTCTGGTGGATCATTCTTCTACTTCATAGCAATTTAGAACCAGCCCAATCACCTAGTGAGGAAAGATTCCTTTACCATCAACTTGATAGAGTCTCTCATCCTTTGAAAACCATCCTTTTGAGTGTTACACAGTAAACTGGTGAAATGCTTATGATGTACCCTTAAAGGAAAAAGAGTACAAAAGAGTATCTAGACTGTCCTTACTTATGTAAAAACACAAGTGCTCAGAGATAAAAACTGCAGCAAAATTTAGATGAATGAGAGAAGAAGATGTTGAAGGGATATTTGGGATATGTTTTTCTGTTATTGTTGCATTGTTTTTTTGTGATTTTGTTTGTGGTTTGACTCATCATGAGGAGACAAGACCAGAGTGTTCTGCATGACATCCAAGTTTCCAATATTGGTTGAATTCAGGAAGAGACCAAGAGCAGAGTTGAGATGAGAACACATACCCTTATTTTAAAATAGAACATTACTGAGATTTAAGTCACATACCATATTGTTTACCCATGTAAAATGTATCATTCAGTAGGCTGTAGTAATTCTCAGAATTGTTGTACAATCAGCACTAGACACATGTGCTTTTTAGAATTTTTCAACATGCAAATGTTTTATGAATTTAATAAGTAAATCTATACAAACACACGGATAATGATCACCTTTTCCATGAAGCCCTCCCAGACTCCTACAGACACCCTGTTCTGTGGTCAGCTTGTCTGCCAGCTCCTACCCCAGTGTTTTGTTTACCAAAATACCTCTCTCTACCTTAGACTTTGAGCTTTTTGAAGGAAATGATGGAAGACACTCAGTGTGTATGTGTTTGTGTTTGTGTGTGTGCAGTCTATCAATGCAAGCCTGGCATTCAAGACGAGTCCAAGATATGTTTGATGAATGAAGGAATCAAGTTTTCTCTGCATCAAGATCCATGGGGTAAGGTAGGAAGCACAGGTTTGTAATCTGGGGAGGCCAGAGGGCCACACAGTCCTCTTGGCTCTCATCCATATCTCTGCCCCCACCACACCTCATCTCATCTCCACCTCGTCTATCATCCCACCTCCTCTGTATCACTAATCCCCTCCCCACTCCCTCTGGACCTCTGTTCCACTCCCATCCTTACCCCCATCCCCTCTCCAACTCTTTCTCCAAACCCATCTCCATTTTGCTCTCTGTCCATCTCTTTCTTAGACAGACCCAGTTTTTGAAATGTAGAGACACACAGCTGGCCTCTTGGGACCAGAAGTAGGAGTTTCGCCTCTTCATTTGAATGTCCTTCACTCCACTGTGACATTACTATGAAGGCAATTTTATTGACTATAATGATTATTACTATAGAATTAATAGGGACTGCGAAATCCAAGCTGAATGAGTGAAGGACGCATGAGTCTCTTGAAAAGCTAAATGAGATTGTTGCAGTCAGAGGACCTGGAGGTGCGGAGGAGGAGGAATGCCACAGATGTTGTATACTTCCACCTGCAGAACCTGAGGGGGTTAAAATGGTCAGTCATCAGCCACAGGCCAAGTATCAGAGTAGGGACACAGAGAGGCTCCAAGAGGAGGCTAAGCCAGACCGCTGAGCAGGGTAGAAATGAACCTGTAGAGGACTGGGGTTGTGGCTCAGTGGTAGAGCTCTTGCCTAGCACACATGAGGCACTGTGTTCCATCCTCAGCACCACATTAAATAAATAAATAAAGGTATTGTGTTCATCTACAACTAAAAAAAAAAGAAAAGAAAAGAAAAAGAAATGAACCTGTAGAACCCCCAGGGAGCACACACACACTTCCAGCAAGGTCTATAGGTTTATAGATCCCTAGAAGACCCACAATTCCCAAAGCTTCTTACCTCTAGATTTGTCCCAGAACTTTGAAATTCAGACCTCTTGGATCTTTCTGGGTTTCATTTCTCAGGGTCTGGTTGGTTCTTTTTTCTGGTGTGTGTGGGGTGAGTACCAGGGATTGAACTCAGGGACACTCAACCACTGAATTTCATCTCCAGCCCGATTTTTTATATTTTATTAGAGACAGGGTCTCACTGAGTTGCTTAGCACCTCGCTGTTGCTGAGGCTGGCTTTGAACTTGCAATCCTCCTTTCTCAGCCTCCCGAGTTGTATGCCACCACACCCGGCATCTGGTTGGTTCTTGAGGGTGGAAAGATGTGGACTTAGAAGAACTTTTCTGTTTTTTCCTTAGCATTAGCAGTGCACACCCTTCCTCAGGGACCCTGGGCTATGCCCTTTGACTTCTGCAGGTAGCCCTATTGCACACTCCTAGGTCACAGCAGCATGCTTCCCAGCATATCTCAGCCTGGGGTCATGGATCCCCAGGCCCCATCCCTGCCTCTGGAGGAGCAGCCTTGCTTCCCTACAGAGTTTATTTTGGGAGTAAGAGGGAGTATCTCCACCCATCATGGCCCAAATTTCTTTAAATGAGAAAATGGAAGAATTCAGTACAAGGTATTTGGGCTGGAAGAGTACAGAGAGGCTGAATCATGGAGCTGAGGTGCAAACGGAAAGAATCAGCAATTGAAGCAAACAGGCTCTGCCTTTACCCCTTGCCATCTAAGCACTGTTCACCACATCCTGTTGAGAGTCACTACCTGAGAATAGAGGCTCCTACACTGTTGTTTTTTATTATTCTTATTTTGGTGGGGGGGAATACTGGGGATTAAACCTCCATAGCTTCATGTATCCTGGCAAGAACTCTACCACTGAGTTACATCCCCAGCCCTTTTTTCTTTTTTCTTTTGTCTGTAATCCCAAGTAGCTGGGATTACAGGCTTGTGCCACCATACCCAGAACACTTTTAGTATTTGTAGGAAAGTCCCCTGGTCAAAACCTAGTTTTTCTCCAACTCACGTGGTTAACAGGGGTCCATTTGTCAAGGGAGCCCCAGGATTCTATGTGGTCTGAACTCCAGGTTTGTAACCCCTCGGGTCACAAGCTGAATTAGACCCAAATCTTGTGTCTTGAACTCTCCTCTTGCAATATCTTTTTTAAAAATTTTTTTTAGTTGTCGAAGGAACTTTATTTTATTCATTTATTTATATGCAGTGCTGAGAATTGAACCCAGTGCCTCACACATGCAAGGCAAGTGCTCTAAAACTGAGCCACGACCCCAGCCCCTTGCTGTATCCCTTTAATGTCCCAAAAGCTAGGTGGGTAGCCTGGGCTTGCTCCTGGGAAAGGAATCCCATCTCTTCTTTTTTTAAAAAAATTCTTTTAAATTCTAATTTATTATGCATGATAGCATCCCATCTCTTCTTGATTTTGTGACCCACAGAAATGACAATGACAAGTGGGCCAACCATAGAAGCAGAGGTGTGGACCCCCTGCACAGCATAAAACTTGGTCTTTGAGCCCTATCTCCTCCCTACTTTACTCCTGTACCCAAACCCTTCCTGGAAAAGATCCCAGTTCTTCTTTATGCCTTTCCAAAGTCCACACCACAGGACTGGTGGCAGCCCAGGAGGCTGTTATGCTGACCAGACAAAGAAGGTCCCCATTGGGAGGCACCTGCCTCATTTGCAGCTCCCAGGCTAGTGGCCTGAGCTCCTGAGGTCTTTTGGTTCTTACTCCCAGTGACATTATTGTCTCCTATGCTGGCTGCTTCAAAGTCACAGAGGTCACTGCCACCATGTCTCTGGGAACAGATGACCCTTTGTCATTCCACCCACAAAACCTCTTGAGGGCTGGGGCTGTAGCTCAGTCGCAGAGCGCTTGCTTAGCATGTGTGAGGCACTGGGACTGGGTTCGATCCTCAGCGCCACATAAAAAACTAAACAAAGACACGCTGTCCATCTACAACTATAAAAAATAAAAATAAAAAAAACCCTTGAGCTGCTGCTGCCACTTGACCATCCTTTTCCCTCATAAAAGCACATGCCATGTGGCCTATGTAAATGTTGGGGACTTGGAAGGGGATTATTAGACAGATGACAGGATAATAGGAGGAAGATTTTTATTCAGACAGAGCATCAAAGAGACAAGAAGAGAGCTGTACAGAGACATATGTCTCTCATAAGAGATAACTAGGGATTGTCCTCTCAAACAAGATAGCCTCTGCCAGCCAAGGTTTCTCCAGCACAGGGACAGAGGAGGACACCCAAATTGGGGGGATATAAGAACTGAGGCAGCAGGGACATAACTCTAGGACCTTGGAGGGAAATAGCAGAGGAATGGGGAAGAGGAAGAAGGAAGGGAGAGACATGAGCTTAGGGGGATTTTGCCCTAGAGCTTGACAGAAAAATAGGTCTCTAGAAGCCCCATCCTCATATTTAAGACCCAGAGCAGAAAAAAGGCTGGGATGGCCCAAGCAAGCTTCTGACTATTAAAAAATTTGTTAAAAATAGAGATTTTATGTATATTTTATGCAATAAAAAAGAAAAAGAAAATACAAGTCACTTTGGAAAACATTTGAGTAGTTACTCAAAAGGTTAAACACAGAATTATCATATGACCCACCAATTCCACTCTGAGCCATATACCCAACAGAAGGGAAAACATAAAGTCTGTATAAGAACATGAATGTTCCCAACATGATCTGGAAACAACTCAAATTCCCATCAACTAATAAATGAATAACTGGAAACAACTTAAAATTCCATCAACTAATAAATGAATAAACAAAATATAGTTGATTCACATGTGCTAATCATCTTTCCATGACTATAATAAAATACCTGAAGCAGCCGGATGCCGTGGCACACACTTGTAATCCCAGTGGCTTGGGAGGCTGAGGCAGGAGAATTGCAAGTTCAAAGCCAGCCTCAGCAGTGGCGAGGCACTAAGCAATTCAGTGAGACCCTGTCTCTAAATAAAATACAAAATAGGGCTGGGGATGTGGCTCAGTGGCTGAGTGCCCCTGAGTTCAGTCCCTAGTACCACCCCCCCCAAAAAAAAATACCTGAGGCAATTAACTTATGAAGAGAAAAGATTTATTTTCGCTTACAGTTTTGGAAGTTCCAGTCCCTGATTGATTGGTTATGTTGCTTTGGGCCTGAGGCAAGCAGTATATCACGGCAGAAGTGAGAGGCAGAATAAACTCACTATGTCATGAGCCAGGGAGCAAAAAAAGAGAGAAAGGAGTAGGGATTCCACAATCCATTTCCACACTCCCAATAACCTAAGGACCTCCCACAAACCCCACCTTCCAAAGATTCCATCATCTCCCAATAATACCACCAAGCCTTTAGGAGACATTCAAGATCCAAATTCTAACAACATACAATGGAATATTATTTAGCAGTATAGAAATGAAGCAATGATATACACTGTAAAATTAATGCACTTCAAAGCATGCTAAGTAAAAGAAGCCAATCATGAAAGACCATATATTGAATGAATCCATTTATACAGCATGTCCAGAATATAGACAAATCCATAGTGATGGAAAGTAGATTAATGATTATGCAGATCTGGGAAGGGGTGGGGGAGGGATGGAGAGTGACTGCTAATAGGTAGGGTTTGGGGTTCCTATTTTGTTTTTGTTTTTTGTTTTGGTATCAGGGATTGAACCCAGGGACACTTAACCACTGAGCCACATTCCCAGCCCTTTTTTATTTAGAGACAGGGTCTCACTAAGTTGCTTAGGGCTTCGCTAAGTTGCTGAGGTTGGTGTCATCCTCTTGCTTCAGCCTCCCAGCCACAGGGATTCCAGTTGTACGCCACCACACCAGCTAGGCATGGGGTTTCTTTCTGGAGTGATGAAAATGTTCTGGAATTAGTGGCAAAGATTGCACAACTTTGTGACCATATTTTTAAAAAAAAAAAAACCACTAAATAGTTTATTTTGAAATAGTGAGTTTTAGGTTTTATGACTCGTATCTCATTTATAAAAATAAGGGAGAAAAGCTTAGAAAATACAAGAGTCATCTGGGGACAAGCTTGGTCACTGCTTCAGTCTCCTGGCTGGGTTATTCCTCCCCTCCCTGGGGAGGGAACTCAGCACAGCTAGGACCAGCAAAACCAAGTATTCCTCTGTCAGGCATCTCAGGGTCAGGATGCTCTAGCCAAGGAGGAGGAGGCAAAAGAGGACAGTGGAAGAGAAAGGACCTTGACAGAGACATCAGGGGTGTAAGGAAGGAGAAGAGGGAAACAGGCTGCCCTGCCCAGAGTCCAGTTGCTGCCCCAGCCCTTCTAACCTGACCCCAGGGCTCCTGGTCAGATTGGCCATCCCAGGGACTAACTAGTTGTGAGAGAAGCCCCCATGGGAGAAGGCAGGGAGGTCAGGGGCACAGGCAGCAGCTTGGGACAGGCAAGCCAGGGGGTTGATCTCACAGTCCCCAGCTTCCTGGTCCTCCCGGAAGTAGACTGAGTCAGCAGAGTAGAAGGAAGGGTCCTCATCAAAGAAGTTGTAGGGTCGGAGGAAGAAGCCCACTCCATTCCCCACAGTCACCGTGTTGGGAATATCCTCTGCATGTGGGATGTGCAGAAAACCAGCTGTCACCCAGGCCACCAAGTCCTATCAGGGGGAGAAGAAAGAGGATCATGAGGTCAGGCTTTGCTAGGGATATGCCCTGCCTCCCCCAGTGGCCCTTCAGGGAAGGCTTCAGCTCACCAACCCATACTCCCTTAAATTCTCAGGAAAAAATGTGAAATCATCAAGGTTTGTTTTTCTAAATGGGTTCTTAAGACCCCCGAGGAATCTCACCGGTGAAAGAGAAGTGGCTCATTCCTGCCTTCCCCTCTCATTTCCACCTCATTCCTCACTTCCCATTCAACTCACCTGCCCTACAATAGTCTCATTATTGATGAAGTCAGTGAAGTCCACCGTAGGTGTCCAAGGGTCATTCAAATTATAGATGCTGGTGCTACTGGGCTCCCCCTCCTTCTGCTGTGTCACAGCCAGCTGGTACCTGCAGGCAATTTTGTTTAGATCTACAAGGTCATCAACACAAACTGCTGCCCAAAGCTGCAAGGAAGAGGGAACATATGGGCAAAATAAACATAAAGGTCTTGGTACTGAGTCTCTTTATCATTCTCATGTAGTTCTCATTCTTCTCCAACCCTGTAGAGTTCCTGCATTTGTTCAATATCCTATACCTCAAACGTCACCTTGTTCACAATTCAGACTTTGGGTAGGAATGTCATTCATCCATGCTTCCAGATCAGAGCCTGGTGTTGAGCCTGGAGTTTGGATCCAAAATTATGGATGTGTCCTGATTCCCATCTATTCCCATCTGAGGTCAAGTTCTCTATCTCAACTGCCTGAATATTAGGGATTACTTTCTCCAACCTGGGTTCCTTTAACTCTTTGTTTTTTCCTCCAACCTTTTTTTTTTTCAAATATTTTAAACATACAGAGAAGATGAAAGGATTGTATAGAAAACACCATAATAACTACAGCCTAGGTTCTACCATTAATATTTTCTGTATTTGCTTGAATGCACCATATCTTGCCTGTCTTCCATCCATCCATCCATACATCCATCCACTAATCTTCATTTTGAGCAACTCAAGATCCATAGAAGAGGATAGGTGCACATGTACCCATTAAAAAATAGAGCAATGAAAGCCCCTTTGTTCAGCCCACTTCCCCCAGCCCTCTCTGACAGCCCACCACTTACCTCCCCCAGCTGAAGGCTCTCTCCATGGAGCTGTTCTGGGGCAGTGGCTCCCCTGCAAAACTAAGTATCTGGATGCGGTAGCCTCGTGGGTGACCCCACTTGTTGCTGTGGTTGCTGGCCAGGTACAGGTAACGGGGAGTGGCCCCTCCCAGGGGGAAAGCAGCCTGCTCCTCTGTTTCCAGCAGCTTTCGGGTCACCTGCATTCTCTGTACCTGGTGTTCAGGGTGTCAGGGCACAGTCGTGGGGACAAAGGCCATGTCTTCAGCCCAGACCCAGTTCTCCAGTCCTGTGTGGGGTGGGTGAGGGTGGAAGGCTGATCATATAGTTGCCCTGGTCCCTCTGGAGTCCTCCCCCACCTGGCTTCAGAGGGGGGTCAAAGAGCATCCCAGGACAGATTGTGGCCCCTGCTTCCCTTCCCTCTCCCCAAGATATCCCCAATGCACAGATATGAGAAGTTCTTCCTCAATTATGTCGTCTTTAGTAATTATTCCAGATGTCTTGGGACTGGGCCTCCACCTACATTTACCCTCTCAGTAATCACAAAAAGGTGGTTTACCCAGTGGGCATAGCTCAGGGTGAGATTGCTCTGACTTGAAGAGAGGAACTGCTTCTCACTACTCAAGCCCTATGACATCACCTGAACTGCCTTCTCATGGAAAGAAGACTCACACTTATGAAAGCCGAAGTTCTATGCATGCACCATGTTGAGTGCTTTATATACACTGCCACTCTTATTTTTATGACAACCTTATGAAGGAGAAACTATAAACTGTCTCCACTTATAGATGGGACAACTGAAGCATAGAGAATTTGAATAATGTGCCTTGGTTGGTCAAAAGGATACACAGTATTGTAGCAATGCTAGGGACCAAGATCTTAGTGTGATTTTTTAATCACCCAGGAAGCCAGCCCAGAGCAATCCCAAAACACACACATATGGTCTACAGACATGGGGGCCAACAGGAAGGGAAACTATACGCTAGGCCTCACACTGTTGGGGATTAGAGGCATCTCCTATAGTTTAGAACATGACAGGGAGTTGGGAGTGGGGCCAAATTTACAATTTGTTCCCTGAACACTTGGAGTTTTGAATTATTTTATTGCAGCCTAACTAGGTCCCTTATTAGGAATCATCTGACATGATCTGAGATCAAAGAGCAATAAACCAAAACATGCTGGCTAATCCCTCCATACTTTCTAGGGACCAGGAGAGTCCAGAGACTGATTTAGCAAACCTTAGTTTTCTTCTGTGGATTTACTGCCCCTAAACCACAGTCCAATGTCTTCACCCTTAGAACACAAAGACTAAGAGTTCTTTTTGATCCATCTAGAAGAGGGTTCATGTGGCTAAAAACAATAGCTGATATTTAAAAGTATTATCATTTAACCTACAGAGACAAAGGTAGAAGTGTGTGTATGTGTTGATTTGAGTATATACTTAAATTTTATTTTCTTTCTGTTTTTTTTTTTTTTTTTTTTTTTTTGCGGGGGGTGGGGTGGGTGAGGGTGGAAGGCTGATCATATAGTTGCCCTGGTCCCTCTGGAGTCCTCCCCCACCTGGCTTCAGAGGGGGGTCAAAGAGCATCCCAGGACAGAGTGTGGCCCCTGCTTCCCTTCCCTCTCCCCAAGATATCCCCAATGCACAGATATGAGAAGTTCTTCCTCAATTATGTCGTCTTTAGTAATTATTCCAGATGTCTTGGGACTGGGCCTCCACCTACATTTACCCTCTCAGTAATCACAAAAAGGTGGTTTACCCAGTGGGCATAGCTCAGGGTGAGATTGCTCTGACTTGAAGAGAGGAACTGCTTCTCACTACTCAAGCCCTATGACATCACCTGAACTGCCTTCTCATGGAAAGAAGACTCACACTTATGAAAGCCGAAGTTCTATGCATGCACCATGTTGAGTGCTTTATATACACTGCCACTCTTATTTTTATGACAACCTTATGAAGGAGAAACTATAAACTGTCTCCACTTATAGATGGGACAACTGAAGCATAGAGAATTTGAATAATGTGCCTTGGTTGGTCAAAAGGATACACAGTATTGTAGCAATGCTAGGGACCAAGATCTTAGTGTGATTTTTTAATCACCCAGGAAGCCAGCCCAGAGCAATCCCAAAACACACACATATGGTCTACAGACATGGGGGCCAACAGGAAGGGAAACTATACGCTAGGCCTCACACTGTTGGGNTAGTTGTTAATCTTATAAAGAAGGCACTGTTAGGAGCTGGAGTTGTGGCTCAGTGGTAGAGCACTTGCCTGGCATGTGTGAGGCCCTGGGTTTAATCCACAGCACCGCATATAAATAAGTAAATAAAATAAAAGATCCATTTACAACCAAAAAAAATTTTTTTAAAAAGAATGCACAGTTATATTATTTTTATGCTTAAGTAAACTGAGGTAAAGAGATGTTAAGCCTAAAAAGTTTCCATCATACACATCTTCCCAGAACCTCTCCAAGCATGCTCTAGTCCTCCATTATAAAGCAAGCTTTCTGGAAACAAGAGTGCATTTCTTTAGTTAATTTATGTAGGGGAGGGCTTGGCACAGGTATGTATTTAGTAAACATGCATTGTTTACCTGAATGATCTTGTGATGAGAAAAGATAGAAGTAGCAAAATATATGTACATTATAATCCCATTTTGATATAGAAATCTAACTATGTACACTAGTATCTCATATTTGTATTATGATAAATCAACTACAGAAACAATTTTTTAATATATATTTTTTAGTTGTAGTTGGACACAATATCTTTATTTTATTTTTATGTGATGCTGAGGATCGAACCCAGGACCTTGCACATGCTAGGCGAGTGCTCTACCACTGAGCCACAATCAAAGCCCCCAGAAACAATTTTTTAAGTATGGATTTTTTTTTTCAGTATAGGAGAATATAATATGAACCTGGTAAGAATGAAAAGCTCTGAGCAGGATGATTTTTGCATATCCTTTTATATTTTATTGTTTCAAAGAAAACTTTTAAAACTGGCCATGGAGACTTCAGGCTATTCCTCTGGCACCTTTATCCCCATCAGGATATCTTACCTGCCACATCCAGATCCACCTTGAAGTGGGCACTGTGGGTGTGAATCGTGCCCAGCGTGTGCTCCCCAACTCGGTTCCCATACCTTTGAGCAGCACCAAAGAGGAACGAAGAGCTGATGTAGCCCATGGCATGAACTTTGACTTCTATGGCCCCATTGGGGTGGAAGATCATATCCCATACATAGTCATAGTTGAGCATGGTGGACACAGATCTGACGACCAGCACTGTCTCCGCAAGGCCCCCAAAATAGTAGGAGTTGAAATCTGAGTGATGTCGCCGCAGGGGGAGGCCCTGATTCTGTTCAAACACACAAAAGGCATCATGTATTGTCTTGGGGGTCTGGGACTCCAAAAGGAAGTGCCAGTCCACATATGTGGCCAGGTAGGGGCAGTCCACCCCACGCGTCAAGGGTGTGGAGTACTTGCCAATGCCAAAGCTACCATCCATATAGCGGGTCAACATTGCAGCTGGGGAATTTCCACCATAGATGGCCACGGCCTCCTGGACGCTGACTTCATAGGCCACCCTCTCCCTTTGGAAACGGATGTCAAAGATCCTCGGACCACTGAAAGCTCCAAGGCCAAAGGAGAAAGTCCACATTGAGGAGGCCACTTGATTCCCCTGGACACTGAAGCGGGGACCCTGGGGATGGAACTGCAGAGGGGGAGACGGACCAGGGGGCACTGGGGACTTCAGGGACCAGGACCCACCTGTGCCATTGTCTGGGATTACCACCACATTCACCAGGCCAGCCTCAAATTGGTCCTCTAGCTGGGCCAGACTCTCATAGTAGCGGCCTTGATAGAATACCTTCTGGATGGTCCAGTGGGCAGGGTTCAGGGCCTTGTGGTCCACCAGCAGCTCCAACCCCACAGGGTGCAGGAAAAACCCAGCCCCTGAGAGGTTGTAGTAGAGGCCAAACCAGGTGGCCCGGTCCCCTGATTGTAGACCACGGGGAGCCGTGGTCATTGTCACCAAGTTTTTTCTCTGAATTTTGTAGAAGCAGCAGTGGTGAAGGAGTCCCTTAGCCTGGGGCAGTTCTCTGTTGAAGATCATCTGGTCTATGTCCAGGTATTCTCGGATCAGCACAGGGCGTCGGTGGTAGGGCAGGGGGCCCCCATGACGCTCCACAGTCACATCCCGCATGTAGGAGGGGTGAGGCAGTGGCCCCACCACCAGCTCACTTACATTGGGCTGGGATTGTCCACCAAAGAAGATGATGGCCAGTGCTTCTCGGGCAGGTGGCGGGCCCCCTCTGTCCAAGTGGGTCAAGGCAGCAGCCTTGGGGGGCAGCTGCAGCTCCACTGAGAAGACACAGTTGTCTGAGGGGCGAGCCTGGGTTGCATCCACCAGCCCTGGCCCCAGCTTCTGGGCCAGAAAACTCATCACAGCTGTCAACTCTTCTGGGCTCAGGTCTGCAAACAGCTGGCTCTGGGCAGGGTGTGTCCAGGGCTGGGCACTGGGAGGAATGGAGGGGCAATGGGGAGCCAGGCCTGGTTTACATTCCCTGTCACTCCCAGCCCCATCTTCACACATACCTGTCACCAGAACACTAAGTAGGTAAAAAATAATAAGGATAGCCATCTCTAAAGCTGAGGGCCGTCTCCAGGCTCTGATTCTGAATGCAGAACAGAAGATAGACAGGGCCTGAATGTAGGATGCCTCTCAGTCTCCAGAGGGTAGTGGTCTCTGGGTGGTGCGGCCAGCAAGAGGCATGATAGTAACAGTAATGGGAATGACAAGCAACCCAGAGCAGAGGGGTGGAGCTGGAGGGGACCAGGGCTCAGGTCAAGTACAGGAGGTGGGGCTTAGATAGGACCCTGGACTTTGTATAACCCACACAAGCCTCCTGTTGCAAATCAAACAGCACACTCAGGGTCAGGCACATAGCTGGCAGGGTGGGTTTTGGAGAAAACAGCTGGCAGGAGGCAAGAGAAAGGAGAAGCTCTTCCTTCTCTAGGCTAGTGTTGAAATCCTGGTACAAGGCCACCAGGAGAAACTCACCTGCCTACCCCTCTGTCAGGTTCCCTCCTTCCCTCCTCTAGTTTGTGACACCCACCAGGCTGTGTTTCCCACCACTGTCTCCTGCTCCCCCCAGCAACCAGAATCCTCCTGGCAGCCCAAGTGAAGCTGGAGAATAATGAGAACAATATAAAACACCCAGGAGGGGCTATTCTGAGGCTAAGCCAGGTCCGTTCTGTGGAGGCCTTGAGCACCCTAAATCTCTGGAGGGGATTGTACAGTGGCAGAGCAAGTTGGAAGCTTGAAAGGTCAGACAAGAGATGTTGATGTTTGTACCATTGTGCCATTTTTTCCTTGGGGGTGGGTGCTAAGACCCTCACATTGTTACTGCCAGGCCAGTTACCAATGACAAGGACTTCCCCTTCCTCAGATATGAAGATTGATCACCTGGGAAACACCCAGGCAAGCTAGTAAACAAGTTTTATTTTAAAAATAGTAACACAGACTTCTTCGCACAGAAGGGCGCCTAGAACTGGGTGTCCATGGGAGGAGTGAATCTTGTCCCTTTTTAATATCCAGGTTTCTTTCTTCTCATGTCCCCTCCCCTTATCCCAGGCGGTGAAAAGGTGGGTGAGGGGCAATTCAGAGGGAGCCACCCAGGAAGACTCCTTAATAATTTGCTACTGTGAGGCACAATCTCCCTGGATGCAGGTGAGTTTTTGGTTATCAATTAAGGGAGGGGGAAGTGTTCTGAAGACATTAACATTCCAATACCCCAGAAGCAGGTGACTTTAGCCATGATGAGGGGGATGTGTCCTGAAGGTATTAACATTCCTTTTTTCTTGAACCAGCTTTCTTCTTCCCAACCCTATTCAGCTTCCATCTTCCGATTCCTCTATTTACACTAACTGTCTGACCTTTCTTCTTCCTTCAACATCCCCTTGAGTAGGACTGACCGGCCAGGGTGAGGTAAAATGGGGCTAGGGAACCTAGGAGCTCTGCTCTCAACTCCAGGAAACCTTTGCCAAAATGGTGGAGATGCAGGGAACGCAACTGCCTCCATTCCTCACAGCCCATAACTGGGAGCCTCTCTGCTAGGGGGTGGACATGCGGAAAGCCATTGTCATTTGACTAGCTGAATCCTGAGTAGAACCAGGAGAGACTGAGGGTCCCTGAGAGGAGACCTGTATCTCATGTGCTGGGAGTGAAGGATCCTCTCTGACCTGGATATTTCCTAGAAGACATCCAGGCAAAGATGCTTAAGGGGAACTTGAAGCAATTTATTTTCATGGCAGAGAAGGGACATCCCAGCCTAAGGGAACAGAAGTTGCAGAAGTACAGGCCAGGACAGGCAACAGCCAGGAGGTCAGCCAGTTCAGTGTGGAGTGGGGGCTGGGAAGAAAGGGACAGAAAGAGGTAAGATCACAAAGTCGGCTATGTTTTACCCAAGGTCATCTTTGCAGGAACACAGTGAGATTCCTGGAAACCTGAATCATCAAACCAGAGAAAACAAAACCCGAAAGGTCAGACAAGAGATGTTGATGTTTGTACCATTGTGCCATTGGCTCTGACAGGTTTGCCTTTCCTTTTTTTTTTTTTTTTTTTTTTGGTAACAGGGATTGAACCCAGGGGCACCCTACCTCTGAGCCCCATGCCCAGTTCTTTTTATTTATTTTTTTTAATATTTTTTTTTAGTTATACATGGACACAATATCTTTATTTTATTTATTTATTTATATGTGGTGCTGAGGATTGAACCCAGAGTCACACATGTGCAAGGCAAGCACTCTACCACTGAGCCACAACCCACTCCCTTTTTATTTTTTATTTTAAGGCAGGATCTCACTAAGTCACTGAGGGTTTTGCTAAATTGCTAAGTCTGGCCTTGAATTTACAGTTCTCCAGAGTAGCTGGGATTATAGGCATGAGTTATGATGCCCAGGTTCTCTTCCCTATTCTTGAAATCTGTAGGAGGAGTGGGGCTTCTTTCAAGGCTGTAAGAAAAGCAGGGTCCCATTTCTCTGGGGACAGTGGGAGTTTTGTAGTAGGAGAAAGAGAGTAAGTGTTCACCGTGGGTAGAGAAGCTTCAGAGAACTTCCTAATACAGGAGGGGTGGGTCTTGCGGAATTATGTGGGGTTCACAAGTAGAGAGTATGTGTGTGTGTGCACATGGGTGTGCATTCATGTGTGTTTGTGAGCATGTTGTGGCAGGTAGGAAGAACTAGTGCCCCCTTCCCACTGGGGCCTGAGGACATAAGACTCAGAGGAACTGGTACCCAGGCCTCTCCTCCATCATCACCTTGGCCAGGCTGACCTCAGGCTAGCAGAAGGTGAACATCATAGCTGTGACCACTGTCAACTGAAGACTAGCTGGCCATCCACAAAATTCCCACATTCCTGAGTCTTACCTAAACCTAAAGATGAGCACCCCACAAACATGCCTGAAATTGAATTTCTTGCCAATCATGGGGCGAGGGTGGGGGTGGGGTAAAGATTCAGAGTTGGCTATCTGGTATAGAAAAATAAAGTAATGTGACATTTAATACTTACCCCAAATGTTGGGGAGAAGAAAATTCACAACCAACATCCCATAAACTGAGTGAAAGATGAAAAAAAAAAAAAAAAGACACTGCAGAGCTTCTTACAATCAAGATAGAAGCAATAAAACTACAATAACTAAAGCAGCAAAGGTCATTGGGAAAGGGTTGTGTGCCCATTAAAATAAGGAATAATCTAATGTCAAGATCCAGCCCTGACAAAGGGAAGCCATCCCAACCAGGGAATATGAGTCTGGGCCCTTTGGTAAGTTATAGTTAGTGCTGGGGAAGGTATGTCCAGTGCTAAATTAAGAACACAGAGTTGGGCTGGGGTTGTGGTTCAGTGGTAGAACACTCACCTAGCACATGTGAAGCACTGGGTTCAATCCTTAGCACCACATAAAAATAAAGGTAATGTGTCTATCTACAACTAAAAAATTATTTTTTTTCTTGTTGATATTTATTTAGTCGTAGATTAACACATGTATCTTTATTTTTTTTTAAAGAGAGAGGGAGAGAGAAAATTTTTTTAATATTTATTTTTTAGTTTTTTTCGGCGGACACATCTTTGTTTGTATGTGGTGCTGAGGATCGAACCCGGGGCCACACGCATGCCAGGCGAGTGTGCTACCGCTTGAGCCACATCCCCAGCCCGGTATCTTTATCTTTATGTGGTGCTGATGGTGGAACCCAGTGTCTCACACATGTGAGGCAAGTGCTTTACCACTGAGCTACAGCCCCAGCCCCTAAAAAACTATTTAAAAAAAATGGAAGAACACAGCATTGGCCATACACAGTGGAACATGTCTGTAAACCCAGTGACTCAGAAGGCTCAGGAAGAAGGAGCACAAGTTTGAGGTCAGCCTGGGCAACAAAATGAGAATCTGTTTCAAAAAAAGTAAATAAAAAAAATGTGCTGGGAATGTAGCTCAGTACTAGGCATTTGACCATGTGCAAAGCCCTGAGTTTAATTCCCCAGTACCACAAAAATAAGTAAATAAATAAATACAGCATTACTATGGCCCATGTGCCTTTATCCTGAACTGCATTACCAAGGAGAGGTCAATGAAGTTCACTCTGGGTCACCAGTGAGAGGGCTGTGGGTGAGGAGTGATTGGAGGAGGTCAGGAAGCAGATCCAGAAGGTAGAGATCACTCCTTGGAGGAAAGGGTGTGTGAAGACCCCCACCCCAGGAGATGCAGCAGGGCCCAGCAAGAGGCAGAGCAAGATGAGAGTAACTAGGAAAGAGCCAGTCAATAGTGAGAGATTGAAACCACAGAGGAGGCATGGAAAAGAGAACCTCCCAGAAGGAGCTGGAATGGGTAGGCTTCACCTCTACAGGCACCTGTGCATCACCTCTGTATCACCAAACCCAAAGAAGCAGTCAGGACAGCATCAATTTCCTCCCCCCATTTAGGGCTTCCTTATTTAAATTTTTTCCCCAAAATCTTCTGTACATTGCATAAGTGTGCAAGGAGGATCTGACCAATTATTGCAAAACCAAAGTGACTAGCAAGAGGACTGATTGGTGGGTAGGATCTTACTTTAACCCCACTTCTCTCCCTCTTCCCCAACCAACTTCTATTTCTCTGTCAGGATCAATATAGACATCTTGGGAGTTGGGGATATAGCTCAGTTGGTAGAACTGAGGCTTGCCTCGCATGCACAAGGCAATGGATTTAATCCCCAGCACCACACACACACACACACACACACACACACATACACCCCACACAATAGATAGGTAAATATCACATCCCTCAGGAAGCCTCCTCCAGCCCCCCAAGACTGGGTTAGGAGCCCTGCTATGGTCTTTTTCCATCCCTGATTGTAATTGTACCTGTTGCCCCTGAGGGTGGCAGTTGCCTCTATTCACTAGCACATTCTAGTGCTGCTCACATGGCCTGGCATTTGGAAGGTGCTCCATAAACCTTCGCTGAATGCATGAAGTGATACTTCCTGACATTTGCCATTGGAGCCCTTCCTAGTGGTTCCCAAAGGAGAGGCAGGTGGGCACATGTTATTTTCCTCACAAGGGCTGCCTGTGTCTACATTCTTGAAGAAGTCCCAGTCATTTCCTTTGGCTTGGTGGCATGATTTCCTTCAATCCCTCATGACATCAATCCTCAGTCACTTCTCACTGCTAAACCCAATTTATAAGCCTGAAGACAAGACTCCAGACAACTTTGATGGTCTATGGAAGAGCTTGGATTGGGATGGGAGGCTGGAGTTTGACCTTGCAGTCCTCCTGACCTGAACTGGGATGATGTTCTAATAATGTGGAGGTCCATTCTGCTTCCCCTCATTGGGTTTCTGGGGCAGGTGTAATCATTTCTGTGGTGAGATGTATAGGGACACAACCAGTCGTGTTTTCAAATAAAATCACATGAGCACTCACACACATTCACACACCACCACCACACACCAGCACTCCCACTCTTTGGTAGAGATGGGTTTCAAGGAAATGAGTCTCAAGTGGACATGATGGTGGTGGGCAGCATTCCTTTGTTCCTGTTCCCTCCAGCATCCACCATGGTACAACGAGCCATAAGAAGGAACAGTGAGGGAGTAGAAGCAAAAGGAGAATAGAGTCTCCTTTTGTTTAGAGTCTTCAGGTCAGAGGAACAGGGAGTAATGAAGTCAGCAAAGTAACAACTGGCCACATATCCCATTTTCTCCTCCATGTCATCTCAGTGTCTCCTTGTCCTTCCCTGTCCCCAACCAGGCCACATGATGAATGAAGCCATCCATTGTTGGCCTTCTGTTTCAGACTGAAGTCTTCATTCATGTTCTTTGGAAACTACTTTCTCTGCAGCTGACTGACTTCCTGTTCCATTGACCTAAGGGATGGCCTGGACTTGAGGGAGAACAGACCCAAGTGTACAAAAGCTTTGGTGGTGTCCCAGCTCCCAGAACATGATCTCCCTCTGGTCAGAAGCTGAGTAGCATTCAAAACTGTTTCTTGCATTTTATCTCCTGACCTTTCCTGGGCTTCCAGCAAACAGAAGCCCCCCTACTCTATTCCTTCTCATTGCCCTCTCCTCTCAAAGGCAGATGGAGAAGGGTGGGTATTGACTGAAAATTAAAATTTGGGCAAAGAAAGTACTAGATGCCATACTCACTTCTCTGATTCTTAAATACTTGAAAATTGGGCCTACCCCTTCACTTTATTCTCCCCCTGACCACCTATCTCTTCCCCAAAAGCCTGTCAGTAAAGGAAAAAAGTCATCTTCCATTTGAGCCAATTTACTTATTTTTCCGAGGTAATACAGTTACATGGTTTGAAATTCAAAATGTACAGAAAGGTATATAGTGCTAAGTCCCCTCCCAAGCCTGCCCCCTCCCCAGAGGTAATCAGTGTTACCCATTTCTCTTAAATATGCGTACATAAGCAAATATGTATTTATATTCTCATCCTTTCAAAAACAAACAGGAAGTGTACACTATACATATTCCTGTGCTTTTCCTTTTTTACTTGAAGATTATTTATTATTAATATCTAAAGACACATGATTTTTTAGCTCGATAGTATTGCACTATAAGATTGCATCAAGTGCCAGGTGGGATGACACATGCCTGCAATCCCAGCTGCTGGGAGGCTGAGGCAGAAGGATCACAAGTTCAAAGCCAGCCTCAACACAATGAGACCCTGTCTCAAAATAAAAAACAAAGGGCTGGGGACGTGGCTCAGTGGTTAAGCACCCCTGGTACCAAAAAAAAAAAAAAAAACCTGCAAGTATTGTTTTGACCAATTACCTAGGGAGGAATGTTTCTATTGTTTCCAATCTCTTGATATTACTGTACCCATCCCATCCCAGTCCAAACCCCAGGAGGGACAAACAGATCCCTCCAGGTCAGGCTCCTCCCCATTAGAGTCCCCAGCTCATTAACATGTCTGCACATGATTGGACAGTCCTGGCCTGAGGGTGGGGTTCCCAGGGTTTCTTGCATCTTGGTCACACACAACCCTGAGACAAGATAACCATTCTTCATTACCCCAAACCACCTGCAATGCTAGGTTGAGTTGCTGCTCACACTATGAACATTCTCATCAAGAGAGTACAGGGCCAGCAGATGAAATGGGCAGAGAGAACTTTCCAGAAACACATCCTGCTCCAGATCAGAAGTGGGGGCAACTCCTACTCCTGATATGTGACAGACAGGGATTATCCTCTTCAATGATTTGTCCCATTGCATCTTTGAGACTTCCACAAACTCAGGACCAGAAGAGACTGTAGTTGAGAAACGAGGACTAGAAAACATGGGGGCTAGGATAGAGGGACAATCACTCAGGACTTGAGGGGAAATTCCAGAACACAAAAGCAGGCAGGCACTCAAGAAGGAGGTAGTGGGTAAGAGGGGGTAAGGATGAGAGAAGGAAGGGACTTGGATAGAGGGAATGTGGGCAAAGGGTCCCTTCTAGCTCATCTGTGGACATGCAGGACTGATGGGCATCCTGCCCTGGGATCTCTAGGGAATTATTTCCATTGCAGAGTCCTTGGAAATCGTCTAAAAATATTTGGAAATAAAAGATTTTTTTTTTTTTTAAAGAGAGAAGCATTTGAAGAAAAGCATAGCTATCACTCCAGCCCCCTGGCTGGGTCATTCCTCCTCTCCCTAAGGTAGGAACTCAGCACAGCTGGGACCAACCAAGCCCAGTGTTCTTATGTCAGGCATCTCAGGATCACAATGCTCCAGGAGGAGGAGGCAAAGGAGGACAGTGGAAGAGAGAGGACCTTGACAGAGACATCAGGGGTATAAGGAAGGAGAAGAGGGAAACAGGCTGCCCTGCCCAGTGTCCAGTTGCTGCCCCAGCCCTTCTAACCTGACTCAGCCTCTGGTCAGATTGGCCATCCCAGGAACCAACTAGTTGTAAGAGAAGCCCCCATGGGAGAAGGCAGGGAGGTCAGGGGCACAGGCAGCAGCTTGGGACAGGCAAGCCAGGGGGTTGATCCCACAGTCCCCAGCATCCTGGTCCTCCCGGAAGTAGACTGAGTCAGCAGAGTAGAAGGAAGGGTCCTCATCAAAGAAGTTGTAGGGTCGGAGGAAGAAGCCCACTCCATTCCCCACAGTCACCGTGTTGGGAATATCCTCTGCATGTGGGATGTGCAGAAAACCAGCTGTCACCCAGGCCACCAAGTCCTATCAGGGGGAGAAGAAAGAGGATCATGAGGTCAGGCTTTGCTAGGGATATGCCCTACCTCCCCCAGTGGCCCTTCAGGGAAGGCTTCAGCTCACCAACCCATGGTTCTTGAACCTTTAAATATTTTCCCTTCTGACCCCAAAGTCAAAGCATGAAGAGTCAATTTCATAGTGGACTGTACCTGGGCTGCACCCTCCATCTCTGATGCTTCCTATCCCTCTGCCCTCTGCCTACCAACCCGAAAGCTACTTCAGCTGCTCTCCCCACCCCCCAACTCTCTGAGGTTTCCCAAATTATAACTCAAGCCAGAAGGATTGAATGAGGGAAGAGCAGGGCTTGAGAAGCAGAAGCAGGCTGCCATGGAGACTCTTTAATAGTCAAGGAAGGAATGGAACAAGCTCAAAGTGCAGAGCTGTGGTCTTCTCTATTAATTTCCAGCCCTGCTTGAGTCTTGAGGCTTGAAAAGGACTCAGTCCATGAATTCAAGTGCTGTAGGGTTTGGAAGACAGGCCCTGCTCCTCACCCAACTGATGCATATGACTTCCCAGCTCAGGAAGGTTCTCAAGAGAAAAGGATCAGGTCCACTAAAGTGCAGAAAGTAGGTGTCCGCTCCACCTGAGATCCCGTGGTTTTCAGGGACTCTCCCAAGAGAAGGTGAGACTCATCCTTGTACCTCTATCCCTCTGATATCCCGCCCCCCAAGTCAGCTCACCTCTCCAGCAATGGTCTCATTGTTGATGAAATCATTGAAATCCACAGTGGGAGCCCAAGGGTCATTTTGATTAAAGATGCTGGTGCTACTGGGCTCCTCCTCCTTCCGCTGGGTCACCGCCAGATGGTACCTAGAGGGGGACTGCTCAGGACTCCATGGTCACTAACCCCATTCTGCTGCCTGATCATGATAAAAGGAATCTGGGTGCTCAGACTTCAGCTTCTTCCTGTCATTCACATACCAACTCAGGACTGCGGAATTCCTGATGTCATCCTAGAGGGTTCCATCTTCCTGTTGGTCACCCTGCCATTTTACTGCATGGTCCCTCCCCCATCCAAAACAGGAATAAGTCTTCACTTCTCAGTTTTAGTCTTCCAAAGAGAAATGAGCCCCATTGGACACACTGATAGCTAAGAAATGCTGAGATCTCATCTCATCGTGAGTACAGTCCCAACTGATACTAGTGTCCCTCCAATGCTTCCCTCCCACTCTCACCTCCTGCAGCCCTGACAGCCCACCACTCACCTCTCCCAACTGAAGGCTCTCTCCATGGAGCTGTTCTGGGGCAGTGGCTCCCCTGCAAAACTAAGTATCTGGATGCGGTAGCCTCGTGGGTGACCCCACTTATTGCTGTGGTTGCTGGCCAGGTACAGGTAGCGGGGAGTGGCCCCTCCCAGGGGGAAAGCAGCCTGCTCCTCTGTTTCCAGCAGCTTTCGGGTCACCTGCATTCTCTGTACCTGGTGTTCAGGGTGCCAGGGCACAGTCGTGGGGACAAAGGCCATGTCTTCAGCCCAGACCCAGTTCTCCAGTCCTGTGTGGGGTGGGTGAGGGTGGAAGGCTGATCATATAGTTGCCCTGGTCCCTCTGGAGTCCTCCCCCACCTGGCTTCAGAGGGGGGTCAAAGAGCATCCCAGGACAGAGTGTGGCCTCTGTTTCCTTTCCCTCTGAGACAACCCCAACCTGCCAGTCGAAGATGTTGATCTCTAATTAAAATATTTTTTCAATATTTCATTCATTTTCCTTTCAGCATTCTTCTTATTATTGTAAGTTGTAGATGGACACAATACCTTTATTTTATTTATTTATATGTGGTGCTGAGGATTGAACCCAGGGCTTCACACATCCTAGGCAAATGCTTTACCACTGAGGCACCACTCCAGCCCCTTTCAACATTTTTTTTTTTTTTGGTACTGGGAATTGAACTCAGGGGCACTCAACCACTGAGCCACATCCCCAGAGGTATTCTGTATTTTATTTAGAGACAGGGTCTCACTGAATTGCTTAGTGCCTTGAAGTTTCTGAGGCTGGTTTTGAACTTGAGATCCTTCTGTCTCAGCCTCCCAACTGCTGGGATTACAAGCATGCCTGGTCCTTTCAACATTCTTCAGCAGACAGGACTGTGCTTGCCCCTGGGGACAGAGATGAATGAAACACCATCCTAACCCTACTGTTGTCCCAGGGGACAAAGACAGGAAATCACTGCCTACCCTATAATGGGAGAGGGGCACGGGTGAGGCAGAATCAGGGTTACAGGAATATAGGTGCAGGCAGTGATATGGCCCCTCTGGGGCAAATTTTCTGCCTAGCCTGAAGGGATGTCACCAAAAGAAATGACATGGAGGGTCATTCTAGGCATGAACAAAGCCTAAGCCAAAATCAAGAAGACTAACTATAACCTGTTTGCTCAGGCACAGGGAGGATGTGGGTGTGGCTGTGGTCAAGCAGGGCAGGTTGGAGCTCCTCCAAGAGGGGATGACCCTTGTAGTTTGTTCTGTAGCTGATGTCCTGCAGAGGCTGGGTAAGTTGGGAGCTATGTAAATTGCAGGCTGGCACGGGTGGCCCTCTTGGCACAGAGTGGACCCTGGATCTGAGAGCATCAAGAGGGGAGGCAGCAGAGAGAGGGCTGACATCTATAGGGGTTACCAGTGAGGGTTCTGAGATATTGCAGAGGCAGAGCAGGGGAAAAAACAGTGATAATGAACTAAAGGAGGGAAGTGAAAAGACAAAGACAGAAATTTCAAGAAATCATGTAGCCTTGACTCTGACCAACTTCAGGAAATTCCTGGAATTCTCCACAGTATTCATTCTACCTCTCACATTGAAGTTAATTGTGGCCAGAATGAGTAATAGAAAATCAGGAAAGAGGAGGACACATCTCCCAGGAAATGTACAACCTAGGTTGTTCCATGATGGTCTCCTTGTGCCAGGGACTCAGCAGAATGCAAACAGATCCTCTAACATACCAGCACTATGGTCCAGACACAGAGAAACGAGCCGGAAAACCAAGAGCTGCTTCCCTGAAGTGGGGCCCACATAAGTGCATAGGAGATAATAGGGAACAGACCCTGGCTCCATCCTGACTTAGCCATTTCTCAATATTTTCTTTCTTTCTTTTTTTTTTTTTTTCTTTTACTGCAATACTAGGGGATTGAACCCAGGGCACTTTACCATTAAGCTGTATTACCAGCCCTTTTATTTTATTTTCAATAAATTTCATTTTATTAAACTACTGAGGGTCTTGTTGGCCTTGAAATTGGGATACTTCTGTTTCAGCCTTTGTGGCATATGCCACAGAGCTCAGATGTTTATTTTTTGAGACAGGATCTCTCTAAGGTGCTCTGGCTGGCCTCAAACTTGCTATCTTTTTACTTCAGTCCCCCATGTCTCTTGGATCATTGGCATGCAGCATAGCACCCAGCTGATTCCCAAGATTTTCTAACGGGGTCACATGGAGGAAAGCTGGCAGTTGAGCTCCCAGCCAGCAAGCTAAGATCCAAATAAAATTCAACAGCCAGCTTTCTCCCATACAGCCAGAAGGGAACCATGAAAATCAAAATTCTTTCTTTACTGCATAACCTACAAAAAATCCCAAACAAATGGAACTCTTCAGTCCTTCTTGCACAATCCTTGTTCCCCATCAAGATGTCTTACCTGCCACATCCAGATCCACCTTGAAGTGGGCACTGTGGGTGTGAACCGTGCCTAGCGTGTGTTCCCCAACTCGGTTCCCATACTTTTGGGCAGCACCAAAGAGGAACGAAGAGCTGATGTAGCCCGTGGCATGGACTTTGATTTCTATGGCCCCGTTGGGGTGGAAGATCATATCCCACACATAGTCATAGTTGAGCAAGGTAGAAACAGATCTGAAGACCAGCACTGTCTCCGCAAGGCCCCCAAAATAGTAGGAGTTGAAATCTGAGTGATGTCGCCGCAGGGGGAGGCCCTGATTCTGTTCAAACACACAAAAGGCATCATGTATTGTCTTGGGGGTCTGGGACTCCAAAAGGAAGTGCCAGTCCAACATATGTGGCCAGGTAGGGGCAGTCCACCCCACGCGTCAAGGGTGTTGGAGTACTTGCCAATGCCAAAGCTACCATCCATATAGCGGGTCAACATTGCAGCTGGGGAATTTCCACCATAGATGGCCACGGCCTCCTGGACGCTGACTTCATAGGCCACCCTCTCCCTTTGGAAACGGATGTCAAAGATCCTCGGACCACTGAAAGCTCCAAGGCCAAAGGAGAAAGTCCACATTGAGGAGGCCACTTGATTCCCCTGGACACTGAAGCGGGGACCCTGGGGATGGAACTGCAGAGGGGGAGACGGACCAGGGGGCACTGGGGACTTCAGGGACCAGGACCCACCTGTGCCATTGTCTGGGATTACCACCACATTCACCAGGCCAGCCTCAAATTGGTCCTCTAGCTGGGCCAGACTCTCATAGTAGCGGCCTTGATAGAATACCTTCTGGATGGTCCAGTGGGCAGGGTTCAGGGCCTTGTGGTCCACCAGCAGCTCCAACCCCACAGGGTGCAGGAAAAATCCCAGCCCCTGAGAGGTTGTAGTAGAGGCCAAACCAGGTGGCCCGGTCCCCTGATTGTAGACCACGGGGAGCCGTGGTCATTGTCACCAAGTTTTTTCTCTGAATTTTGTAGAAGCAGCAGTGGTGAAGGAGTCCCTTAGCCTGGGGCAGTTCTCTGTTGAAGATCATCTGGTCTATGTCCAGGTATTCTCGGATCAGCACAGGGCGTCGGTGGTAGGGCAGGGGGCCCCCATGACGCTCCACAGTCACATCCCGCATGTAGGAGGGGTGAGGCAGTGGCCCCACCACCAGCTCACTTACATTGGGCTGGGATTGTCCACCAAAGAAGATGATGGCCAGTGCTTCTCGGGCAGGTGGCGGGCCCCCTCTGTCCAAGTGGGTCAAGGCAGCAGCCTTGGGGGGCAGCTGCAGCTCCACTGAGAAGACACAGTTGTCTGAGGGGCGAGCCTGGGTTGCATCCACCAGCCCTGGCCCCAGCTTCTGGGCCAGAAAACTCATCACAGCTGTCAACTCTTCTGGGCTCAGGTCTGCAAACNGGGAGGGGCACACCAGAGTTGGGGGGCGGTCTCAGCAGGCTGCAGCAATTTCCACAGACCTTACATGGCTTTGTTTTCCAGGCTCCAAATCAGACTCTGCTCTGTAGGTCAGGGTTGGAGTTGGGGAAAGCTGGGGCTGGCGGAAGGGGGAAAAAAAGAGCTTGTGCAGAAAAATCCACCACCAGCAAAGAGGTGGGTCTGCCCAGCAGTCCCTGGGCCTCTCAGCCCGATTTCTTCTATAAGCCCCACCTTCTCTGGGCCAGATGTTCTCTTTCCTGTAACTGGGAACTATTGTTCTCCTCCCAAGCAAACCCTTACCTCCAGCCTCCTCAGCTTCCCAAGCAGCATTCCTTGGCCAGGTCTACCCCCCTTGCACTCTCTCCTCCATTGCTAATTTCATTGGCATGAGTCCTCAGTATTCCTTAGAGGACTCTACACACTTAAAAAGTCAAACAGAACAAACTCAAGTGAAATTCTTATAAGACTTTTTATTATCAATTACACATAACAACCATTCCTTTTTAATACACATGCATAAAGGAATGCCTGGTATGATGCAAACATCAGCTAATTCTGAGTGGTGGGATTTGTGGTGTTTTTGCTTGAATATTTCAAAATTGTTTTTATAAATTTGTCATTTACAAAATGAGCAGAAAGTAAGAATTAACCAAAGTGACACATGGAGATTTTATAGCTTGGGAGGAGGATATTCCCTAAGGAGTACGGAGGGTAAAGAGTCTGAGGAGCAATGTGATAAAAACACAGGGAACTGAAGGGGGAATGGAGAAGGCAAGTGTCTCTCATCAGATGCTGCTCCCTACCCCTACCCCCTATGTTCCCCCCTACTCTCAGATCTAGAAACCTTGATAAGAAAAAAGGGGAAGGTCTGGTATACAGGCTGCCAAGTTGGGGGTGCAGGCCACAGGGTTGATACTGCAGAGCCCAGCATCCTGGCCCCTCTCAAAGTAGACACTGCCAGGGGAGAAGATGGAGGGGTCCTCATCAAAGAAGTTATGAGGTTGGAGCAAGAAGCCAACTCTGTTCCCCAAAGTCACCGTATTGGGGACATCCTCAGCATGGGGAATGTGCAGGAAGCTGGCTGTAACCCAAGCCACCAGATCCTGCAGGAAAAAGGAAGAGCTGGAGGATTTTGGAGGCAAAACCCAAAGAACCACCCCTCAGTCACAACTCCCTCAGGCTGTTTTATGCCTCTGCCCAGCAGCTGGAAAGTGGGCAGTGTCCCATGACTAATCTCACCCTAGGAGGGATGACCCATTTGGTCAACAGAGAACCCCTTGCCCCCAAATCAGAAATAGAAACCATTCCCTCTAACCTATGGCTAGAGGCTGGGCAGCCAAGATGCAGGCATAGAGGAGCAGCCCTCCTGAACCTACAGCTACCAACCTCTCCTAAGAGGGTTTCGTTGTTGATGAAGTCAGTGAAGACAATTGAGGGTGTCCAGATGTCAGACTGGAAATAGATGCTGCTGCTCTGCGATTCCTTCTCCTTCCTCTGGGTCACCACAAGCTGGTATCTGACCAGGAATTGTCATAGGAAGGTGGTGTTGGAAAATATCAAGAGCCATTACTAGCCCACAAGTCCTTTGGATCACATTCTGAGAGTCCATTTCCCACCCCATTTCTACTTGGATCTGAGGGCAGGTCCAGGGATAAATGGTAAGCCATGGGTAGTGAGTTAGGGCCAGTCCTTCCCTACCACCCACTGTCCAGGGCCCTCCTCACCTCCCCCAGCTGAGGGCCCTCTCCATGCTGCTCTCCAGGGGCATGTGTATGCCAGGGGGGCTGTGGATCTGGATTCGGTATCCACGCTGGTGACCCCAGGCATTAGTCTGGTTGCTGGCCAGGTAAAGGTAGCGGGGAAGGGGGCTTCCCCAGGAAAATGCTGCCAAATCCTCCCTTCTCAGGACCTGCCGTGTCAGCTGTGGCCGCTGCAGCTGGTGCTCTGGGCTCCAGGGGACTGCAACAGGTTTAAACACCACGTCTTCTGCTACCACCCAGTTTTTCAGCCCTGTCAGGGTGAGGGAAGGGAAAGGAGTTCTACACCAAGTAAGGTGGTTTGGACAGGCCCATCTTCCCCACAATGCTAACTGCACTGGCCTGACATCAGAGAGTACCACCCTGTGCTAGCACAGTGTTACCCCACCATCTTCTAACTTGCCCTGTCCAGTAGGATAACCACTATTCTCATGTGGCTTTTTAAATTGAAAATTCAGTTCCTTGGATGCAGTGGCCGCATTTACATTGTTTGGTAGCCACATATGGCTAGCAGCTCTTGTATATAATGATAGCACAGATACAAACATTTCCAGCATCGCAGAAAGTTCCATTAGCATTTGCCCACCAACAGATCTTATACCAATATTTGCTTCTCTGATTCTTTCTGAATCTCTACCCTAGGCATAATCAAAGCAGTTTTATTGCTATTTTTCCAATAAATGGAAAAACACATGCAACTGGGTAGTAACATTCTTTTAACTATGAAAGGAATCTGTCTTGGAGAAACTAGTTAGGAAAACTCAATCCCCTCCCACAGTCCCAGATCTCCAAGCTCTGTGACTGCTTTCTACCAGCAAGGTAGGGAAAGCTTCCAATCATTTTCAAAATCAGCAGATTTGTAACTCTTTCTTTTTCCTTGCAGTACTAGGGATGGAATTTAGGGGCGCTCTACCACACCAAGCTACATCCATGGCTCTTGTTATTTTTTGACAGTCTCACTCAGTTGCCCAGGCTAGCCTTGACTTATGATCCTCCTGCCTCAGCCTCCCAAGTTACTTGGATTATAGACATGAGCCACCATGCCCGGCCAGATTTGTCTTTTGTTTGGGAGTGCCTTGGAATTCTATTGCACCCACAGCCTGCATTGCCCAAAGCAGTATTTGATCACTCTCTCTTCAGGTTGAGACTGTTAGTTCCTTTAAATGTGACCTATGGAAGGTACCTGACAGTGAGGCACTCCACTGGGGCTAGCACCTCTGCCAGCTGCAGTTCTGTGCTGGCACCTAACTACCAACTTCTGGTCCCACAGCAGCAACCTGGGCTGCACACACTAGCAACTCAACATTAACATTACCTGACTTGACTTCCCAAAATAAGGCTCTTTAATGCCAAAAACACTGAAGTGAAACTTCCAATTGGAAAAGTCATAGTCCAATTATGTCAGAGTAATCTAGCTAATATGATTATTTCAGATGTGTTTTGGCTTGAGTTTTTCCTCCGCCCACCCCTCCACAAACTCAAGCACAAGCCTGTATGCATGCAGGGTACAGATTTTGTACATAGGAGGCTAATGTTTCACAAGAAATACTTAGTTATACTGCATTATTCTTGAGCAGACACTTCCTGCCCCATCCTCCTTAATTTCCCCAACTATAAAATGAGGAGGGGCTGGTGGATATCTAATTTTCTTTCTGGGTCTAAGTCTGTGATTTGACAAGTTTGCTTTCTGTCCTTGAAAGATCTGTCAAGAGCAGCAAGTCTTCTTTAAGAATTCCTTTCTACACTTGCAGCAAGCCTATCACACATCTGACTCATCTCTGGAAAGTTAGTTCATTGTGATCACAGGTATGGGGCAGCCCTCCCCACAAGGCCAGTTAGCACTGTGGAGAAACCCCTAGTATGAGACCCTGTCCTCCAAGCCCCAGGTTGCTTTCTGCCTATGCTCAACTCTGCCCTCCCCACCCCCACTCACTCTCAGGATTACTGAGCAAGTAGCAAAGTACATAACTCCAGCCCCATCCAAACTGACAGGGCTAATTCACTCTCCTAAGGTGTCACCCAAGGCTAAAGCAGCCAGACAGACAATACATTTAAACTAGTTTCACAACTGCTGCTGGTCCTGGAGGTTGGGGCTGGGTGGAAGAACCCTTTACACCTTTGGCCAGATACCCAGAAGCCCAGACGTGGACTAGCTGACTACACTCACAGTCCAGGTTCTCCCCTTCCATAATCACTGTGGAGTTGGCATAGTTGCCTTGCTGTTCATGAGACCTCAGCTTAACCTAAGGGATTCCCTCCCCTCCCCTAACCCCACCCCTCAATTTTCACACCCTGAATACTCACCTGCCACATCCAGGTCCAGCTTGAAGTGGAAGGCGTGCGTGTGCACCGCCCCCAGCACCCGTTCCCCTACACGATTACCAAAGAGGAGGCTCTCTGCTCCTCCACTCAGGAAAGCTGTGTTGACATAGCCTGTGGCATGGACCCGCCCTTCAAGCGCCCCATTTGGGTGCAACACAAAGTCCCAAATGTAGTCATAGTTACCCACAGATGACACAGACCTGACCACAAGGGCTGAGCTGGCCAAACCACCATAGAAATGACTCTCAATGTAATTGTGGTGCCTTCGAAGAGGTAGTCCCTGAACCTCCTCAAATACACACACTGCCCCTGGGAGCAGCTGGACTGTCCCTTTGCCTGCTAATATATGGATGTCCACCATTGTGGCTTGATAGGGGCAGTCCACACCCCGTACTAAGCCTCGGCTGTTACGGCCAAGTCCATAGCTGCTATCCAAATATCGGGTCATCATTGTCTTGGGTGAGTCAGCACCATAGACAGACAGGCACTCCTGGACACTGACTTCATAGGCCACTCGCTCACCCTTGAACCGAACATCAAAAATCCTTATGCCACTAAACACCCCATGGCCAAAGCTCAATGTCCAGAGGGGGGATACCACCAAGTTCCCTTGTACATTGTACTGAGAACCCTGGTGTGAGAAATGAAGAGGTGGAAGAGGGCCCAGGGTGATTCGGGACCTGAGGGATGAAGACCCATTTGGTGTGGGTAGAGGCACTCTAACCACTTCTAGCCGGCCAGCTTTAAACTCCCATTCTAATTGGCCCAAGTCTGCATAGTAGTGCCCAAGGTAGAAGACCTGCTGGACAGTCCAGCGGGCAGGGTCCAGGGCACTGTGATCCAACAGTATTTCCAGCCCCACAGGGTGAAGGAAAATACCAAGACCTGAGACATTATGGTAGAGGGCAATCCAGGTAGCCCGGTCCCCTGAGCGCAAACCTCTAGGGGAGGAATGTAGAGGTGCCAAAGTGGAGCCATTGTAGTTCAGGACAGAAGCCAGGAAGACAGGTGCCTTGGGTAGTTCCACCTCTTTCAAATGCCTCCATGTCTGTACCAATTCAGATCTCAGCATGGGACGTCGGTGATAGGGCAGTGGACCACCATGACGCTCCACAGTCACATCCCGCATGTAGGAGGGGTGAGGCAGTGGCCCCACCACCAGTTCACTCACATTGGGCTGGGGTTGTCCACCAAAGAAGATGATGGCCAGTGCTTCTCGGGCAGGTGGCGGGCCCCCTCTGTCCAAGTGGGTCAAGGCTGCAGCCTTGGGGGGCAGCTGCAGCTCCACTGAGAAGACACAGTTGTCTGAGGAGCGAGCCTGGGCTGCATCCACCAGCCCTGGCCCCAGCTTCTGGGCCAGAAAACTCATCACAGCTGTCAGCTCCTCTGGGCTCAGGTCTGCAAACAGCTGGCTCTGGGCAGGGTGTGTCCAGGGCTGGGCACTGGGATATACGGAGGGACAGCGAGGATGCTGGCTGGAACCACCTTGCCTGGTCAACAAGATGTAGGCCAGAGCGAAGATGGTAACAAGGGATAGCACCAGGAATACCAGAACCACCTTGAGCTTCATGGTAGATGCTGAAAACTAAAATCAGAATCCTACCAGCAGCTCCTTCCAGTTCCTGACATCAAGTCAGTGTTTATATTCAGTAGGATGGATACGAATGGAGAAAACTCCACCCTGTGGGCTGGACAGGAAATGTCTAACCTGATTTGCATAATTTTGTTCCAATTTTCTGCCCTGTGGTTTGGCTTTTTCCTTGTCCCTGAACTCCTACTAGTAGCAGTAAGTATCAACCACTGATTCCCATCACTTAGACCAGTTGAGAATGCATCTGGACTAATGATACGAAACTTCACCTTCCACCCAGAATAGGTCTGAGAAGAAAGCAAATCTCTGGTGCCTAATTCAGTTCTGCATATCACACATATAGGCAACCAAACCATTTTTTTTTTTTTAACTTTATGCCAGGCACTAGACTGCACTATACTCCAGTAGCTCCAGGATATACTGCCCCGTTCAGCAGTAAGCACTCAGTTCTGCCTGTGACCTAATGGCAATCCCCTCATTTAGCTTCAGGCTTCTTCTATCTAATCAGTGAGAAAGGAGGAGAGGTTGAGGGCCTGGCCTTTGCATTCAGATTCCAGCTTCCTAAGCTGTGTGATCTTAGGGGAGAGACTTAAATTCTGAGTCCTCACCTATACAGAAGGCATACAGAAGGCATAAAACTACCCAATAGATTCTTAAAGATTAAATGTGATCGTGCATATCAAGTGCTTACCAACCCAACACAGGGTAGGTAGTCAAAAAATTGCTAGCTATTGGTACTAACCTGTGAAAGAGAACAGAGTAGATGTACTCTCATTGTTTAAGACCTTAAAACTCTTTACAGAAACAATGGGATCATTGGAAACCATAAAGCTACTTGCAAGATGAGGAAACTTTATTTCAGAGGGAAATAAGAGTCCTAAGCAGCCCTCCAAGTAATTTTAAAACCAAGACCAGAATCTCCTCAACAATTTAAGACATTATTCAGAGAGGAGAATTAATATAAGGTAAAGAAAATGACTGAGGATATTCCTTGACCACATCATTCCCCACATGGAACTATAGCAGCCTCTACTGGCAGCTCATGGGAAGGAAGGAACTAGGATCTTGTGCAGGTAGGACAAAAGGCAGCTAAGGTTTGGGAAGAGCTAACTTTCACATAATTTCAAAATGAACACAAAAGAAGGACCCACCCGTCCCTCTTGGTGGGCATGTCTCAGTCTTCCCACTAACCTAGAAAAAGAGGCAGCTCAGTTGGCAAAAGGACACACAATAGCATGGCTGGAGGTGTTGTGGAGGCAGGTGTCCGAATATGCATGCATGAACCAGTATGTCCCTTGCCACTAGAGCATGGCACCAGGGTCTCCAGCTTTAGAAAGAGGTCAAAGTACCTGTATTTTTAATAATTTCTTGACATGGTAAAAGAATTTTACATTACAATCCAAGGGTAGTAAGGTGAGGAGGCAGCAGAACAATTGAACAAAAAGGGAAACTGAGAAACACATGGTGGGAGGAGGGAAGGGTTTTAGTTGGAAAGGATGCAGGGGTACGGGTAGGTAAGGGCACTGCCCAACTAAAATGCAATTGGCTTGTTACTGAACACTATTCATGGGAAGACAGCATCCCGGCTCCTTTTCTACAGAATACTGGGAGTAAAAATGATGCATCCCAGATGGATATGATTGGGGTTGGAAGACAGAGACAGGGAAGAATAAAATTCAGAAATAGACACTGAGAGTCACTGGCAGACTGACACAGATATCAACTCTCATTAGCAGGAAAATAAAAGCTGGGGGAAAACGGGGGTTAACAAAAAAAGCTGTAACAATAAATGATATCTCTGGAAGGTTCAAGAGAGGCAACTGACTCTTCTATGGTTTTGACTTGCCTGGCGTATTCCCACACGCACACATATATACATCATATGTATGTGCACACACACACATATACACACAAATGACTGCTTTCCCCAGAAGCACAATACTATAAATAAGAGAAATATTTCCCAAAGGAGCAGCAGCGTCTAGACCTCACAGCTGCAGACACCCCACCCCAATGTACAACTGGCCTGGGAAAAGGCAATCAGGAGTCAAAGGACCAGCCATTTCATAACACCAGAAGGACCAAGTCAGAGAAGAACAGGCCTAACCCAGCCCTTTGATCTCCACTCTTAGTTCTCCTCCAACTCACCCTGGGCACCAAGCAGCAACAATATCAGGAGGGAGGATGGCTCCAGGACTTTTCCCTGGGTATATGACAACTAATACAACTATCACCTCCTGAAAGGGGTGTGTGTGAAAGGGACTACAGAGGAAGAGGAAGGTATGCAAGGTACTGGAGTAAGAAGGTGTGTGTGCAAATCCATATGTGTGTGTACAACACGTATATACATGTGTATGTGAAACCCCCAGTTATAAAACATCTGAGGGTGTTAAGGATATTGAAGGCCTAAGATGTTGTTTGTCACGATTAGGTTCAAGGTGGGATGTGAATAAAAGGGAAACTCTAAGTTATCACCAGGGCAACTGTGGCAGGGAGAATTCAATGTCCCACAGATGCAAGACACACCATCTAGCCTTACAACAGGAAGAGAGGAGATGGTTCCCCCACACACACACACTTCAGTTCCTAAAAAACCACCCAGCATTCTCCCTATAGTTCCCTCAGCTTCTAACCAATCAATCAAAAGGAAGAGAACACAAAGTCTGACAAGCAGAGTGCGAAAGGGGAGAGAGAAAACACAAGTGTTCTTGTGCCAATATCCTGTAAGCACAAACCTGGGAGTTCTCCAGAAATTAGGACAAGCTGGGTGTAGGGTACTAGGGAAGGACAGAAGAGTTCCTGAGGCCTGAAAAAAGAGGTAAACACATCACGGAACTAGATGAGAGTTTAATTAGATTCTAACTAAAAACAGAGAGGTGTGATTACTATTTCCAGCCAGTTTCCCCATCACGATAGTCATGTAACAAACCAAGGCAATGTCGGTCTTGAGCCAGACTCACAGAGTCCCCTGGCCCTGGCCCTGGCCTCAGTACAGTGTCTCTGCATTGCTACTCCGGGGCCGTTTGATCTTCTCGATATTTTTCAGGATCATGTCATGTAGAGTGACCTGGGAGAAGAGGGATCAGGGAATCACACATCTGTTCAACCCTTACCTCACCAAGAAAATGAAACACTGCCACAAATCCCCAAGCTATCATTCATGTCATCCCAGTCCCACTCACTGAAACTGCATTCAGATTGGCTGTACTACCTCTCTTAAATCACTCAAGTGGGTCTGACTGAGCATTGCCCCAGAGTCTAAATGTACGATATCCCTTATTTTAACAACTTATTTTTGTATAGTAGATATTAAATCCCCTTTTAGAGATAAAGAAACTGAAGTCAAGCTTGAACAAGGCAGAAGTCACATATCATAAATGGAATTTGGTCCTAAACCTAGGTCTTTCTGACTCTAAGACTCATATCTAACCATTACACTATATTTCATATACACACCCACCTAGATAGAAAGGAGATACCCAGGTAGACCCCCCTCAGTGATTTTATGTTCCCGGCACCCCTTCATGAGCAGAATTTGTTCTACAGTTTTGTTTTTTGTTTTGAGATGGGGTCTTGCTGTTATTTAGGCTATCCTTCAACTCACCATTCTCCTGCCTCAAGAGTCCTGAGTGGCTCAGATTACATGCACATGCTACTGCATCTGGCTGTTTTATTTATTTTACCACCAACCCTCAGAAAGTTTTAAGAAAACTCTCAAAAGAAGTAGAAGTCAAGGCAACTTCAGGCAAGAACCAAAGTTACTCACATATTGATTCCTCAGCTCTGATATGATAAGCCGAAGACTGATGTATTCTTTCTCATCAATCTCTGTCACGGTGCGGCGATAGTCCTCCTATGAGGAGAGGCAGAGAAAAAGGCTAGTCCCCAAGATCTGACTGTTCAGATAGCTCATTCCCAGTAATGTCACTCCTCCTTATCCTGCCTCCACCCTTTGGCCACAAACACTTACCACATGGGGATATTTAGCTATTTTAGAAACCAATTTGGCTCTTGTAATATAATATCTGGAAGGAGAAAGAAGAGGAAGAAGCTGCAGGAGATCCTGAATAGTGCCTACCACCTCACTACCGCAAGTTATTGGGCCAAGCATAAGCAGCCCTACCTAGAAATCTGGTCCAGATAAGATGCAGCTTCACTCTCAACAGTTCTTAATTCTGCAACTGTCTCCTCCTGGGGAAAAGCAAACAAAAATAAGTGAGTCAAAAGCCACTTCCATGTTACTATACAGCAATCCCAAAGAGAAAATAGATAAAACAGGGGATATGACGTATCTCCCCAACCTTGTAATATAAGCATCTTACCTGAATGGACACACCAAAGTTGTTCCCATCTTCTATCCTGGGAATCAGGAGCTGTACCCACATTTTGACCTGGAAATTGCGAGATCAAAACATACATATGACGACTTTGGCCTTTTCTGCTGAAGCCCTGAAGCCCATGATTCATGATGCTGGAGCTAGATGCTAGGGACACAGGACTCAGGATTACCTAGTCTGCCAACCCCTACACATGCCTCCAACCCTGCATCCACCAGTTTTCACAGTTCAAGTGGAACTATTTAAGGCCAGCCCACAGGTCACTAGCCCCAGCCTTACCGTGTTACATTTCTCAATCAGCAGCCGGATCTCAGGTTTCACTTTCTCAATTATGTCCACCAGCTGCTGGTTGCTTTTTAGCATCCCATTGGGCATCACAAACACCTTTGTTCCTGGCAGAGATAGGAAGGTCAAATGATTAGGGTGGGAGGAAAACCTCAGCATCCTCTACCTTTTTCTCTTCTTCCCTGCACTCGTGAGATGCTATGACCACTCCTTTTTATCTGTCACAGTCCTACCACAACACCACTATCAGAATAAGAGAGAGACACATGCATTAATAGATGAATAGCTAAAGTATGCCAAAAGCTTTTCAGAATAAGGAAATTTTAAAAAGAAAGGAAAAAAAAGTGTGTGTGTGTATATATATATATATATGTATATGTATGTATATATGTTTGTGTGTATGTATGTGTGTGTGTGTGTGTGTGTGTGTATATATATATATATATATATATATATATATATATATATAGCAGCAATTATAATTAAATGAGGAAAAAAAAAACCCAGAACTGGAATTTCCACAAAAAATCTGAGATGTGGAGTTTCAATTTCTAATTGTTCTCTCTTGGCAATCCACACTAAATCAAATACTCTGTTTTTTGGAAAACCAAGTTTAGAGCATTAAATAATGGCTACGTTTGGAGGACTGGTGACTACTCGATGAGAAATAAAATCAGATCTTGCTTCCTGGCTGAAGACTAGATCCATCCTATTTCTCAGGGCTGCTGTTGAGCTGGGGTAGAGGCAGCTCTTACCTTGGAACGCCTCTTCACACTCATCCAACCTTCGCTTCTTATAAGTGGGCTGAGGAACAAAAAGGCAGGAATTAGCCTGCCTTCAACACTGACATGCCCATCACAAGATACCCTTTAAGCAAGTTTACTCCCTTCCTCAATCCCATAGATTGTCTTTTAATCTCTGCACAAATTCCCAAGTACATATAAGGCTTTCAGAAAAGGTTCTTGCCACAAAGCAATCAAGGGAGAGGGAAGATGATAAAGTACAGGAAAAATAAACTAATCAAGGCATGGTGAAAATAATCAAAGAAATATGCACAAATCTGCTGGTTCTACAAATAAAGACAATATTCAATCAACAAACATGTAATTAGCACCTGCTATGTACCAGGAACAATACTAGGAGTTGAGAATACAAAGTGGAGACAGTTCCTGACTTCCAGATGTGCAAGGTCTATCAATCAGACAGTGATGCAAGCAAAAAACAATACAACTTCATTGGTATTATAACAGAATGTGGACATATGACTGATGAGGACTAGGTGCTAAAGATGCACAGCAAAGACAGGGCCTGTACTTATATAGTAAGAATTTCTCATCCCATAACAAGACTCAAGACATTGAAAAGAGGTATGAAAAGTCTTGTTTAGAGCCATGGAAAAAGGCAGGCAACCTGGGGTTAATCCTATTTGAAATTCGCTCAAACACTAAAAGTAGCAATAACATATTCACCTCATGTTATAAGTGAGAATCAGGGGTTAAAAGGAATATACTGAACCATCATGTCTATAACACTCAAGAATCCTAGTCCTCATATCTGATTCCCATTGTCTTCTATGTACATCTTCAAGTTACCAGGAAATAGAGGATCAAGAACCTACTGCTTAAGAACACAAAGATAAATAGTAAGACACTTACACCATCCAGTCCATCATGGCTATTCGTGAGAAGAATGGGATCAGGGACTGGGAGATTCATGTCCGAGTGGATCTGAGTTAGGTCATGGATGTTTAGGATTGGTTCCTAAAAGAGAGACACCAACCCCAAAAACCATATTAGTTTTTTCAAGCTGAACAAAGAAATACTTCATTTGAAGGTCAAGGAATGAAGTGCTTTACAGTACAAAACAAAGCAGAATCAACACAATTTGTCACTTATCAGAAAGATCAGGACCCCAAAAATGGGGAATTTAAGAAAGAAAAAGGTCTCTCACCTTCAAAAAACTATCAAGTTCTAATAACTTCTTTGGGAAAAAATTTGCCACCAAGTCTTCTGCCTAGATGAGGGGAAATACAGCTGAATTAATAATTGTGGGAAGGTCTCTCTCTCTACAGATCTCTCTTCTCTGGGAAATTACCAACTATTAATCAACATTCATTTTTCTATTTATTTCACTTACCTCACTTGTGATCCGCTCCCTGAAAGAATCAACCTAAAATTAACAAAGAGAGTTACTCAGTAGGAGCAATTCAGTACCTGGCAAAAGAGGTAAAGGCAGGATGGGAAATCCCAAACCCAGCCGTCTCCCCCACCTTGAAATTGTAATGAGAAGGTGAGAGGCCCCCAGACTGCAGATACTTTATTTTTTTGAGGATCCATTTCTCCATCTCAGGAGAGGGAAAGTCGGGGCTTGAGGGCACCCGTTTGTGTCCTCTCCTCTCCCCTTCCTCCCTCCCTCCTCCCTGTGTCTGAAGCTGTTTGAATTTGATTAAGCAGACAAAAGACAGGTAGATAGAGGGATGTGAGCTCACAAACGTGCCAACTCCCACCCAGGCCTGGCCTATACACGAGCCAGGCGGGCCTCCAAGGGCAGGGTCAGCAGCAGCGTCTGGGGGCGGGGACGTTGCTGGGCTGAGGGACTTCCAGCTGTCACTGGCCTAAAGTACTGAGTCCAACTCCCGTCCGCGGAGGTCTCCTCCGGACTCTCCAATACCATACGCAGTACAGAAAGCCACCCAATGTTATCCTTTCCCCCATGCCATCTCCGGGAGTGGGGGGCTGGGCTGAACAGAGCGGAAGCTCAGAGCTGATGTCCCCAGGGAGACAAAGACGCCATGGAGAGTGGGGAGCTGTTCAGGCTACTGGGGGTTCGAAGCCGGGGGTAAGAAGTGCCGGACCGGTGCGGCTACCTTGAGCTTCACTTCCTGATCCACTTTCAGCAACGAGGCCATGGCCGGGCCGGGCCGTGTCCGCTCCGCTGGAGACCGGAGGCGCTGTGGGCTCCGGGGAGGGGGCCAGAGGGACCTGAGGAATCTCGGCAGCCCTCGGGACCCCGCCGCCCTCTCTGGCTTTCTCACTACTCGCTCGTTCCCTCCCTCCGTGCCGGCCGTACGTTGGGCGGCCCGCCTGCTGCCTGCTCACTCCCTCGCTCGCCCTCCCGGCTTTCGCCGCTCACGCCGGATGTTACGTCACAGCCAATCGCCGAGACTCCTGCGAGGATGTGCACGTGCTCCGCGCAGCCTCTCTGACACTTAGCTCGGTGTGCTCCTGGGGTAGCTCGTCTTACCCGGGCTCCTGTGCTGAGTAGTACTGAAATAAAAAGGAGGGTGGGAGGGGTGGAGGGGTTACTGAGTGCCCAAGAGATTTAGGAATGTTTGACCCTTCATTGGCCCGGAACTCGCCTTCACCAAAGGGACCTTCTGAGCCGCTGCGGACCGGGGAACTACGCTGTCGCGCCCCAGTGACGTAAACCCAAGGAAGCTGGCCGCCTAGGTTCTGAGTTCAGGGGTCTAGTCCGCTACCTTCTCCCTTGGGCCAAGGCTTAAGTATTTAGGCTAGAGCTAAGTTCCGTTTTTTTCAGGTTTCCTGATATAATTCTGCGCCAGTTATTGTTACAGACTTCCAGACCTCAAAGATCAACAACCTGATAGGTGAATTTATGCCCAGAGCAGGGTAGGGTTTGTCCAAGGCAACACAGCGTTTCCAGTATACTCTGGACCACGACCTAGATCTCCTGACTTCTAGGACAAAGCGGTATCCGTTTTCCTAGTAGAAGACTACCTCTTCGTTCACCAGTCATTCAGTATATATCTTAAGATTGGTTATTTCGCTCAAAAAAATGGGCCCAAATTCTGTGCTAGGCTCTGGAATAGCCCTGTCCCAGAGCCAAGAAATATGTGAGTTCCATATGTAGGTTAAACTCTCTTAGTAGCCACATTTCCTTTCAAAAATGAAGGTGAAATTAATTTTTGCTGTATGTTTAGTCAGTTTATACAAGTAAGTCAGCCTTCTGTGTCTGTGGATTTCAAACCACAGGGTTCAACCAACTGGATGGAAAACATTCAGAAAAAAAAAAAAGTTGCATATATATAGACATTTTTTTCTTGTTTTTGTTCCCTAAGTAATACATTTAAACAATTATTTACATAACATTTACATTGTATTAAGTATTATAAGTAATCTATGGGTGATTTAAAACATAAAGGAGGATGTGGGTAGGTTGTATGCTAATACTATGCCAATTTCTAAAAAGGACTTGCACATCAGATTTTGTTATCTGCAGGGGTCCTGGGATTAATCCCCTGGGGGTACTAAGGGGAAAGAATATATTATCATTTCAACATGTAATCGATATGAAAAAATAATGCAATATTACACATTTCTTTTCTCATACCAAGACTTTGAAATCTGGTATATATTTTACCATCTCAATATAGAGGTGCCACTGGTACTCAAGAGCCACGTGTTTAGTGCCTCCTCTATTGAACAGAAGAAATTGAAGATAAACAAGATTTTCAAGGTCTCTGATGTCATGGGGTTTATTATTTTAATATTTCCTGACTCCAGAAATTAAGCCAACAGCATAATTGGAAATTTTGATGAATGTTAGGAAACAAATGGATAACAGACAATACCAGGGATCTGTTTTAGATAGAATGACCAAGGAAGTCCTCTGATGAAGTGAAAATTAAGCTGAGAGCTAAAGGATATAAAGAAGTTAGCTTGGGAAGAGTGAGAAGAGCCTTCACAGGAACAGGCAAATAGGGAAAGGAAGAAGTTGAAGAAAGTGAAGTAGTGAGCTGGGGGTGTTGGAGAAGGTTGTTAGGAAAAAATTTGGATTAAGTGCAAAGATTGGTCATTAGGTTTACGTTTTGCAGTCACTCTTGTTGCTGAACATTTATCCTGGGCTGCTATTGGTACTAAAGGCTAGGGAAAATGAAGGAATAGTCAGTTAATTGAAAAAATGCATAAGAAACACTGACTATGGCCTTTGGAATCAGAGTGATCTGTCTTCAAATCCCACGTCAGGTCCTTACTAACTGGAATCTTGGGCAAATTACTGAAATACTGAGACTTAATTTTTTCTTCTGTAAAGTAGAATTTTAATAATTATTGATAAGTAATTAATGATATGTAATTTTGTAGGGTTGTTGTGTGTATTAAAAATTACATATGTGAAACAACTAGCACATTGCCTAGACACAGTGCAGGCACCAGAAAAAATAATAGCCATTGTTAGATAAGTGATCTAGTGCTCAGCATGAAGAGGTTGTTACTTAAGCTGTAGTGGTGTTTTTTATCCCTGCTTTCAAGCTCAAAGTCCTTTTCCACTTATTCCTGGCCATAGCCCATACTATCCATCTGGCTTATTATTAACATCTAGTAATTTTGCCCCTTTTCATCTGCTTTTTGTTAACATGCCCATAGTAATTTTTGAGATCTGATCTGAAAATTAACTTCAAGAATTCTTTCCCAAATTAACTTCATCCTATTTTAAATATGCCATTATCCTACATTTCTTTTAGAATTTATAACTTCAACTTGCAAAATTAACATGTTTGTGCTTATATTCTCAAATAATCATTTTTTGTCTCCTTCAAGTAGGTTGTAAGAAGACATATACGTTGTTTATTTCCCTTCTTCCTTCCCTATCCAAGTTTAATATAATATTCCACCAGTGTGCTTATTCATTGAGTGAACAACTGGAGGGTATCATTATATTTAATAAGCACTACTTGTCAGAGTGCTTATAACTCACACGTAATCACTGATGACTGGTTTCTTTTTAAATTCTTGTCCACAGATCTCAAGTGAAAGCACAATACTGCCTGACCTCCTACTCTATGCTCCTGACAAATTTTCTCTTCCATACCTTAAATGGTCATTATACTTTCTCCCAGAACCTCCAGTATTCCTTCCCATTTGCCTTGAATTTATGGTCTTGGCTCATTCTTCGTTGAGAAGAAAAACACAAATGAGAAATTTTTTATTCCCTCCCACCATCATATCTACCAACCTGCAAGTACTTTCTGCTTTTCTTCTTTTTTCATTGATGGAAACATCACTCTCAACAAAACCCCTCTTTCATTTGTGCTTTTTATCTCATCCCTTTTTACTTTTCTAGGTCTGCACCTCAGTGATTGCCCCCTTTCTATATCATATTTGCCTTTTTTACTATATCATTTTCAAACCTAACCTAATAGTGCCCATCTTTTTAAAATTATTTATTTGTTTATTTATTTTTTATAGTAGAATGCATTTTGACATATTGTACACAAATAGAACATAACTTCATTCCTCTAGCTGTACATGGTAAAGAGTCGGTCCAGTAGTTTAACCATACTTGTATATAGTGTAATAATGTCTGTCTCATTCTACCATAGGTAGGGCCTCACTAAGTGACCTAGGACCTCCCTAAATTTCTGAGACTGGCCTCAAACTTGTATTCCTCCTGCCTCAGCCTCCCATGTGACTGGGATAATAGGCATGAGCCACTGCACCCAGCTCCTCTACTTCTTAGCGGTGGCATGCTCCAGGACTCGAGTCTTATGTTCTTTACTCTTCTCTCCTCACACTTTCTTTCTCCTTAACAGTAATATGTATGCTGAAGGTCCCAAATTTATATCACCAGTCTGAACTCCAACTGTCTATTTGACATCTCTACTTGGATACTTAATAGGTATCTCAGAATTAACATGAGCAAACTAGAATTCTTTATTCATCTACACACTTGTTATTTTCATGTTTTTCTACATCTCAGTAACTGACATAAATATCCACCTATTTGTTCAAACCAAAATCCTAACAGTCAGCCTGATTGCTCTGTTTCCCTCATCCTCCCATAATCAATTCATTAGCAGGTCCTGTTAGAACTTGTATACCTATATAGTGTATATTGTATGAGTATACTTTTCTCTATTTCCTCACTTGTTATCCCAATTATAGCTACTGTGATTGTATGCTAGGACTATTACAATAGGCTTCTATCTGGTCTCTCCATTTCCACTCTTGCCATCTCTCCAACTACCATTCTGTTATTACCATTCTGTATATAGTATTATCTTTTAATATGTCAACCACAGATATGGCACTATCTGTTCAAGCTTAAATATATATCTGTGATCCAGAAATCTCAACTTTAAGGAATATACCCAACAGAAATTAATGAATATATTCACCAAGGCACACAATGCTCCAACTAGAAACTACCCAAATGCTCCTCATAGGAAGATAGATAATTACACACACACACACACACATATATACATATAAATATATATTTTATTTTTAGTTGTAGGTGGACACAATACCTTTATTTTTATGTGGTACTGAGGCTCGAACCCAGTGCCTCATGCATGCTAGGCAAGCACTTTACCACTGAACCACAACCTCCATACCAATAATTACCTTTTAATATAGTTACACAGCAGAATACTGCAAAGTATTGAGAAAGGATGAACTAAAATCATCTGATGGGTGAATTTCATGAACATAATACTGAGTGAAAGAAACCAGAAATGAAAGAGTACATAATGTATGATTCCATTTACATGAAGTTCAAGTGAATCTGTTGTCAGAATTGAGGGTGTTAGTTACCCTTGGGGTAGGTACCAACTAAAAGGGGTATAGGGAAGGGGAGTTGAGTACCAGAGAGTTTTTTTTGAAAAATTCATTTTTATACACTTAGGATTTGCGTATTTTTCTCTATGTATTTTATCCTTAAGTAGATAGCTTTTTTAATATTTATTTTCTAGTTGTAGTTGAACACAATACCTTCATTTTATGTGGTGCCAAAGATCGAACCTGGGGCTTCCCACGTGCTAAGCACGTGCTCTACCACTGAACCACAACCCCAGCCCCAAGTAAATAGTTTTTTAAGAAGCCAGCCAGATCATGTCTCCTTCCTATGTATTACCTGAAATGGGTTTCCCAGACAACAAAGCCCTTTCTCAATTTCCCAGTTTAAGTAGTTCCACTCACCCTTGCCTTTATTTATTCTCTGTCACATCATTCTTTTTTATTTACATCCTACCTACTATATTAGTTTGCTAGTGCCACTAGGAAAGAATCTGTTCCAGACCTGTTTACTAGCTTCTGGTAGCTTGGTTCAAGATGACCCTGTGTCTCTTCACTTCATCTTCCCTCTGTATATGTCTGTGTCTGTCTAGGTTGTCCATTTTAATAAGGATATCAATCATGTTTTAGGGATTATTTAGCCTGATGAACTCAAGAACTTGATCATTTGCAAAGACTCTATTTCCAAATAAGGTCATATTCAACATTGTGTCAGCACCCACCATTATCTGAAATGATCTTACTCTAGAATATAAACTATTATAGCAGTTTACTAGTGTGTCCTCAAAGGTGTAGAATACTGACTGGCACATAGTGGGAACCTAAATATTTATCAATATTTATCAAATATATTTATCAATATTTTATAAATCAATGAACTAGGATATGTTGATTATTCACAATCCCATAAGCACTATATATAGCAACTATCATATACTTTCCAAATATCAGGGACAGGGCATTTACTATGTGCTAGGCATTGCTCTTTGCTTCACATGTATCAGCTCATTTCATTATTACACTACACCCTATAATATAAACTACTGTATAATATTCTTATTTTGTAAATTATAAAACATAGAAGAGAGCAGTTCTTTCTTTTCTCCCCCCCCCCCCCCGCCCGCCCCGGTGTTGGAGGTTGAACCCAGGGCCTCATGCAAGCTAGGCAAGCACTCTACCACTGAGCCACATCCCCAGTCCTGGAGCAGTTGAATAACTTGCTCAAAGTCACAGGTTTTGTATATAGCAAAGATAGGTTTTGAACCCAGGAAGTCTGGGCATCCAAACCCTCATTTGTAACCCTACCTCTCCAGAAGTCCAATAATTCTCTAAGCCTTTCTGAAATAGTGTTAGTGACAGCCATGCAAGAAGAAATCTAAGACTGAATCAGCCACATCAGGCCTAGGTGAAAATTCTTATGATTCCACTCATCTCCTCTAGAGGGGGTCTCATGCTGAAAGTTCCAAGAGGAAGAAAGATTGTAAAAAGTCTAGTTAGCAAGACCAGGAGAAAATTAACCTAGTTTCACATGTCATATCATTAGAAGGACAATATATATTTAAAATAATAGGAAAGACACATCTGGAAATGGGAATAACTTTGTAAGTCTCCAAGAAAAATAGACAGATTTGACTTTATAAAATTTTTAACCTTTTGCTACATCTGGATAATACCTTAGCTAAACCATTTATGAAAATTGCTAAATTTTTTTTAAGAAAAATATTAGGAATCCAGTATATGGGCTGGAAATGTAACTCAGTTGGTAGAGTGCTTGCCTAGCATGTGTGAAGTTCTAGATTCAACACCCACCCCCCCCACACACACACACATCCAAGAGATAAAGTGAAAAATGCAAACAGATGGTTCATAAAAGAGGAACTACAACAGGCAAACATCTGGCAAAATTTTCAGCCTTACCAATAACCAACAATGCTAACTAAAACAGAGAAGTGTATTTTTGTTTTGTTTTGTTTCCCAAAATATGATGCCAAATAATGTCAAAGCATCATGAAACAGACTCCCTCAAGCATTTCTGGAGGCAGAATATAATTATCTGTAATAACTTTTTGCCAGTGTTAACCAAATGACATAGAATAGCCACATTTTAAGTCATTATTACCAATTTTGAAGCTCTTTAATAAAGAAACATTCATCTCTTCATTGTGGCATTATCGTAATCACCAAAATTTGAAGCAAAAAAAATTTCAGCAATAAAGAAATACATTAAAGTGGCATATGTGAAGTAATATAATGCAGCCATGAGAATGTTAATGACGAAAACTAAAAGCAGGGTATAGCCTGAAGTGTAACTCAGTGGTAGAGTGTGTTTAGCATGTATAACATCCTGGATTCGATCCCCAACATCACAAAAACCAAAAGAACAACAAAGCCACAAATAAACATGCACACAATGACTATAATCAAAAGGAAAAATAACAAGTGGTAACAAAGATGTAGAAAAAAAGGAACCCTCATACACTGCTTGGTGGAGATACACGACGGTGCAGTCATTTTGGAAGATAGTCTGGCAGTTCTTCAAAAGGTTAAATGTAGAATTACCATACAACCCAGCAATTCCACTATAGATATATACCCAATAGAAATGAAAACATATTCCATATAAAAAATTTGTACACAAATGTTCACTGCAGCATTATTCATAATAGCCCCAAAGTGGAAACAACCCAAATATCAACTAAGGAGTGGATAAATAAAATATGGTCTGCCACACAATTAAACATTATTTGGACATAAAAAGGAATAAGTGCTGATAAATGGTACAACATGGATGAATTTTGAAAAAGTTATTCTAAATAAAACTAGTCACAAGACATTATTAATTGTAAGATTTTGTCTTTATGAAATGTCTACAAAAAAGACAAAATCTATAGAGACAGAAAGTAGAGCAGGAGTTGCCTAGAACTGAGTGATCTGGAACAAAATGGGGAGTAACTGCTAACATGTCTGAGGTCTTTTGAGAGGAAAATGAAAATGTTCTAAAACTGATGGTTACGATGGTTGCACAACTCCATGAATATACTAAAAACCTTTCAAGTCAGGTGCAATGGTGCAGGCCTGTAGTCCCAATGTCTTTGGAGACTGAGGCAAGAGAATCATAATTTCAAGGCCAGGCTCTGCAACTTAGTGAGACCCTGTCTCAAAAAAATAAAAAGGACTGGGGATGTAGCTCAGAGGTAAAGCACCCCTGGGTTCAATCCCCAGTACTGTAAAAACAAAAACAATAAACATTCAAGTATACACTCTGAATGGGTGAATTGTATATTATGTGAATTATATCTTAATAAAGCTATTTAAAGGAAGTTAAAGGGAAATTTATTTTTATTAACATAATTGTCACACAAAACAAGTGGAAAAGGACAGACAAAAAGACCGTATATCATATGATTCCATTACAAGGAAATGTTTGAAAAAGGCAAATTTATTTTTTAACTGTTTATTTAGTTGTAGATGAACACACAGTATCTTTATTTATTTTTATGTGGTGCTGAGGACTGAACTCAGTGCCTCCCTCCCACTTAGGAGGCAAGCACTTTACCTGAGCTACAGCCTCAGCCCCTGAAAAAGGCAAATTTATAGGGATAGAAAGTAAATTAGAGGTGGCCTCAGGCTGGAGTAAGAATGAGGATTACCTAAAATTTCCCAGAGAGTGTCAGGAAGTATTCTAAAATTGGATTTTAGTAATAGTAGCACAACTCAGTAAAGTTATTAGAGATCATTAAACTTTACAGTTAAAATGGGTGATTTTAATAAGTTCCTTTGGTTGAGACCCAGACTCATTCGCAAAGAAAGCCATATCCTTTCTCTCCTCTCCTTGCTCATCCTCTAGCCACACCAGTCTCCTCACTATTCCTCAATCAGACACCCTTTGTCCTTAGGGCCTTTGCTCTTGCTGTTCTCTTAGCCTAGAATGCTCTTCCTTCAGATATATACAGAATTTCTTCCTCATTGTATTTGAGTCTTCATTTAAATCTCTTTCTTCATGAGACTTTCCTTGAACACCTTCCTAAAATCATACGCCAGCCTCAACCTACACACATTCTTAAATCTCCTTTCCCTAGTTATTTTTCTCCTTAGTAATTTTCTTTTTTATTTTATTTTGAGACAGAGTCTTGCTAAGTTGCTTAGGGCCTGGCTAATTTGCAGAGGCTGGCCTTGAACTTGGAATCCTCCTTCTCAGCCTCCCCAGTTGCTGGGATTACAGGCATGAGTCACCACGCCTGGCTCTTAGTAATTTTAATTATATGACAACATACTATATTTGTAGTTCTTCTTTCCCAGTAGGACAAAGCTCTGAATGTATTGATAGTTTTCTGTTGTTAGTTGTTGTATATTCAATGCCTAGAACAGTTCTTAGCACATAGTAAGCCCTTAATAAATTTATTGAGTGAATAAACAATATTTCATAGACTTCTTTCCATATAAGTTTACTTCATTCTTGGGCTGGGGTTGTGGCTCAGTGGTAGAGCGCTCATCTAGCATGCGTGAGGCCCTGGGTTCGATCCTCAACACCACATAAAAATAAATAAATAAACAAAATAAAGGTATTGTGTCTAACCAAAAAATAAATATTAAAAAGAAAAAAGTTTACTTCATTCTTTTTAATGGCTACATAGTTTCTTCTCCTTCTTCTTCTTTTTTTGGACAGCATTTCCATTTATTTTATAATGTAAAATATAGAACTTTGAGAAAACAATAAGATTTATTAGAACCTAAAGAGTTTTCTTAGGAAAGCAATGCTTGCTGAAGGTATTGCCTTTGCTCCAGCCATGATAAGCATCTTTACTCTTGGCAATCCTTGTCAAAGCTCAGAGACAGTGTAACTCCAGATCTCTCCTACTCAGCTGTGAACCTTGGTCCTGGACTGAATGTGATTAGAGGTTGTAGAAATATTAAAAAATAAGAACAATATCCATGAAAGCCATGCTCAGAAGCCAGTCCTCTTTTCTTCAGGAAAACATTTTTACTATTCATTTGGCTTTTTTGGCTTGAGGTTCCAGTGTGGAGCTGAGCACTCCACTGCCCTTCCTCCACTCACAAATGTCTGCATAGTTGCATGTACGGCACTTCCAAGCCTCTTCCACATCAACCCCTTGAAGCTCTCGGTGGCCCATCCAGTAAGCCATATAATGCTGTACCTTGTCTCTTGTCTCCTTCTCTTCAAAGGCTTCAATCTCTGTACCTGATGCAGTGGCAGTCTCTTGATGGATATATTCAATCTTTAGAATATCAATAACTGGGAGGTCAGATAGTGTGAGAGACAAGAAGACCAGTTCCATGAGGTCACCCAAAGACTTCACAGAAAAGCCTCCCTGCCAGGCATGCAGCAGCACTGAAGGCCCCAGTGGCTTGTCTGGACACAATTTTGTGTGGTGGATTAGGATCTCAGGGGTTACTTTCCCTTGCACCATGCATCAAAGATAAATTTGTATAGCCTAACTTGAAAACAGTCTTTCTTATTTCTGAGCTTCTAGAGGGAGTATGGGGCGCTTACATGTCTTGAGTTCAGCCAGATCCAGTTCCCCTTTGGCTGTATAATGGCTGCATAGTTTCTACTGAATTAATAATTCCATAATTTGTTTGAACAATTCCTTATTACTGAAGGACATTCGGTAGTGAAATTTCTTGTATAATGAGTCAGCCCTTCAACTTAGGAGTCGACCAACCACTGACTTAAAATATTTTTTCAATTGCACCTGTACTGAACATATACAGAATTTTCCCTTATCACTATTCACTATCTAGTATAACAACTGTTTACATAGCACTTACTTGTATTAGTTATTGTAAGTATTCTAGAGATGATTTAACAAATACAGGGGGATGTGCATAGATTATAAGCAAATACTATGCCATGTTATATAAGGGACTTGAGCATCCATAGATTTTGGTATGTGAAGGGGATATTGGAATCAATTCCCTGCAACACTGAGGGACAATTATATATATTTGGGCACTCATCTATTCATTATAAAAAATTCCTAGAAAGAGATTTTGTGAGTCAAAGACTATGAACAAAATTTCAATAAATATTCCCAAATTGATCTCCAAAAAGATTACACTAATTTACACTCCTAGTCAATATTATTCAAGAGTTCCTCAATCTGTCATCCACACTAGATGTTATCAACTGGTTTAGTCTTTACCAATCTCATTAGAAATGTTAGCTCACCTATAATTTAATTTTCATCAATTTAGTTAAAAGTGAAATGAGATATATTTTTAATCAAACATTTGTATTTCTATGAGTTGCTTTTATTGGTATTTTAATTGATAGATCAGAGTTCTGGATATTAGGGAAAATCACCTTCTATCTTATAAGCTCCAACTATTTTTCACATTTTTCTTCCATAAATTTTGTTTACAATGCCTCAGATAGTTGGTCAACTCTTAATTTTCAAGGAGTGAAATAAATATTTTCCTTTTTGGATTCTGATTTCATACCATGCTTAAACAGACCTTTCCTATTCCAAGATTTTATATATATATTTTTTCCACTCATGCTTTCACTTGATGCCTTTAAACTTTTTCTTTCTTTCCTTTTTTCCTTCTGTTTTTTTTTTTTTTATAATTGTAAGTGATGCTGGGATTGAACTCAGGACCTCCTGCATGCTACAAAGCACAAACTCTATCACTGAGCTACACCCCCAACCCCAAATATTTATTCTTCATTAAAATTTGTAGTAAACTTGAAATTTATTTTGGTGTAAACAGTACAATAGAAGATTCAGATCCTGCCTGGATCCCAACTGGCCAGACTTGGCCACAGGCCCGCATAAGAAATAAGCTAACTATGTGAAAGGTTACATCAATTTCATGCAATTGCATTAATTAAAAGTTGCATTAATTTCATGCAATTCTATCAAACAGGAAGACATTGCTTATTTCCTGCATGGGCAAGCAATGGTTTCCAATCGGCCGGATCCAGGCATGTCCCGTCACTTGGCTACTAGTACAACTCCACTCATTTATTAAATAGTTCATTCCTCACTGATTCTAAATACCACTTTTATCACATAATTCTCCATATATTTGATCTAAATTTGAACTCATTGATCCATCTATTCCTGCACCAAGACAAAATATTTTAATTTTTCTGTTTTGTTTGAATGAACGTGGGAGTGACAAATCTTTAGAGAATAGAATGAGAAAACAGTAGACCCTCCTCATTCTCTTCAACCCAGGGTTTCCCTTCCCCTGCATCCTAGTTACACCTGCCTATGCCGGCTGCTCTTCCCGGCTCAGCCTCTGGAGGCCGCAGCCGAGAGGGTAACTCTGCGAACCAGGACCTTCCACGGTCCTGGCGTCACAACCGGTCTCTAGCGGAAGTCTTCTGCTGGCGGACCAGGAAGTAGCTGCAGACTGGGCGATGGGAGTTCAGGAGGCCTCGCTGCGGACGGGATCCGATGCTACTGTGCCCCCGCGGTAGAGCAGACCTGGGCGGCAGGCTCCGGGTCCCGAGGTGAAGAGCTGTGGGCATGACCTGGGACCTTAGAGAGGAGCCTGAGAACCCTTACGGCCTCTTTCCTGATCCTGGCCTCTAAATTGCCTTTGCCAGGCTGCCCCAGAAGCAGGTCCATTTGATATACCGCTCCTCAGAGAACGGCGCGGACCAGGATTTTACCCCCTCATCACCGTCACCAAGGCTGAGGGTAGCCCCGGGCTGGAGGTTCAAGGGCGCCGATTCTGCCTTAACAACAATCTCCTCTCCACCGCCGCAGGGATGGAGGGATCTAAGACGTCTAGCAGCACCATGCAGGTGAGCTTCGTGTGCCAGCGCTGCAGCCAGCCTCTGAAACTGGACACGAGCTTCAAGATCCTGGACCGTGTTACCATCCAAGAGCTCACAGGTCAGCAAGACCGTGGAAAGAGGGTGGTCAAGAACGTGAAAAGTGGGCAACTTTGGAGACATAGGTCTTGTGGTGACAATCTGTAGACTGCCTTAGTCTCGCCACGTGAATCTAGGAAAGTCACATCATCTCTCATCTCTCTGGCTCCCTGTTTTCTCATCGGGAACATAAAAGAGTTCTGACGTTGTGTGCTTTCTGAAACAAAACAAAGGTCCTTATTTTTCTGCTCCTGCTGTCTCAGAGTAAAGGAATATGTATATATAATAATAAATGGCATTTGTTGAGTACTTACTCTACATCTAGTGCATTACATGTATTGCTTCACTTATTCCCTTCTGCAACCCTGTGGAGAAGTACCATCATTGCATCATTTTACAGGTGAAGAACTGAGGCTTAGAGAGGTTAAAGTGACTTCCCCGAAGTCCAACACCTGGTAAGTGGATAAATAGAGACTCAAAGTCCCAAAAAGCGAGATGAAGTTAGAGGAGACTTAATAGGCAGTTTAAGCTCATGGGCCCGGAGTCACACTGCTTGTGTTTCAATCCTGGCTGTCATGCACTGAAAGACTCTGTTGCAGGTTTTTTTCCACTAGTACTGGAGATTGAACCCAGAGGCACTTTACCACTGAGCTACATCTCCAGCCCTTTTTCTTTTAAGAGGGTCTCAGTAAATTATCTAGGCTGGCTTGTAACTTGCAGTCCTCAACTTCCCCAATTTGGGATTACAGGCATGTGCCACTGTGCCTGACTTTGCAAGTTATTTTACCTCTCTAAACCTTGGGCTTTTTTTTATCTTTAAAATGTAAAACAGCCTCATAAGTTAGTTGTAAAGATCATACATGACAAAGCACATAAGTACTTAGGAATATGCAAAGCAAGTAGTACTCAATAAATGTTAGATATTATTATTACCTCATTTCTCTATTTTGCCAAGTTTTCCTGACTGGGCTCAAACTTGTGATCTTCCTCCCTCAGCCTAGGAGGAGCTGAGGAGCTGAGTCTCAGTAACTACAGGCTTGAGACACTGGATCCTGATCTATACCTCCTCTCACCTCCCATCTGTCTCTTAATATGTTTTTAACACTTTTTAAAAGTTTAATTGTGTGTTGAAATGTACAAATCTTAGCTCTGTGTGTTTGTAAGAGTATGTTGGGTACTAAGGATTCTACTGAAAACCTCTAGCATGCTAGGCAAGCATATTACCACTGAATTTCACCCTCAGCCCTCCAACTTTTTAAAATTTGGTACTAGAGATTAAATCCAGAGGCACTTGACCACTAAGCTACATTCCCAGTCCTTTTTATTTTTTATTTTGAGACAGATTCTTACTAAGTTGTTGAGAGTCTCACTAGGTTTCCAAGCTGGCCTTGAATTTGTAATCCATCTGCCTCAGCCTCACAAATCACTGGTATTATAGGCGAGTACCATCATACCCGGCTTCCTAGCCCTTTTAATATTTTATTTTGAGACAAGGTCTCATTAAATTACGCAGACTAGCCTCAGTCTTCCTATCCTCCCTCCTCCCAAGTAGCTGGATTTATAAACATGGACCACCAAGCCTGGTTGTTTTATTTTGGTGTTTTTTATTGTTGTTGGTTTTTTTTTTTTGTGTGTGTGTGTGTATGTGTGTGAGTGTGTGTGTGTGTGTTGCTGGGAATTGAATCCAGGGCCTTGTTCATGCAAGGCAAGCACTATACGAACTGAACTATATCCCCAGCCCTATTGTTTTTTTGATTATGGGGATCAAACCCAGATCTAATGCATTGTATGTTTTACCACTGAGCTACACCTCCAGCATCTACATTTTTATTTATTTATTTATTAGTTATAGATGAACATAATACCTTTATTTTATTTATTTATTTTTACATGGTGCTAAGGATCGAACCCAGTGCTAGGCAAGCCTCACATGTGCTAGACAAGCGCTCTACCACTGAGCTACAGCCCTTTACCTACATTTTTTTTTCAAAACATAGTGTCATTTTTTTAAATACCTTTATTTTGTTTGTTTGTTTATTTATTTTATTTATTTTTATGTGGTGTTCAGTATTGAACCCAGTGCCTCATGTGTGCTAGGCAAAAGCACTCTACCACTGAGCCATAACCCCAGCCCCCTTTACTTACATTTTTAATTGATATATTTATGTGGTGCCATGTGTTGTTTCAGTGTGTGTGTGTGTGTGTGTGTGTGTATAGTGTAATGTTCAAATCAGGAAAAGCGTGTCTGTCTTCATCAATGTTTATCATTTTTTTAAACATTTATTTTTTATTTTAAGGGTGTTTTTTCTTTTTATTTGCAGGAGGAGTTGAAACAAATTTTAAGGGTTTTTTAAACATTTATTTTTTAGTTGTAGGTGGACACAGTACCTTTATTTTATTTTTGTGTAGTGCTGAGGATTGAACCCAGTGCCTCACACATGCTAGGCAAGTCCTCTACCTCCGAGCCACAACCCCAGTCCAATATTTATCATTTTTTGTGGCAAAAATATTCAAAATTGTTTCTTCTAACTTTTTTGAGATATAAAGTACATTATTGTTATCTACCATCACTGCACTGTGTGATAGAACCCCAGAACTTATTTCTCCTATCTAACTGTAACTTAGTTCCTATTGGCTAACCCTTCCTCATCTCTCCAGCTACCTCCCCTCTACTCTTCCCCAGTCTCTAGTAACCACCATTCTTCTCTCAACTTCTATGGAATCAAATTTTTTAGATACCACATATAAGTGAAAACATGCAGTATTTGTCTTTCTGTGTCTGGTTATTTCATTTAACATAATGTCCTCCAGTTACCTTCATGTTGTCACAAATAATAGGATTTCATTCTTTTTTTATGACTTAATAGGATTCTGTTGTGTGTATATTAGCTGTACATTTTTTACAAATGGATACACTTATGTAATTCTGATCATTACGATGTGGAAAGATTTTATCTTCTCAGAAAGTTCCCACATGTTCCTTTGTTCCTTCCCGGTTATTCTAGGGGAAAGGGAATATTACCTTTTTTTTTTTTTTCCATTACTGGGGATTGAACCCAGGGACGCTCTACCCCTTCTACCACTGAGCCACATCCCAGCTCTTTTTATTTTTTATTTTGAGACAGGATCTCACTGAGTTGCTGAGGACCTTGATAATTTGCTGAGGCTGGCCTCAAACTTACAGTTCTCTTGCCTCAACCTCCCAAGTTACTGGGATTATAGGTGTGTGTCACTGCAGGCAGCAAGGATGTTAACTTTTATGATAGAAAATTTCAAATTGCTATGTATCCATCACCTAGTTTCAACAATTGTCAACACATATTTAATCATGTTTCATCTACAGCCCCATCCATTCCTCCCCACCTTGAATTATCTTGAAGCATATTCCTAACATACAAAAGTTATACATATTTCTGTAAGTATTTTTGAAAAATAAGGACTCTTTTTAAAAAATAATCATGATACCCATTACCCTTTAAAATTTTAACATTTCTTTGATCTGATTTAATGAGGAGATGGGGAAAGACATTCTTCTGTGTGTAAATAGTAACTTTAAGAAAAAAATTAAGGGTGGGGGTAATGATGAGGATATTTTAGATTCTTTGCCCATACTTCCCTAATCCCTCCAGCTTTGATAAGACGTTTCTGACTCAGAATTTTCCTTGTTCTTAGCTCCATTACTTGCCACAGCCCAGGCAAAACCAGGAGACACCCAGGAGGAAGAGGCTAACTCAGGAGAGGTAACAGATGTGCCTTCTCCCCTGTCTTCCTCATACAATAAATATGCTTAGTGGGAGATTTGATATGAAAGTACAGGCTGGATTCCTGCAGGGTACTTGTGCTATAAGAGCTCCCAGACTTTGAGGGTTAACGAAGAGTCTGGTTAACAAGAGATGATATACATGATTAGGCCACTGCAGATCATTGAAGGTATCAAAGTACTCCTAAGGTCATAGGGTTACTGAATAAGGCATCCATTAAAAAGTAGGATTAAAAGTTACTAAGGTGATATATAGGTCATTCCAGGGCATTCCTGGTTTGCGTCTGTTGTTCTAGTTAGTTTTTCACATCTACTTCTCCCATTCATAAAGGTACCTTGGTTTAGACAGTGAATTATATGATTACCCTAGACAGAAAGGATTATCAGTGTTAGAGAATATTTAATTTTTAAACTCTGACAGTGCTGGTGATAATTTGCATTGCCAAAGGCAGATGTTATGAGATTTTTTTTTTTTTTTTTAAGTACAAGTCATTTATTTGGAGGCAGATCCCAGGAAACTCTGGTAGGAAGCAAGGATGTGAAATGGGAAGTAAAAGAAACCAAGGAAGGGGATATGGTCAAGCCAGTAACACCTGTGGGTACTTTGAATTCCATCCTGTGAGATGGTGTTAAACACATATCTGAGACTTATCCTGCCTGAGTAACAAGAGGGCTGTAGTGTCCACCCACTGTTACCAGTGTGTGAGGGCAGGCTGACCTCAGGTGGGATGAAGGATTTTAATTCTGGCTAAGACCTTTTGCAGACAGTGCAGGGGCAGGAAGGGGACAGATAAAGCTTTCAGCAAAGAGGCACATGGGACTGGCAGTTGAAGTTAGCAGATGTCATATAAGATTTTGATCACATAAGTGGTATGAATATATAAATTATCCACTTTGTCTTTGCTGAGAAATTTCATTGCAGTCAGATCTGGCTTTTTCCTTGTACCATGATTTAGGGCATTTTCTCCCCTACCCCTGATTGATAAGTGTTGAGAAAATGCAAAATTAACCATAAATAAAGTATAGCATAGCTAGAAAATGCTGTCCCCCCCACACACACAAAAGCTGTCAAATGGACATGGGGCTTGTTTTCCTTTCATAGTTCATAAATATAAGGATTAGATAGATAGTAGCCATTTCTTAAGTTTTGTGGTTTTTCTTAAGTCTTGTGGTTATCAATCAAGGGTGAAACCAAGTAGTTCAGAGGCTATTTGGGAAATAGACTCCATCTCTAAGTTTCCAGAACTCTAATGCCCACCTGTTTCTTTCCCAGGAGCCATTTATTGAAACTCGCCAGGATGGTGTCTCTCGCAGATTCATCCCCCCTGCCAGGTGCCTACTACTCCTTGGCCCCTCGTTCCTTGCTAGTCAAATTTTAATTAAAGGCAGAAATTGAGACCTGGGGCTAGGTGATGTAGACAAATCATCACCCAGCCTGTTGGGTCTTCTAGAAAAAAATGTACTCCCTTATTCCTGGCCTAGTATTAAGTTTTTCATGAAGCCATTCACACAGTGGGAAGGGATAGTAGCTTAAATGTGAAGAATTGAGAAATATTGAAGGAGTGATTGGGCTCTTGAGAAGTTTGAAAATAGCAAATGTGGTCAGATATTCAGATCCTTAGTTCTCATTAATACAGCAAGTTAAAGGTTGATGACAATGAGTGTAATATTAAAAAAAAATAGTCATTCTTAATTCTCCTTCCATTTTTACTATAGACACATGTCAGTTTGTTGTTGGGTTTTTGGGGTTTGTTTTTTTTTTTTTTTTTGGTTTTGATATTGGGGATTTAACCCAAGGACACTTTACCACTGAGCTGCATCCCCAGCTCTTTTATTTTTATTTATTTATTTATTTGTTTGTTTGTTTATTTATTTATTTATTGAGACAGGGTCTCACTAAGTTGCTTAGGGCCTTGCTAAGTTGCTGAGGCTGGCCTCAAACTTGTGATCCTCCTGCCTCAGCCTCCTGAGTCACTGGGATTACAGGCGTGCACCACCATGCCTGGCCATATATCAGTTTTTGGTGCTCCCTCTCCTTCCTTAGTCCATCCAGGCCAACCTTTTGCTGTGGAAGACCAATATGACCTTATATTGGGAGAGAGGTGCCCTTGGGAGGTGAGGCTAGGAATGGATGTGTGCCTTGAAGCCCCTCACCTGGTGCTTGAGAGTCTCTGCCACTGGCAGCACAGTAGGTGGAGGAGACCTCTCTGCTCCCTCATGTGGCCCATGGGCGGGGGGCTGTCTGCAGGATGATGTCTACAGAAAGTGCTAACAGCTTCACTCTGATCGGGGAGGCATCTGATGGCGGCACTATGGAGAATCTCAGCCGAAGACTAAAGGCAAGTCGGCCTCATTCCAATGTCAAGCAGTTGAACCAATTGGTAGAGGGTGTGGCTGGGCAGGTATTATAGAGGAGACCCTACCCCACCTCTCCAACACTTCTAGGTCACTGGGGACCTTTTTGACATCATGTCGGGCCAGACAGATGTGGATCACCCACTGTGTGAAGAATGCACAGATACTCTTTTAGACCAGCTGGATACTCAGCTCAATGTTACTGAAAATGAGTGTCAGAACTACAAGTGAGTGTCTCCAGAGCTAGGGCCCGGCAACTAAGACCTGGGTCTGGAAGGCTATTTATCCCTTAGCCAAGACCTCTGCTGCACTTGGAACACACAGAACAACAGGTTCCTTTGGTAAGTATATTCTGCCTGCATCCTCGGCAGATGCTGTCTGGAAATCCTAGAACAAATGAATGAGGATGACAGTGAACAACTACAGAGAGAGCTGAAGGAGCTGGCACTAGAGGAGGAAAGACTGATCCAGGAGTTGGAAGATGTGGAAAAGAACCGCAAGGTAGTGGCAGAAAATCTGGAGAAGGTCCAGGCTGAGGCTGAGAGACTGGATCAGGAGGAAGCTCAGTGAGTGCTCACCCTCTTCTGTCTTCCTGCCCTCCAGGCACCAGGAGAGGGAAGGGTTCCCAGCTGAATGTGTCTGATTAGTTTTGTAAACTGTAGTTGGCTGTCATTTGGCAGCATGTCTGCTCCAGATCCTGCATGTTGTTTCCAGGCCCTGTTTCTAGAGGATTGTTTGGAAGGTTGTATATGAAGAGTCAGCATGATCAAGTGAAAAGGTGTTGGTTAGAGGGTGCCAGCACCAGAACACTGGTTTTGGTTCTGTCCTGGAGAGAATGGGCCTATTTGGATAATATACTTTGCAGCCATCATCTGGAAAGATGAGCCTGTTAGCCTACATTTGGTTCCTCCCAGAGCAAAAGTTTCATGGGTGTTGTTTTTTGTGGTACTGGGGCTTGAACCCAGGGGTGCTCTACCATTGAGCTACACCCCCAGCCCTTTAAATTCTGTTTTGAGGAAGGATCTTGCTATGTTGCTGAGATTGGCTTTCAACTTGATCTCCTGTCTAAGCCTCCAAGTAGCTAGGATTACAGGCATGTGCCACCATGCCTGGCTCATGGATGTTCTTGACCTGAGAGAACCCTCTGTTGAGTGGAGGACATAACAGTGTCTGCACTAAATTTGGGGAAATGAAGGAAAGAGAAAAAAGGTCAATTTTTCACAGTGATATAAAAGTTGCACTGGAAATGGTGTATACTAACTACTTAAAGGATAATAAGTGTAGAAGTGAAGTTATAGGGGCCAATTATTGCCAATTCATGAGAGAAGCCCGTCTTAATGCATTCACCTCACTTTTGAAAAAGATTGGAAATATCAGAGTTTTTTGGTCTAGTTCAGAAGAGTCTTTTTTCCTCCACCTTTACACATATGGGCCAGCTGGAATTTGAGACATTTTTTTCCTCCTAGGTAAAGGCATGTATGTTCCTCTGAGAGGGATCTATGCCAAATATAGAAAATGCTGTAACTAAATGTAACTGTAATCATTAGAATAAGTTGTTCAGAGGTGTGATTGGAGAGAAATCAGTCCCCAAACTAACAGTCTTCAATGGCCCCCTTTGCTCTTACAGGTATCAGAGAGAATATAGTGAATTTAAACGACAACAGCTAGAGCTGGATGATGAGCTGAAGAGTGTAGAAAATCAGATGCGGTATGCCCAGATGCAGCTGGACAAGCTGAAGAAAACCAACGTCTTTAATGCAACCTTCCATATCTGGTAATGAGGCTGGAGACATGTCTGGGCAGCACTGCCAACGTGGACCTTAGCTGTTGACTACTAAGTCATGGTGTCTGTCTCCCCTAAAAGAGAGACTGTAGATCATTTTCACCCCATCTAAGTTTCTGTCATTCCTTGTGATGGGATAGGCACAATCAAGGGCTTAGAATTCTAGAGCTTGGTGATATCCTCTCATCCAAGGAAAGGGAAGGATCTGAGTCTTCCAGCCACCAAGTGAGAACCTGGTCAGCTTCCTGGTAATTTCTTACCCCAAGGTCTTTCATGTATTCATTTCATGTTTTATCCACTTAGCTAGTAACTGTTGGCGTGCCTACCTTTTGTAGGGGCTGTACCAGAAAGGCCACAGCAGACAATATGCAGTCTACCTTCAGGTTACTTATAATCTGGTGGAAGGGATGGATAAATAGTAGGCAAGGATAGTACAGTATAAGAAAGGTGCTGTGGGAACTTTACCCAATTCAGGGAGGCAGCATGAAAATTCCCCCTAGAGGTTGATGGTTTAGCTGAGAGGTGAAGAAGATGTCTGCAGAGGGGGAGTTGTTCCTGGCAGAGAGAACATCAGGTGCAAAAAAAATAGGAATGAGGGCATGGTAAATTCAGAGAAATGAAAGAAGCTTATTGTGACTGAAGATTGAATGTAAAGGGGTGAGTGATTGGATATGAAATTAGAGAGTTACCATTTCCTAAAGGATCTTGTAGACCTCATTAAGGGGTTTGCACTTGATCCAAAAGACAGAAGGAATAATTGAAGCATTTTAGATGAGGAACTGACATCATTGAATTTTTATTTGTAAGGAGAGTCTTACCTACTACGTGAGAAATGACTTGGGAGAAGTAGGTTAAGGAAATTTGTCAGTAGGAATCTAGACAGGAAAACAGTGGTTGGAGAGAAGAAGACATAAGAGCAGTTGAGTTGGAGATAAGTGGACAGATTTAAGAGATTGAGGAGTTAAAATCAACAGAACTTGATGGGTTTTGCTGGGAGGGAGCTGAGAGAGAGCATTCAGTGGTGACACCCAGGTTTTTGCTTTGGCATCTGTGAAGCTAAGAGAAAGTTGATGACTCAAGTTTTGGGCATGTATTTAAAAGGCCAAGTAGAGGTTGGATACATGAATCTAAAGATAGGGAGAGAAATTTATGCTGATTTGGGAGTGAGAGTGGGAAATATCAGAAGTTTTATTAATCCCTGTATTTTCCTTCTACCTTTCTGCCTTCCTCTACAGGCACAGTGGACAATTTGGCACAATTAATAACTTCAGACTGGGTCGTCTGCCCAGTGTTCCTGTGGAATGGAATGAGATTAATGCTGCTTGGGGTCAGACAGTGTTGCTGCTTCACGCCCTGGCCAATAAGATGGGTCTGAAATTTCAGAGGTAAGAAACAGTCCTTCCTTGGGGTGTGGTGTATCTTTGACATAATCTGTATCTCCCACCTGCTACTTCTCTCTACTGTGGCAGGAGCCCTTGCTGCCAGCAGACTGAGAATTTTCTGTAGGTGGAGGCTCTGTCTCCATGAGGTTCTTCCTTTATCACAGGGCTCGTTCCACTGATAGAGCAGTCATTAAGCTATATGATGGGAGTAGTGGTCCCCAACTTGTAGTCTCCAGAACCTTAGTGTCCCTCAAGACACTAAGTTTCAGGGGTTTTTGTTGTTTTACGGTACTGGGGATTGAACCCAGGGTCTCATTCATGCTTGGCAAGTGCTCTATCACTGAGTTACAGCTCCAGCACTTTTTATTTTTAAAAATATTTTTTAGTTACAGATGGACACAGTACCTTTGTTTTATTTATTCATTTTTATGTGGATTAAACCTAGTGTCTCACACATGCCAGGCAGGTGCTCCATCACTGAGCCACAACCCCAGCCCCCCTTTTTATTTTATTTTATTTTTAAAATTTATTTTTTTTTTTATATTTATTTTTTAGGTGTAGATGGACACACACAATGCCTTTATTTTTATGTGGTGCTGAGGATCGAACCCGGATCCCGCCCATGCTAGGCGAGTGCTCTACCGCTGAGCCACAATCCCAGCCCCTTTATTTTTTAATTTGAAGCAGAATCTCACTAACTTGCAATCATCCTGCCTAATCCTCCTGAGTAGCTTGGGTTACAAGCATGTGCCACTGAAACTAGCTCAGTTTTTTCTAAATTCTAAACTAAAACATATATTAATTTTTTCAGTAAACAAAATCTTTTAAACATGGATCTATGGGCAGCTTGGAGAGAGGGTTGGGAATAATAAAAGAGTCCTTGGGTAGGATGCAGATCAAAAATCTACAATTTCTCATTACTCTTTAGGAGTCCTGTATCCATCTCTGTCTGCATCTTGATTTTAGGTATCGACTTGTTCCCTATGGAAATCATTCATATCTGGAGTCTCTGACAGACAAATCTAAGGTACTATGGGAGGCCCCTTTTTCACTGGAATAGAGTTCCTGTTCCTCCTAACTAAGTGGTTTAGTTTGATATTGGTATTATTCAGTTTCTTTCTTAAAATGAGATAATCAAAGAGTCAATGTCTTGTTCAGGCTTAGCTCTTTGGGGGCTTATAGAGAAAAATTAGGTTTTTAGAACTTGTTGAGAAGGAATTTGGGCAGATCAGAGGAGAATGTATGTACTAGGATGGAGAAGGAGTCACTGTGAGGTAAAGTACATTTCCACTGATGGGAAAGTAGTTCTAGGTGCCTTGTTAATTGTATTTATTCAAGGTTATGGAAGATACAGCCCAGCCCCGAACTTGTTGCCAGTGGATACAGACAGAATATGACTTGAAAGATTGATAGGACTTAGAACAATCTCTGGTGGCCTTTCTTGGCTTCCATCCAGTTTTCTTTTCTTGGACAGGAGCTGCCATTATATTGTTCTGGGGGTTTGCGGTTTTTCTGGGACAACAAGTTTGACCATGCAATGGTGGCTTTCCTGGACTGTGTGCAGCAATTCAAAGAAGAGGTGGAGAAAGGTGAAACACGATTTTGTCTTCCTTACAGGTCAGTATCCCCCAGTACCGAATGAGCTTGTAGTAGGACCCAGCAGAACAGAATTGAGGGACAGTCAGAACAGAGGGGAAAACACACAGATGGGGGAAAGCAAAACATGGTGTGGAAGCACGTGATACTGATGGGCAAGACGGATCCAATACTGCAAGCAAGATAGTGTGACACCTGGTCTTATAGTAATATAATGTTGTTTTTGGTGGTTTTTGGAGATTTTCTTGGCACAAATCTCAAGCCTGATTTCAGGAAGCTTTTTCCTTGAAAACTTTGAAAATATACAGGAACGCTTTGGGTCAGATTTGGAGGAGCCTTGTAATAGGTGGAAACCCTAGTTCAAGAGAGGAAGCTTACGCCACTCCTATCACCCTGAAATAAAGCATTTTTTCTTTTGCTTCCTTCACCCTTTATGAGTTCAGGGATTGCCTAGGAAAACAGTGAAGAGTACTGTAACCCTCACTTACCCCTGCTTCTGGCTTCTCATGTGTTTGGGTGTGTGTCCTGTCCCTATACTCCACAATGACAATGAGGCTCTTGTGACAGCCTTCTTGATTTTTGGCTTTCAAGCAAATCCAAAATACACTACCATTTCTCGCCAAGAGTTCTTTATTAGATAAGATGACGTGAATGGTCCCATGATCAAATCCCTGTCCATTTGCTTGAACTGACTTAACTCAGATCTCAGTTACTAATGAGTTCTGCTGTGTCCATCTGCAGGATGGATGTGGAAAAAGGCAAGATTGAAGACACAGGAGGCAGTGGCGGCTCCTATTCCATCAAAACCCAGTTTAACTCTGAGGAACAGTGGACAAAAGCTCTCAAGTTCATGTTGACGAATCTTAAGTGGGGTCTTGCTTGGGTATCCTCACAGTTTTATAATAAATGACTTTCTTGTTTTCTTAGGATACTTGTCTTAAAGGCTTTAAATTTTGTTTTTGCAAAAAAAAAAAAAAGTTTTAAATTTGGAAAATATTAAACAGCACATGTTTACAATACCAAAAGAGATAAAAGCCACTTTATTTTAAAATATCATATGACAGATAATTTCCAGAGCTACAACATGCCATGTATAGTTACCAGCCCTTGTCACAATTTTGCTCCTAATCCCATGCCTTCTCTTCCCTTTATCCCCTGAAAAAAACAACTAATTTAAGTTTGCTTTTTTTTTTTTTTTTTTTTTTTTGAGTTGAACTGAGACTGATGTGTTTTCACTGGATTTTATCTCTCTCAACTTCCTGCACTTAAAATATGAAATACAAGCTTTTGTCTCCACTGAGAGGATGAGATGTTTGAAATACACAGTTGGATAACGTGGGAAAATGACATCTAAGCTTTGCCTGGTCACCATGTGATGTGATCAGAAGCTTGAAATTTAACACTTCTCACTCAGTTCAAGTACTGAATGCCGATTTTGCTCTGTGTTAAGAATAACGTTATGAAATGGTGTTTGATACTGTTTGAGACATTATGGAGAAATTTATTTGTAATAAAATTTTGCTATAGTCTAATAACTGTCCAGAGGTGTACTGTTGAGTTTTTCTTTAACTAAAATAGAGTACTTTGTATTCTGGGAGAATTGAATTCAAGTGCAGGTATATGGAAATTCTTTTGAAACATGTTTAGAGATGGTATGGTTTTAGAAAAAAAAAAAGTAGTGAAAATAGCTATAGAGAAAGCCCTGTTTGTGTAGACCTTGATAACAGAGAGAGACATTAAACTAAGTAGAAATAAATAAACACTGTCTCCTTGATATTTAGTCAAGGTCACCCAGATAGTCTGTTTTGAGACTCCAGTTATGCTAATCTCTATATCTTATTGTCCCAATTAATGAAATTAAGTCAAAAGCTATGAATATACTCTTAAATAAAAATGAACCAACTTCACTAATCTATATCCTCCAAGCTCTTTGACACTTTTAGTTTTATATGACAAAAAGGACATTCTTATCCACCCTGACTCTCTGATGTAAGAAAATGTGCATGAATTTGGAATAACAGCCAGGTGTGGTGGCACTCACCATAATCCAGCTACTTGGAAGACTGAAGCAGGAAGATTGCCAAATTTGAGACCAACCTGGGCAATTTAGCAAGACCCTGTTTCAAAATGGAAAATAAAAAGTATTGGGAATATAGCTCAATAGTGGAGCATTTGCCTAGCATACAGAAGGTCCTGCATTCAATCCCTATTATGCAAAAAAAAAAAAAAAAAAGGAATACAAAATACAGTTCAAAAGAGACTTGGAACTTTTGTACACTGAGTATGAAAGTAAACAAAGGGAGGGGTGAGTACAGTGATGGAAGGCTGTTTATATTTGGTGGATTCAGCCTGCATCATGTGTTAGAGGAAGCAGCAGCCTTCAGAGCTCTGGCTGCCAGGTGGGGAGGAACAGGCTGCTGTCGCCCTGGAGTGTTGGCTCCCACGCTGTGAGTCAGGATTGCATAAGAGAACTCAGCAATGCTCTCCGAGGCAATACCAGTGATGCTCTGCAAATGTTCCACAACCTTCACAAATAGAGACAGATTTTGTATTACTAAATAATCTCAATGTGTTTTGTGCACATGTGCGTGTGCATGTGCATACAAACACACACACACACTGCTTGGGATGTTCTCTTAAGCCAAATATAAACTTTTTCATTTCTCTGAGCTTATGGGGAAGAGTCCAGATTCCAGTGTTTGCCAGTGGCCAGATTACATTAGGATACCTTTGTCCTGCTATTGTTGGCATGGAAATTTTCTGGTGGACATATCCCTCTACTGGAGATAAGTTTTGAGAATATAAGGGGATATTTAGGCTTTGACATTTCTTTTGGGGGAGGATATACTTATTAGACTTTAAACATAATAGTGGGTCAGAATTTTAAAGGGAAATGAACATGCTAAATTTGAGCATCTATTTCCAATTTCATAAGGGGAAAACTAGAGAAAATATTTCAATCCTGCCTTAGTTTTTCCCCTCCCAAATCCTGTTCAATCACCCCAGTTCTGGGTCTTGGCACCTATCTTTCGTAGGTTGTCTTCTGTTTAACTGATGGAGAAATGCTTTCTATTAAATTAATTCTGACCATGCTGGTCCTGCTCAGTGATGCATACCTGGCTCCAACACTCATGGTTTTGGATGAAAGCACTTGCTGCAATGATTCCTACTGCCAACAGCATGAAGTCTTCCTTTACTGAAATAAACTTTTCCCTGAGTGATTAAAATCATATTAATTTTGGAGCTAGAAAGAAATTTCCAAATCCTTGATCTTCCAACTTAAACTATAAATTGCTTATATTGATCATCTTGGATGTTTTGAGACATGGAAGGAAATGGTCAAGTAATAGCTAATTGACCTGCTCCCCTATCCTCCCCCAACTCAATTGGCATTAAAACATGCCCTCATGTCTTTGAGTGATAAGGCTTTTTATTGTTCCATCTGTCTCCCTAACAAATGTATCTGTAAGGCCTTTGAGCAGCCCAAATTTACAGTAATCAAAAACTTTTGTTCAAGTTGTAACCGTATGACTGTTTCCCCCCCAAGTAACTATAAAAACAGTCTACTAACCTAAAATTATAAGCAGCTATAAAGAAAAACCTAAGAAAGTAAGTTAATTACTTGAAGTAATTTAAATCCAGAAGTAAAAGCTTTTAGAGTTTTCCTGATTGGGTTCAGTCATCTGCATCCAAGCAACATTTAAAAAGTTAATAAGAACCAGTAACTTGTGTAGGTTTTTAGTGGTCTAGATGCCTTACTAGGGTAATTCCATTCTCCACAATCTTGTGATCTATCCCCCTTTCCCTGTTCCTGGAAGGAGCCAACCCTAGAGGAGTTGCTTACCCTTGGAGTTGACTGGGCGTAGAGTTCTCAATTGAAGCCCTCAGCAAACTTTCATATATGGGTTCATGTAGAAGATAGACCAGGTCAAGCAGGGTCAGGCAGGTTGCATGCAGCTGTGTCGCTGGGACCAAACAACCATTGTATCCTAGATGGAGTGTGAGCAGAGTAGGAAGCATTAAGTGGTTGTTCTCTAATTGTACTGACCATTGTCTTATGACATAAAGCTGTTTAGCTACTAATGTGCTTCCTGGTTCCTACATTCTATAAGCAAGTCAGTTGTAAAGGACAAAGGGACAGGTAGAGAACCTCCATCTATAGTATACATACAATTACAGTATATTTGTTCCTATCTTATGTCTCCATAAAATCAACCCTTAGATCCTGCAATAAGAAAGTACCTAGCGAGTCCAAACAGAAACCAGTTTCTGAGACTTCTGGCTCCTTCCCCTATCAGGTGCTGGAGGGAACACCTTTTTCAGTCATTTAGAGACAATATCAGCTTCCTACTGCTCCTCATTGGCAAGTTCTGCCTGCTGTTCCCACACCCCAGGCACGTATTTTTATTACCTTCTATGGAAATCTCCAACCCACATTCCTTGACACAACAAAGTACCTAAAACCTCGAGGAGCATTTCTACATATGCCAGGGGAGTGGGTAGATTGATTTGAAAGTTCAGGGACTTCAAAACATCAAGCTCTGACTCCAGCAGTTCTTCTTTAGTGTATAGATACCCCAGAGCCTGGAGGAAATTCAAGACTGTAATGTTGCTGATTATCTGAGCAAAGAAGAACAAAACAGGGAGGGAGAGAAGGATGTCAGGATATAGGTCATCTTATCTTGGCAGACTGTACTAAGTTCTTCACAGCCCAACCCATGCCTTCATTACTAGTCTCCCCTCTTGGTAATTCTCTCTTAAACTCTATGCTTATTGCACAGAATGTTTGCTGTTCCCAAATCTACCAAACTGCTTCCTGGACCTAGATCTCACTTTCTTCCCTCCCCTTCTTCTCTCACTGCCCTCCCTAACCCTCTTTTCTTGGGATTCACTCTTCTGCCACCCACCCCTACTTCAAGAAATCATATTCTCTAAATACACTTCCTTAACTCTCCAAGGCCAATGAGGTAGTCTCACCCTCTATTGTTTATATTAATCATAGCACCTTTTTACCCTGTTTGCATATTTGTCTTTTCTTATTAGATAATAAATTCCTTGAGAACACAGATAATATATTTACTGTTGTGGCCATGGTACCTAGTGCAACATCTGGCCATAGAAGAAACTCAATAAATTTAATGTCATTTTGCTGCACAGGCACTGGGTAGTCATGTGGTAACATTTTATCCCGTTTAAATGTAATACTTTTCCTTAAATGGTGATAGGTATGTTGGCAAATCAGGCATCTTATGCAAACTGTCCTTGAATCCAAGGAGAGGAAAGGTGACCTGTATGAATGATGGCATCTGTCCAGTAATTATACTTTGGGAACAGAACCTCAGGTTATTTAATAACTACTTCGGTGTGAGTGTGTGTGTGTGTGTGTGTGTGTGTGTGTGTGTGTGTGTTTAGGAGGTATGCTTAGGAAACATAATTAACACTCTGGAATTTCCACATGAGCAGTACCACCTGGCCTAGGAGTAGGTTTCTGAGCCACTTTCAATGAACTGGTTTCTTTCTAACACTCAGGTGCCCACAAGCTACCCCAGCTCCTTACTTTGTAGTGGAAGGAAAGTTTGCTGGCCAGCTGAACACATGACACCAAGCGAAGGATAAACTTATTGAAAAGCTGCTCTTTCAGAGCCCTCCAATTCTGAGACTCTGTTTTCTCATTACCCCTCAGCTGGATTGTGGCTTGCCTACAGATGTTCTCTGCCTGCTTAACCATAAACCTGCAAGGAAGGGAGAGGGAGAGGAGAGAACCCACACTTAAACAAACTAAAGGGAGTTTGTGCTTCAAACTATGCTATATTTTAACTTCTCGGGTATCAAGTGCTGGCTAAGAAATTTATACTTGCAAGTAAAAGAGAGAGGATGTAAGAGTAAGGGGCAACTAGTACTTTTCTGTTTTGTTTTTCAGTACTGAGGATTGAACCTCAGTTCTGAGTACTGAGGATTGAACCTAGGAGTGCTCTACCACTGAGCTGCTTTTTGAGACAGTCTCAAGTTGCTGAGGCTAGTCTCAAATTTGCCATCCTCCTGCCTCAACCTCCCAAGTTCCTGATATTACAGGCATGCACCGCCTCCTCTGGATGAATTTTTTTTTTTTTTTTTTTTAAGATTTAGGCACATTAGCCATTCTGAGAAGTACCACTCACAAAGACTCAGGGTTTTACCTTTCTAGGATTTCTACAGCTTGGTAGCTCACAGATTTCTCCAAACACCATTGTTCAGACAGGAGAAAAATAAACTCTGCCAAAACAGGAAAGAAGAGCTCATTTACAAAATGCAACCAAAGCTACTCTGTGAACTCTTGGTGTTGTGTAAAAGCCATGATGGGGCTGAGAAGAGGGTCAAGAGGTTAGAAAGATGAGACAGAAACAACCAAAGCAGAGCTTGATTTCCTTTGCTGCCAGTAAGGCAGATCAGAGGCATGAAAAGGAGGCTGACTCGGTCATGGGCTTCACAAGCGCCCTCAGTGGCCCAAAAGCATTCTTGTGGGTCTCAGCTGATAAAGGCCTTGGCCAATTACACATAAATATAGCAGTTACACCATGCTAGGAACTCTCAGCTTCAAGGAAGATTCTCTGATAGATAAAAACCCTAACCTCTATATTCTGTTTTCAGTGGAATATTGGCAGGGAACAGAAAGGTCCCTCCTGGGGCTGTCTTTATAACACTGTTTGTTTAGTAACCACCCTCTGGAGAACTCCCATTGCTTTACAAACAGGATTCACCTTACAGCTGGACACTACCTCCCCACCACCAGTTTGTTGGGTAAATCTATGGTGGCTGAGCCTCTCCCCAGGAGCAAACTTATTACTGTGGAGTGACTTGTCTTAAAGAGACATACCCTAAATCAGAGCACATAGTTCAATTTAGTGGGAAAGAATCATTGGGAAGGTGAGAAGACCAAGACACTTTGGCAAGATTTTAGTCTGCCTGTTACTCTTTAAAAGAACATCACAAATATAATTCTATTTAGCTGCAATATCATTAGAAGGTGAAAACAAGGGTAAATGTCCATTTTCAAAAAGCAAAGAAATCTCCTACAGACCTAAGAACTTTTAACCTTGATGACCAAAGAGTACAGATTGAGTATCTCTTATCTGAAATGCTTGGGACCAGAAGAGTTGCAGACTTCAGGGATTTTTGGATTTTGTAATATTTGCATCCCTAATCTGAAAATCTGAAATGCTCCAAAATTTTTTATGCATGATGTTGGCACTCAAGTTTTGTGTTTGGGGATTAGGGAGGCTCAATCTGTATACATGTAGTTGAATTATCACTTGTCTTTAGAGAAAAATCTCTTAAAAAAAACTATTTTAAAAAAAGACACATGATCAGTTTAAAGATCTACCCAACACACATTACACACATATATGTACAAAACCTTATTACAGACTACAGCTTTGCTAGCAATGTCCAATGCAGAATAGAATTAGTTTAAACAATTCAGAAAAAAAAAATCCCTAATTGTGTATTACTAGCCAGTCTGGACTTCAGGCTTTATTTCTTAGTAGTTTTGGGGAGTGTGTGTGTGTGTGAGCATGCACGTGTGTTTGAGTGTGTGTGTGCATGCACAGGCATGCCCACATGTGTGTGTATGTTTACATTTGTTTTGGTTTTGGTCTGAATCATCTAGGCATTCATTTCTGGTTTCCATTTTAATTTTCCAAGAAAACAGCTTGGCTTAGGAGGAATGGATGATGGTTACATCTCTCCCTCAATACTGGCTCCACCTCTTCTTCTTACAAACATATTCATATCTGCTATTAAATAAAAAGAAGCTTCCCTACCATGCTCATAAGCTGAGTCTCCATCTCTCTCCTTCCTATCATTGCTGAATTTCTTACACACCCACTGTTTCCACTTTGTCACTCACTCCCTAATTTCCTGCAATTTGGCTTCTACTTTCCCCAACTTGCTGAAATTATTATATGTCCAGATTGTTAAATATCATGGTTTTCTTTGCAACCTTCATTCCTGTTGATATTCCTAAAATGTCTGAACCTGCTGACATCATCTTTCTGGAAACTCTCCTCTTGGCTTCCAAAAGTCCTTGGTTCTGCTCCTGTATCCCCCCGCCAACCACTCCATTCCCTTCACAACTCTTCCACCTATTCTAATTCCCTCAACACAAAATGTTTCCCAAGGAAATGTCCTTGACCTGCTTTTCTTTTCTCCTACACATTCATCCTCTCCCACAGTTTCAACAATATCATTATGAAGATAACTTGCGAACCTTTATTTCTAGTTCTGACCTACTTCTGTGTGTGTGTGTGTGTGTGTGTTTTAAATGATTGGTAAGAGGGGCTGGGCTTGTGGCTCAGTGGTAGAATGCTTACCTCACATGTGTGAGGCACTGGGTTCAATTCTCAGCACTGCGTATAAATAAGTAAATAAAATAAGGGTCCAACAACAACTAAAAAAATATATTTTAAACAAATGATGGGGGGGCTGGGGTTATAGTTCAGAGGCAGAGCTGCTTGCCTCGCATGTGTGAGGCCCTGGGTTTGATCCTCAGCACCACATAAAAATAAAGATATTGTGTCCATCTACAACTAAAAATTTTAAAAAAATTTTTTTTAAATGATTGGGAGCTGGGATTATGGCTCAGCAGTAGAGCACTCATGTAGCACGGGCAAGGCCCTGTATCAGAGCCTCAGCACCACATAAAAATAAATAAATATATTATATCCAACTACAACTAAAAAATTTTAAAAATTTAACAAAATGATTGGAAAGCACCCTACCACTGAGCTCTCTCCCCAGCCCCTGATCTGCTTTTTAAAACAGCCTGTTAGAAAATTTCCTCTAGATGTTCTTCAAGTACCTTAAACTCAATAGATCAGAAACCAAAGCAATTATTTTTCTCAAAGTCACAGATCTTCCTCTTTTGGTTTTTGGTGTATGTGTTAATGGCACCATTATACTCCCAGTCTCTCAGACTCAACCCTTTGGCAGAGTCATTTTTCCTTCTTCACTTCTTTAAGTCACCTAGGGAAGAACCCTAGATTTTGCCTAAATGTTTTTAATCCATCCTCCTTTGTCATTTTCTCCATCCTGTCACCTAGGCTCCTCTGGTCTGCCTACTTCCCATCTTTCTCTAGTCAAATCCATCCTTTACATAACATCCAAAATGAGTTTTGCCAAGGCAAAAGTTACAGTCATACCACTGCCTTATTTCAAAACCTCCAACATCTTCCTATTAAATCAAATATAAAATCCTCCCCCTTGACATTCAAACTTCTACATGGAACTTCTCCAAACTACCTTTCTGTCTTCAATCCAACAACTCTTCCATGAACTCTGGCTGGTGGGCTACCCTGACCCCCACACATCCTAAGGTTCCTTCACTTTATTCCTGCTATCCCATTTTGGTAGAAAGGCTGTCCCCCTCCTCCACCTTCACCAACCAACCTTCCTTTAAGGTCTACTTCAAATGTCACAATGCCTAGACCACTCCTTAATTCTCCCTATTACCCCATCCCTCCTTTCAATCCCCCTAAAAGTTTATCTCTTATGTCACTTATCTAACCAAGCTTGTACCTAGTCATTTACCTATTTGTCCTAATACCCCCCCCCAAAGATTGCACATAGTTTGAGAACAAGGGCCACCTGTTTCTTCTTTCTATGGCAGGCAATGTCTAAGTACTCTATTTATGTTGGAGAAGTGAAGGTGTTGGAGAAGTTCATCACTATGGCCCTAGCACCCGGCAATAAAGCAGGTACAAAGTAACAAAACAATTTTTTTTGAATAAATAAAATTAAAAGAATCTTAAGGTTGGTGCCTCAAAGGCTCCCATCAACCCCACTCCCAGGCCCTGCATCCACACCCACGATCCGGGTCTCCCTGAAGCTGCCCATGCGTCCCCCAGCCGCCTGCACTGCTTGCTCATTCTGCTGGGCCAAGTGAAGCAGGGCGTCTTCAATAGTTTCTGTGGCAACAGCCCCAAACTGAAAGTCACCGAGGGAGGTCAATCTTGGCCTCATAGGTCCGTCCATATTCAGAAGCCTTTGGGGGCCCTGGGACAGTTCACTGGATCCATAAATTCTCCCCCTTAGCTTCTCTCAGAAGCCTTCAGCCACACCCTGGGTTCCTCGTCCCCTTCCAATGTGTCTGTCCCCGCCTCAAGTCTGAGGAAAACCCAATTCCCACCACAGCCTCGAGCTCTCCACAGTTTTTCCCCGCTCCAACGGCCGGCCGCGGGACCCTCAGCCAATCAGAAAACACAGCCCCTTCCCGCCATTCCGGGCCTTCGCCCTAAGGCCCAAAGCCTCGGCTCTCCCCGGGAAAGTGAATAAGGACTACAACTCCCAGCGTTCCTGGCGGTGGGCAAGGACTACTTTCCCAGCGAGCCCCGCATCCCGGCACTGCGAAGGGCGGAGCGGCAACATGGCGGCGCCGGGTGCTGGTGACCCTGTCGATGCCAAGAACGGAAAGGCTCCTTTTGCTCAGCGCATCGACCCGACCCGGGAAAAACTGACTCCCGCGCAACTGCAGTTCATGCAGCAGGTGCAGCTTGCCCAGTGGCAGAAAACGCTGCCACAGCGGCGGACCCGGAACATCGTGACCGGCCTGGGCATCGGGGCCGTGGTGTTAGCTATTTGTATCCGTCCTGATAAGGGCAGGGGAACAGAAGCGTGTGGGAGGACTGAACCAAGCATTTAATGTTTGGGTGAAATAGGGTTAATACCAGCTGTTCTATTTTTAAGGTTCTCTTTTAATGTGATTTGGGAATGATGAGGGAGTTGTTGAGGTCAGGGTTCAAAAAGAGCAGTGTGAGATTCTGGAATCACTGATTTGGGAGAATAAAGGGTGATAGGAGAAGGGAAAATCTATATTCCAAGTAACTTCCTGAACCCACCTCTCTAGATGGATACACCTTCTACTCAGTGTCCCAGGAGCGTTTCCTTGATGAGCTGGAAGACGAGGCTAAAGCTGCCAGAGCCCGAGCTCTTGCGAGGGCATCAGGACCCTGAATGGACGGACGGGCATTATCTATCTTCAATCTGGTGGAGCCCCTTCACAAGATGGATGATACCCCATGATCCTGTAGAAATTGCCTGCTCACAGCCTCACTGGCCTACTTACTGACTTTGGATCATGATTGAACCCAAGAGACTATGCATTTGGCCACTCTCAATGGAATCTTGTCTGTTTCCTATGCACTGTGTACAGTAACTCCTTTTTGTTTTTTTCCTTGCTTGAGCATATGCAACACTGGCTTTTCTCAAACTTTCTTTGTGGTTTAGCCTCCTTCACTTTCCAGAGGCCCAATCATTTGGGGTGGGGGTGGCACTTCTGTGCAGTGTTAGAACCTAAAGTGGAAAAGGTGGGGTCAAGTTAAGAATAATAAACTGAGTCATTTCTCCTGGAGCTATGCTGGGGTGGGGGGCTGAGAGATGCATGGTACTTAATGCTGGAAAGCTCCATGGGCAGCAGTTACCACAGTGGCATTGCCTCAGGGAGCTGTAAATGTTTAACTAGAATCACTTTTTCTGTGAGATCTTTCCGCCTGATTTAAGGGAGAGATCATTGGGCTGTTTGAGACTGAACCAGGTCTTAGAGGAAGGAAGGTCACTCTTCTGCCCTCTACCCCCAAGAACAAACTTACTCAAACTCAAACTTTACTGCCTTTTCTTATCCTTAGGTAAATGGATGAAGGATGTGAGACAAAAAAAAAAAACAAGCCTTGTCTTTTAACTTTCACTGGTACTGGCCTTTACAGGCTTAGGGTGGGATCTGAAGGGGATGTTAGCTTAGTCTAGTGGATCACTGACCTTGCAATTTCCTCATGACCTCTGTGGCAGGAAGCCTGCTCGGCAGCTTCCACCCTGCCTCCTATTGTGAAAGAGAGTCCCTTTAAATCCTCCCCTGACTCAGTGCACAAGACTTTGCCCCCAGTTCTAAAACATAACAGAGATTCGGTCCTTATTTCCAGCATTTTTTATTGGCTGCCACTAATTCTGATATGAGCACACCGTCTACACTCTTCCATCTGGGAGTGAGCCCTCTAGAAGCATCCGAGCTTGTGTGGGATTGCTTAGTGGATGGCCTTTGGCTGGGGAGGGGTTGGAAATGAAGATGGTAGCTGTAGAACTGACACCTCCACAAAGCAAACAGTTGCCATGTTTGACTCATAAAAAACAACTGCATTCTCCGTGCCACCCTGGCTGTTTGCCCCTCAGTACTGGAGTCTTTCTTGCCGAGTTGAGTTGGTCAGAAAAGCATCAGGTTCAGAGAGCACAAGCACCATATTGGGCCATGGTGTGGGGGGAGACAAATGGCTTCTGTTCTGAATTCACTGGAAGGAAAAAAAAAAGCACTGAAGAAAACTTGAAGGTGAGAAGAAGGCAAAAGTGCTGCCAATTACCATTCCCTGGGCTCTCCCTCCCTTGGGCCCACCCTCACCATCCTGCTAACTTCCCCGGCGAATGTCACCCCTTTGCTTGCCCGCTGCTCCTGGGAGCCGGTGCTGCTGCCACTTAGGGAGTTCCTTCGCATGATGCCTGGGAGCAGGATGGGGGAGAGAGAGCACTAAGTGAGGGAAGGGCCAGTGAGAAGAGGGAAGCTAGTCCCCTCAAATCAAGAGGCAGACCCCAGGGCCTACAAGAAAACTGAATTGATAAGGAAGGGGTCTTGGGAAAGATGGAAACTGTGCAGCTGCAGTCTCACCAGGGCCTGGGGGCTCTGAGCGCTGCAGACTGTTGCGGCGCGAGGTAGGGAAACTGCCCTTGGAAAGGCGACGCTGGCGACTGGACAGCATAGCTGCGGGGGCCACAATACCAGGTGGGGGCTGCTTCCCAAGTCGGCTGTACAAGTCCTCAATTTCCTTTTTCTGTAGTGTCTGTAATGTTTCCACCTCTGACAAGTGCCTGAGGATGTACCAAGGGCATGAGAGAGCTCTCCCATGTTGTTCCTCCAAGTTCACCTGTTGCTCCACCATCCTCCCCAGACTCACTTCTGCCGAAGATTCTGCAGCTCAGCCCAGAATTCCTCATCTTCCTCACTGCTTTCTGACTCCTCACTGCTTAGACACAGGCTGCTGTAGGAGTAGTTCATCCACACTGGGCTGGGATGGATCAGGGGTGGGGGGCTGCCCCCAACTCGGGGTTCCTTCCCATCATCCCCTTCCTCCTCAACTCCATCCCCCAGACCCTCAGTTGCCCTGTCACTCTCAGCCAGAGCCTCCCTGGTCTCTGGCCCACTTCCAGCACCATCCTCTGTGTCTGAACTCTCTGAGGTCAGCTGAGGAGTTGGAAGCTTTACAGAACTGGAGAGAGTTGGGGATGTTGGTTGCAAGGAAAGAGGTTCCGTTGGTTCCTTAGATGAAGTCACATGGAAACGCCCAACAAGCTGTGGCTTTCCCTCTGCAGGAAGACAAGGAGAGAATGAAGAGAGAGAGAAATCTGGTAGGATATAAAGCAGATTGGGAATAATGGGCAGGCAGAGGCCTCACCTTCAGAGATGGGTGCCAGTCTGGCTTCACCCAGGAGTGGCCAAGCAGGATTTGGGGAGGCCTACAAAGTGTGGGTTCATGAGGAGGGAAATGATCCAGAATGGAGACCCCCCTAATCATCCCTCTTGATTTCCTACTTACCTCACTCTCCCTCTCGGCTGCTTGAGGTGAAAGGCTCTCCTGGTCACAAGGAACAAGGGCAGTGGACAGGCTAGGCAGTGGATCAGGAGGGGCTGGAGGAGACTGGGAAAGGAGCCCCGGGGAGGGGGACAGCAGGGACTGGGCCACAGTCATCACAGCCAGAGAGAAGGCACTAGCCAGAGAGAGGAGAGGGGCTGCTGTAGTGGAGGGGAGGGGAGAAGGGGAGGGGCAGAGAGGAAAAGAAGGAGGATTAAGAGTGAGCTGGGAACAACTAGGAGAGAATGGGGGTGGAGAACTGGTAGGGAGAGAACTCAGAGGAAATGGAGAGGATGGAATTGGAAACTGGGATGCACTGGAGGAGAATGGAAGTGGAGAGCTGGGGGAGTGTAGAGTGGGATTTGAGGAGACCTGGGAGAGTGGGAAAGGGCTAGGATGACACAGGGGAGAAATGATGGGAAAAATGGGACTTGGAAGGATGGGGGTTCCAGGGGAAAATGGGTTTCCAGGAGACAAGGGTGTTCCAGGAGAAGTGGAGAAGGTTGCCCAGCTTCTCTGTTCTGGGAAGGTGCTGCACTGGGGCTCTGCTGGGTGGGGAGAAGTAAGTGTTGAGATTCTAGTCCCCCATGCCCTATGTCCTTCCCAGAAGCAACCCTAAGAGTGGGATACACAGTACATACCAATGGATGGGTCTGGGAAGGGGCCTGAGAGGGCAGGCAGTGGTGGTGGCTCCTCCTAAGGGGAAAAAAAGGTGTGGTGGCACAGTCACAGTGGGGAAAGCTGAGTCTTAGATGGAAGGTTTCAGACTGGGATTTTTAAGCAAGGATCCATGAGCCTCTAGAGTCCAGACATGAGTTTCAAGGGATTCAAAAGTATGTGCTGAAGGGGCTGGGGATGTGGCTCAAGTGGTAGCGCGCTCGCCTGGCATGCGTGTGGCCCGGGTTCGATCCTCAGCACCACATACAAACAAAGATGTTGTGTCTGCCAAATACTAAAAAAAAAAAATAAATATTTGCTGAGTTGATATGATAGAGAGTTAGGGAGGGGTGATGTCAAGGACGACTTGTAGCTTGGCAGAACTAAGAGGAGCAGGCCANAAAAAAAAAAAAAAAAAAGTATGTGCTGAAATATTTAGGGGTAAAGGGGCATGAGGTCTGTAACTTACTTTCAAGTGGCTCAGAAGAAAATTATGTATATTTATATGTACGTACACATACATACAAACAGGGAGGGGAGAGAGGAAGAAAGAATGATAATGCTGATGTCATGAAACAAAAAATTGGCAAATTGCAAATTCTCTGAGTAATTCTTGCAACTTTGAAAGTCTGAAATTATTTCAAAATAATGAGCTAAAAGAAAAGTATGCATTCAACACTTTTTTTTTTTAACGAGTCCATGGCTTTCATCATATTCTCAAATGGGGTAAGAGCCACTGTTTCAAGGTCCCAGAGGTAAAGAGAAGTTAATCCAAGGGGACTGTGGAGGAAAGAGTAGTGAGCTCTGGCAGAAAATCCATTCTTCCTGGAGATGTCCAGAAGGGCCTGACCTGGGGGCTTAGTGCATCTTCAGCAGACTCAGAGGGGCCATTATCTCTCTTCAACAGGGTCTCTACTCGCTGGATAATCTCCCGAATCCGGCTCAGGAATCCATCTCTCTCCGAAGGCAAAATGAACTCATTATACACCTAACAAGGGTTAATAGGATAGGAAGGATACTCAGTTATCTCACTCATCCCTGGCCCTTGCTCTTGCTCTTTAAAAACCAACCATTCGCAGTGCCATTTCTGCCAACCACCAACCTAAAACAAGTATTTACCAATATCTATTATGTGACAGACTAACACTCAAAGGATGCATGTACTGTATATACAAGATGCCTTACATATATTATCACATTTAACACCAATAACTTTCTGAGGTCTGTATTAACTTCCTCAGTTTAGAGTAAAGATAACCAGTGCTCAAACAGGTTGAATTCAGGCTGTCATAGGATTTGAACCCAGGTCTACTAACTAGAATCTGAGTTCTTTCTTCTGTTGCCTGGCATGCTTTTGGACATAACTCCTGCCCGCTTAGGATTTATAAACTATACCACACAGGCTTACATACACACACATGACAAAGTGAAATAGGAAATAAGGCAATAGACGGTAAATATCACATTCAACTCCACACATATTTAGTACCTACTACATGACATGCATTGTACTAGGTACCATGTAATACATGGAAACATGAAGCAAGGTCCTAATCGTGAGCCCAAAATCTAGTGGAGGGGACAAACAAACACAAAGGCTACTGCAAGTTAGCCTCATTGGTAAGGTGCTCATAGGTAAGCTGCTTATGAGCCTTTCTTAGATAAGGACAGATAGAAATACTACCCTGCGGCTAAGGAGAGCTGTTTCATGGATGTTCCACAACAAAGTGAACATACCAAACATTACTGAACTGTACACTTAAAAATGGTTAAAATTGTAAATTTTATGTTGTATTTTTTTACCACAATAAAAAGATGCTAGGGCTGGGGCTGGGGCTCAGTGGTAGAGCCCTTGTCTAACATGTGTGAGGCATTGGGTTCAATTCTCAGCACCACATATAAATAAATAAAGTCCACTGACAACTAAAAAAATATTTTTTTAAAAAAATGCCAAAAGTCTGTTATTTATCACCCTCCTCCAAATGTTATTCCCATGAGGGGACAGGTCACACAACCCTGGGAATGGGAGAACCTGGGACAACTTTACGGAGTAAGTCTTTGGAGCTGAACCTTACTTTGTTGGAGTAAGAAAAGCAACCATTTTTTGAGCACCTACCATAAGTGGCCACTTCTCGTGCATTATACCATATCATATCAGAACATCTTTGCAAAATGAATATTACAACCTGATAAGCAAATGAGATTCAGAGAGGTAAAGAAACTTGCCCAAGGGACTGGTGATGTTAACTCAGTGGTAGAGCACTTGCCTAGCATGCACGAGGTCCTAGGTTAGAGAGAGAGAGAGAGGGAGAGGGAGAGAAAGAGAAAAAAAAAAAAAAACAACTTGCCCAAGTTCACCAAATTTCAACAGAGCTGAAATTTACACTGAAGTATTTACACAAAAGCCCGCCCTTTGCCAGGCATGGAGGCACACACCTGTAATACCAGCAACTCAGGAGGCTGAGGCAGAAAAATTGCAAATTTGAGGCTAGTCTAGGCAACTTGGTGAGTCCTTGTCTCAAAATAAAAAATAAAAAGACTAGGGTGTAGCTCAGTGGTAGAATACCCTGGGTTCAATCCCCAGTGCCCAGGGTGGGAGCTTGGAGGGAACAGGGGGAAAAGCCCACCCTTTCATCTGTTCCGCAGTTTAGGCAGAGAGAACAGTAAAACAGCTTTGAGGCATAAGCATGGCACATTCTTCAAATAGTGAGGACTCAAGCATAGCTGAGCAAGCTGTAGATGTTAAAGGCCATGCTTTGTCATTTGGACCTTACTCTACAACCAAAGCAGCCACTAAAGATTTTGGGGTGAAAAGCAACAAGATCAGATCCAAGTCTCAGGAGAATTGGTAAGAAGAAAATAGAGGGGGATTGACCTTGAGTTCAGGGGCAAGGTCACTTTAGTTGTATGTGGTCTGAGTGGGCATGAGAGCCTAGTAGAGAAGGCTGTAACAGTGACAGATACCTGAGCAGATGGAGCAGAGGCAAGAAGGCACCCAGCTTCTTTAGAGGACCACTCAAAAACCAGTGTGGTTTGCTGTGCATAGTGGTACATGCCTGTAATCCCAGTTACTCAAAAGACTGAGGCAAAAAGAATGCAAGTTTGAGGCCAGCCTGGGCAACTTAGCAAGACCCTGTCTCAAAATTTCAAAAAAGGGCTGGGGGTATAGCTCAGTGGTACAGAGTCCCTGGATTTACCCTGGTAGTACAGAAAAAGAAAAAGAAATCAGTAGTGGCTGGAGGGAAGACTCTAGAAGGGTTAAGTGGCCTGATGGAAGAAGACAGACTTGTGTACAGGGTGACATTTTTCTTTGTCCTAGACACAGGTGAATGACATGATGAAGATGATTTATAGTTTCTGAAGCCTGACATTTCTCTTAATGCCTTCACTGCAACATCCCAGAAGCTTCTGTCTACCTACTCTATTCTATTGAAAATAGTCTCCCACAAAGACCTTCTCCTAAAAAAAGCTAGTGTGGTCTTGCCTCAGCCTTCACCCTACATCACTAGAAACTCTCCTCACTCAGTTTTTACTAACATCTTCCTACCTCTTTGGCTCCATCTCTATGCCCTTTAATAACTTAGTTTCACCCTTCTAGAACAGGTGGTATCCGCTGAGATGCACTCAAGTCCTATATGTCTCTGACTTTGCAGGCCCATCTCTCTTCAATCTCAACTCTGTACTGATGACTTCTAAACCCACCTCTCATTCCAAAGCATACCTGTCCCCAGGAGAAAGTCCAACCCATATTCTGTTGCTATGGAGGATCTTGTCTTGGCTGTCACTCAAGCTCAATATAGCCCCTTAAAAGCCTGCTTTTAACTCTCACTCTCTCTCTCTCTCTCTCTCTCTCTCTCTCTCTCTTT